>NW_004955484.1:8508217-8530585 GCF_000276665.1 Chinchilla lanigera
TCTTGATAATCTCCTACCTCTTTTGTCTCTAACTCACTATTATTTGTCTATTTGTTTTCCTGAGAAACTATTTGTAGATAATAATATGTAAAACGATAACCATTGATAAATTCCTACCATTTTGTCTGTAATATGCTAAGTCCCCCCTATTATTATGTTATCCTTGTTTTACTCTTTAAAATAAAAAATAAAAAATAAATAAATAAATAAATGAAATTACTTATTTTGAATAGAAGAAAAAGTTAACTTACTTGGCTAGGAGGTAGTTATATTTTCAGCTCCACAGTTTGAATTGCTTCATTATTTTAAGAAATATATATTTCAGAAATTTTTTAAGGTCTCAATATAAAAATACATTGAGAACATGTAAATTGTCCTTTGCAGAATACTAGCAAGATCTCTATAATTAGGGCTTAAAAGCCTTACAACTTCCTATTTTGACACAAAATTAGGCCACAAGTTGCATACACAATCTTCCAAAGGTCAGTAATGAATCTAAGCTGAGTTTTAGGATGCCAGTAAGAGATTATACCTTGCTATAGACTTTTTTTTTTTTGCTATAGACTCTTCATTACAAAGTATTGATGAAATTGCTCCAAGAAATCTAAGTAATAATATTAGCTAATTCTTACTGAGCATTTTCTAAGTGTAAGGCATATTCTTTACATGCAATGTTTCATTTAATCTTTATAACAGCTCTGAGGCAGATGCTATTATTATACTTATTTTATTATACTTTACTATATGTTATCATTATACTTATTTTTCATGAAAAAAAAAAACCAAGGTAAAGTTCCTTCCATAATTAATCCTTATTGCATAACATTCTATTTTCTAAAACAGCACTTGATCATTTTATTGACTACTACTGTTTCTTACCATTGTAAGAAATGGCAATGACAAAGACCCTGTACCTGCTATGTTGTCTGATAGTGAACAGTAAAAAAATACTGACTCAATGAAAGAATGAATGGATAGATGGATGAATAAATTAAGCAATGAATGGTTCAGTAAAAGGTCTTGACTACAGTTACTTAGCTAAAGATACAGTAAAATTCAGGATTCAAACTCAAGCCATCTGGCTCCAGAGCCAGTATTAGTCACTTAATTACTATTAATTCCTGAAGCAAGGAAGGAAGCAAGAGAAAAAGGGAGGGAAGGAAGGAGGGAAGAAGGGAAGAAGAGGAGGAAAACAGGGAGGGAGGGAAGGAGGAAGGGAAGAAGAAAGAATAGAAGAAGGTAAGGAAGGAAGGAAGAAAGGAAGGAAGGAAGGAAAAAAAGGTGGAGGGAAGTAGAAGAGAAAGTGGAAGATTACATTTGCAATACACGGTATCTGGCTGGGTGTGGTGGTACACACCTACAGTCCCAGAATTTGGGAGGCTGGGGCAGAAGGACTGCCATGAGTTGAGGCCAGCCTAATCTACACAGTGAGACTCTGTCTTAAAAACAAAACAAGCTGGGCGTGGTGGCGCACCCCTGTAATCCCAGCACTTGGCAGGCTGAGGCAGAAGGACTGTTGCAAGTTAGAGACCAGCCTGGGCTACAAAGTGAGCTCAAGGCCAGCCTGAACTGCATAGTGAGGCCTTGTCTCAAAGACAAAAAACAAAACAAAACGAAACAAAAAAACCCACACATACAGTAACTGACAAAGGGCTTATATCTAATATATTAAAAAGTTATAAATCAATAAAAAGATACCCAAATACCCCCCCAGTGAAAGAGTAATAATCAACATTACTGATCACAAGGAAATCACAAACTAAAGCTATACCAAGCCATCATTACATGCTTACAAGAATGGCTAAAATTAAAAGATTATCAACCAAGTGTTTGTACTGATGAGAATCTAAAAGTAGAATCTTCACATGATAGGAAGAAAACTGGTAAAGCTACTTTGGAAAAGAAGCACTTCTGCTTCTAGGCATGTACCCAGAAAAAAAAGTGAATGCTTCGTCTACCACAAGTCATTTTAGGCCAGGCGTGGTGGTGCACACCTGTAATCCCAGCACTCAGGAGGCTGAAGAAGAAGGACTGCTGTCAGTTCAAGGCTAGCCTGAGCTACCTGAGCAAGTTCAGGGCCAGTCTGCACTACATAGTGAGACCGTGCCACAAACAAAACAAAAACAAGAAGAAAAACAAAATAACAAAAAATAACACCCAGAAGTCATTTTATTTTATTTTTTAATTTTTTGTGGGGGGCTGGTTTCCCAATTAGGTTGTGTTCATTAAGAATCTTTTCACTTTTATTTATTTATTTATTTTTTCCAGTACTGGGAATCGAACTCAGGACCTTGTGCTTGCCAGGCAGGTGCTTGTGCCACTGGGCTATATCCCCGGCTCAAAAGTCATCTTAATAAAAAGAACATAACAAAACAAAAAAAAGCACATGGCTTTATATATTTTATTTATTTTTGGTACCAAGAACGGAAATCAGGACCTTGTACCTGCCTGCCAGGCACTTGTGCCACTGAATTAAGCCCCAGCCCTTTATTTATAACTGTCCCCAAAACAAAACTTCACGTCTATAAATAGGACAGCAAATAAGTTATAGTAAATTCATACAATGGAACATACAGCAATGAAAAAGAAAAAAAAAATTTTGAAGGATGAATTTCCTCCCAAAAATTTAAACAGGATGAATCCCATAGTCAAATGTTGATAAAGAATCTAGACAGAAAATAAGAGATATTATATGATTTCATCTATATGAAATTAAAGATTAAGAAAACTAATCTAGGGCTGGGGGCGAGTAGTATAGCACTTGCCGAACATGTACAAGGCCCTGGGTTTGATCTCTAGTACCCCAAAAGAAGAAACAAAAACTAATTTACGATGATAAGAGATCAGAGAACTATGATTACTTCTGGTTGCCTAAGGGAGTACAAACTGGGAAGGGAGCCTCCAGGAATTCTTAAATGTTCTATATATTAACCTGGGTGGTACTTTTGTGGGTAGTATGTTTGTGTTAAAAATTGAGGCATACATCTTAAGGTCTGTGTACTTTACTGATACATTCTTATCTGACATAAAGTTTTTTAAAAACAAAAGAAAACAAAACTAAACAAAAAGCACATATTGAGCACATGAAGGCACTTTTTATACTGGTCTTGAGAACCAACCCCACCACTGTTATGTGTGAGGTTTAGACCAGTCCAGAACGGCAACTGATATCTTTTCCATTCTCTTTCACTTCTTTTGAGGGAGTGGACAGGGTCTCTCTATGTAGTTCAGGCTATCTTCAAACTTGCTATTTAACCTAGGATGGTCTGAAACTCACAACCTTACTGCCTTAGCTTTCCTACTGCCAGGACTACAGGTATACCCCACCATATTCAGCCCCCACCTCAGTACTGAGGATCAAACCGAGGACCTTGCAATGCTAGGGAAGCACTTTATCAGTGAGTGACATTCCAAGTCCATCCCCTTCTTTCTGAAGCTTAAAAATGCTCAGAATAGCACAGAAAGCTACAACTGTTTTCTCAGCTGCCAGAGAAGACACCTCTGTTAGTGGCAAGAATGTGGTTTCAAAAATTGGCACATACAAAGTAGTCCCTACAGAGCCAACCTTGCAAGTGTGGTAGACTATGTAGAATCAAGCATCACTTCCAATTTCTATGTGAAATGACCTGCTTTTATATGTACTGTTTCTATTTCTCTTGTTAACAGTTAAAGAGAACTTCTCTTTATTCTATATAAAATAAACAAAGTAGTATCACAACTTTCTTCCCCCAATACTTAAAAAAACAAAATGTATGTGGGTGGAGGATTCAGAAATAGCCAAAAATCTATCAGTAAAACCAAACAAGCAAACTTTGATCTATAAAACTCAAAGCATGGTGATATAAGATGGCCGTGGTGGGACGAAATAAAGAACATGAAACAGAAGATTCTGATGTACAATAGTAAAGCTGCTAACGAATACACACCTTTATCCACTAGGAAGGGTAGTAACAAACAGTGAGTAAACAGATTACAGAGAATGCTAACTTACGCCCTTTGGTTTGTAGATCAAAGCTGTAAGCAGGTACCTCTCAGGAAAATCAAAGAAAATTTCTCAGTAATAAGATCCTTTCAAGCCAACTGATTTCTGACAAAGGCATAGGAAAGAACATTTTGGGCAGAACAGTCTCTTCAATAAAATGGATCGGGAAAACTGCATATACACGTGCAGGAAAATGGAATCAGACCTTTGTTACAGACCACATACAAAAGTCAACTCAAAATGTATTAAAGAGCCATAAATGTAAGACCCAAAACTATGAAACTACTAGACAAAAATACCAGTAAAAGTTTCATAAGTTTGACCTGGGCAATAAACTTTTTGGACAAGACCCCAAAAACACAGGCAACAAAAACAAAAATAGATAAATGGAACCAACATCAAACTAAAAAGCTTCTGTACAGCAAAGGAAACAAGCAGCAGTGAAGAGACAATCTACAAAATGAGAGAAAATACATACAAACTACAGATCTGATAAAAGGTTAATATCCATAATATATAGGTTTTATTGTTGACTCAGTTAATTACAAAGCTTTCTACTTTGGTAAAAAATAATAATTAAAACATGAATTTTAAAACACAGTATGTGTATGGAACAGAAATAACTCAAAAACAAGAAAATAACCCAATCACACCTGTAATCCCAGCAGTTGAGAGGCTGAGGCAGGATTGCCACAAGTTTGAGGCCAGTGTGGGCTATGTAGTGAATTCAGGGACAGCCTGAACTATACAATGAGACCTTGTCTCAAAGAAAAAAAAAAAAAAAGAGCAAAGGACCTGCACAGACATTTCTGAAAAGATATACAAGGCTTAAAAAAAAATGCTCAATATCATTAATCATCAGAGAAATGTAAATTAAAACCACACGGATATAACTATTAGAATGGCTATCATCAAAAAGACAAGTGTTGGAAAGGACATGGGGAAAAGCAAGAGAAAAAAGGAAGGGTCACAAGGGATGACCACCTTCCAGAATGTTGCACTGTACTGGGGGAACAAGCAACATTCATGAAAATATGACATATGTGAGAATACTGGGAATGGGCCATAACACATGATACTGTTCACTCTCTTGAATCAAACCCAATAAGGACTATCCTAATCCAACTCTCTCTTTTTTTTAAAGAAAAAATTTGTAATATTTTATTTTACTATGAAAATCAACTTGTATCTTTAATCTCCACTGGTTACAGATCAAGGCTCTCAAACAAAAATAGACATAGAAGGTGTGGCAATTTGGTCATTATAATTTAAGATGTTCCTACTTTTACTTAATGAAAAAAGTAAAACACATTTAAAGAACATGGGGTTTCTTTGTTTGTTTTTGAGACAGGGTCTCACTTTGTAGTTCAGGCTGGCCTTGAACTCACTATGGAGTTCAGGCTGGCCTCCAACTCATGGCCATCCTCCTGCCTCAGCCTCCCAAGCACTGGGATTCCAGGCATGCACCACCATTCCCAGCCTAAAGGACATAACAGAAAAGAAAACAAAAGTTTCCTATCAAAAACATACACACAACTCATGAAGACCAGAAATTGACTGCTTGACACTTTTAAAAAATTGATTACAAATTCAAGAACTCAAAAGACCAAATACACAATGTGTGTTTGAATTGAACGCAGGACCTTGCACTTGCCAGGCAGTCACTTGCGCCACTGAGCTATATCCCCGGCCCCCAAATAAAATGATAAAGTAGCAAATGAGTGGAAAATGGAGCTAAGGAATCAAGTTACAATTCAAAACAAGTCAAGTTTTGAATGATCATAGGCTGGAATACAAGTTGGGCAATTTAACAAGACCTTATCTCAAAATAAAATAAAAAGTGCTGGGATGTAGCTCAGTGGTAGAGCTAGCATTTATAAGACTCAAGGTTCCATCTGCATTACCAAAACACAAACAAACAAACAACCCCAACAATTAAAAAAATCTGTCAATTCAATACATTTTTAAAAATCAATAAATAAGAAATAATAGCTGGGCATGGTGGTCCATACCTGCAATACCAGCACTCTGGAGGCTGAGACTGGAGGATCACCACAAGCTTGAGGCTAGTCTATAGTGAGTTTAAGGCCAGCCTGGACTACCTAACAAGACCTGCCTCAAAAACAATACAAAACAAAAAGAGAAACATGCTGGGTATGGTGGCACATGCCTGTAATCCCATCATTTGGGAGGCTGAGGCAAGATGATCACCATGAGTTCGAGGCCAGCCTGGGCCACACATGGAATTTAAGGACAGCTTGAACTACATAGACCCTGTCTCAAAAACAAAACAAAACAAGCAGCATTAATGCATCCAGAAACTAGAACATAGATATCAAGGATAAAAAGAAGAGCCAGGCCGAGTGGCACATGTCTGTAATCCTTGCCCTTCAGAGACTGAGGCAGGAGGATTGTTGCAAGTTCAAGATCAGCCCGGGCTACAAAGTGAGCTCAAAGCCAGCCAGAACCGCATAACGAGACCCTGTCTCAAAAAAACAAACAAAAAACAAACAAAAAAAAGGATAAAAAAGACCAGGCAACATCTGAATAATAACTGGAGTCCCTAAAGTAAAGGACAAATCAATAGGAAATACATATAAAGATATAGTATGGAAAATCTTCTTGCATAAAAAATAGGCTATTGGGTCTCTTCGCGGTACCCGACCCTACACTGTACGATGTATTTCTTTCCTTTTTCTTACCTTTACTTGGCCCAAACTCACTCTGCAGAGCCTGTTTTATCCTAGCTTTGAAAAATGTAAAACTTTGCCACTGACAAAAAAAATCTCAGACTGAAAGGGAACATCATAAACACTGAGAAACACGAATAAAGAACCATCAATATCCAGACATATTCTGGTTAAGTCTATCATTTCGAGTATCATTAAATAATTCTTTAAGCAGTAAGTTAGAAAAAGTCACAAGATGAATATAAAAAACACTGATGATGGCAGCAGTGTTAGTCTCCCCTTGAGCACAGAATCCATTTTTAATCAGTGGAAAACTATGGAACCAAACCATATGGACCCCTAAAAAACTTCTGTTCAGTTTTGCACTTATAAATACATTCTTGAGAAATGTCAAAGACACTGGAATCTAAGAATCTGTATCCTTAAACTGACATAAACTCTCATTTAATAACAAATGTCAGAATTCCTTTGTTGTTGCTTAGTTATTCTTTTTTCTTCTTTGAGATTGGGTCTTGCTGTGTAGCTCAGGCTGGTCTCAAATTCCTGTGCTGCCGGGAATGGTGGCGCACACCTGTAATCCCAGCACCTGGGAGGCTGAGGCAGCAGGATAGTTATGAGTTCGAGACCAGCCTGGGCTACAAAGTGAGGTCAAGGCCAGCCTGAGCTGCATAGTAAGACCCTGTCTCAAAAAGACAAAAGAAAAAACACAAAAAATCAAATTCCTGGGCTCAAGTGACACTACCGCCTTAGTTTGGGAATGATAAAATTCTGTTGTGTTTTCCTGACACTTCTTTTTTTTTTTTATTTTAAGGATAAAAGGAGGGAAACATTAACAGACATACAACATTTTACAACATATCACAAGCACAATACAGACAATACAGAGTTACAAACAAAGTGGTAGGGAATTAACAATGGTGGTTGTATTACATATTGATATCTTCAAAGTGGCTTCTCATGAAAACAGATATAGACATGCAATACTGGTCAACCAAAGACTCATTGACAGTTTCTTTCAGCATAGAAATCCTGACACTTCTTACAAATCATTTAAAAACCTGTTTAAAATATAAACCTTTCTTTGTCAAGAACTATGAAACATGTTTAGGTAACAATGATAAGTCATAAAACATTTAATGAAATAAATAAAAAGAACTAAGTGAGCACTGAATCAAACTACATACAGGATTAAGGATGAAAAAGAGGGGGAAATGGTGGCAGTGGCTCTGAAAGTAAAAATAAGACAAACATCAAAGTTCAAGTGACAGCCGGGGATACAGCTCAGTGGCACAAGTGCCTGCCTGGCAAGTGCAAGGTCCTGAGTTTGATTCCTGATACTGAGAAGAAAAAAAAATTCAAGTGACAAAGCATGGAAAAGGGAAAGAGACAATTATTTATCAAAGCAAAGAGTCAATTCATACTCTAAATCTCAAAGAGCTCAATTTTATAATAATTTACTTAATATTTTTTGTTCTTAGACCTTTTCTTTTGGTACTAGGAATCAAACTCATGACCTCATGCTTGCCGGGCAGGCGCTGTACCGCTGAGCTAAATCCTCAGCCCTTATTCTTAGATCTTTTAAGAACTCTTTAAAAACAACATGTAAGACTCAGCAGTTCTTAGTTTTACTTTAGTTTCACTTTTTGTTATGCTCCATTCAAGTAAAACTTTAAAAAAAAAAGAACGTATGTATATATCAATGAATGAATATAATTTTGGGGTGGGGCAGTTGAGACATGCCTTGAACTCAGTATGTCGCCCAGGTTGGCCTTGAATTTGAGGTGTTGCTCCTGCCACAGCCTCCCAAATGCTGGGATTACAAATGTGCGCTACCACAGCTGTCTAAATCAAACAGTATTTTAATTTTCATGTTATGCTTCAAAACTTTAATATATGAAATAATTCAAATTGTCAAATATGTTTAAAATTATATTTTAGTTTTATTTTAATAAATTCAAATAAGATCATTAATTATAAAACTTTTCAGTATAACCCTATCTGGCGTGGTTTATGTACATTTCTCCTCAACGGCCCACATTTAAAGATCTGGTTGCCAGCCTATGGTGTTACAGGGCGGCAGGAGGTCCTACTGGGAAGAAGTTCAGGCAGTGGGGATGTTAACCCAGTAAAGGAAATACTGGGACTTCGCCCCTTTCCCTTTTTACTATTTTCCAGCCTCCTGAGCCAAGCTGTTTCATCTGCTATACGTTACACCATGATATACAGTATTGCCTTAGCACAAACCCAACAACAGCAGGCCGATGACCATGCTCAACCACTGGCCTCTGAAACTGCGAGCCAAAATAAACCTGTCCTCCTTACAACTTCATTATCTTGTATATTTTCTCACACAATGGAAAACAAATACACTAGCCATTAAAAAATTCAATTCATTTTTCTAGCCATCCTTCTAGTTTTCCACTAAAACCACACACAAGAGAATTACCTGGAGCATTAATCGAATGTTATCAAGCACTGCTTATTTCTGAGGGAAACAAATTCTGGATATTTGATTGCTTTACTCTTTTTAGGTTTCTATATTATTTAAATTTTATTATTTTTTCTCTAATCAGATTTTATTGGTACATCTTAGATACATATAATGATCACATTCATCATAGAGAATTTGTACCTGTACATGATATAACTTGTTATATTACTTAAATTTTATTTATTTGATTACTTAAATTTTAAATGAACATATATTATACTATAAAAATAAAAGTCTTTTATTAATCAGAAAAACGGCTCTTTAATCACTGCAATCTTCTTTTCCCAGCAGGAAAGGCTATCAGGAAAAACATCTTTTACACTAGCAAAGACAACTCAATGCAGAAGTGTAACCATATTAACAAGCACACAAAACAGATTTGAGTTTTCTCTTTGGGCTTTGTAGAACCTAAATGAACAGACTTGTATCACCAGTACAGGTACATGGTATCTACAGAACAAGCCTCAGAATTCTCATACCTTCACAACAGGATGGCCCCCAGTAGATGCTTTTACTGCCCCTCGGCTACCTTCCGTTTCATAATGGGCTCGATGATGCGTTTTAGGTTGCACTTCTATTTTCAGTTCACATTGTCCAAAGTGAGTTGGTAAAGGCCAGTCTAATGGAGGTAATGAAGATGTGCTATAAATAAAACACACAAAGACGCTAAACATCATGCTATTGTCAGTGATTCAAATAACTTCTTTGCCAATACTTGTCATCTCTGAACAAAGTATTTCAAAATAAACTTCATTTAGCATAACAGTGGTTATGGTAGGTGTGTAATAAATAATTCTTTAATCTGAATACTAAAATCTATTTTATCTACTTTTTGGTTTCCCATGTTTTCTCATTTTTTGTTTTTTTTTCCGGTACCGGGAATTGAACTCATGACCTCACGCTTGCCAGGTAGGCACTGTGCCCCTGAGCTAAATCCCCAGCCCCTGGGTTCCCATATTTTCTCAAAAAGGACATATTCTAAATATTTGTAAAACTAAGACTATTTCTCAACTATGTGTACTTAATTACAAAAACCACCCAAACTACAGTAATTTGATTCCTTAAAGCAAAAAATACACATTTCTGTGTATGTCTCAGTTTCCCTCCAAGAATCTAAAATCTTACTCCTGGCCTCACTATGTAACCCTCCCTCCCTGGGAGGAATCTGGAAGTCAGACATCTTTCCTTCCCTACCTCTTCTCTATTATTTTTGTCATCTCTGAAAAATTATTTATATTCAGCAATATATTGCAATTTGAGGTAAAAAATTTCACTATGTATTTAACTGAAAAAAAAAAAAAAAAAAAAACAAAAAAAAAAAACCCCACAAAAACTGAAGCATCTTTAACACATTCCCACCAGCCTGAACCACTAGTGGTACACACATGAATGCTCCATCGGGCAGCTTGTATCACCCAATGGGACAGTAATCCACGTACCGCCAGTGGTTCAAAGCCTCACAGCAGTGAAGTTTTTGAACTATGGCCCTGTTGTGAACATGTTAAATGATAATTCTTTTGTTTTTTTGAGACAGGGTCTTGCGATATAGTTCAATGTGGTCTTAAACTCACTGTGTGGCCTGGGCTGGATTCAAACTTACAGCGATCTTACTACCTCAAGCTCCTGAATGCTGGGATTACAGGCAAGTACTACCACACCAGGCTAAATGATACTTTTTAAACTTGATCAATGAAATAATTTAAACATCTTAAAGGTCTAAAGGTTTGTTTAGATATACTAACACTAAAAAATATAGAATTAGAAAATAATATATGAAGTCAGGTGTGGTAGTGCATGACTATTAACCTAGTACTCTGGGAGGCGGGCAGGCAGGAGGGTCACAAGTTCAGGACCAGTTTGGACAACTTAATGACTTAGTGAGACCCTGTCTCAAAATAAAAATTAAAACAAGGGCTAGGGATATAGCTCCATGCAAAGGCCCCTGGTTCAGTCCTTAGTACAAAGAGGAAGAGAGGAAGAGGGAGAGGAAGAAAGACTGAGGGTGTAGCTCAGTGATAGATTGCTTGCCTAGCATGTGTAGGCCCTGGGTTCAATCCCTGGCACTGAAAAACAAAACAAGGCCAGGGGTATAGCTCAGCGGCACAGTGCCTGCCTGGCAAGTGCGAAGTCCTGAGTTTGATTCCCAGTACCAAACAAAAAACAAAACAAAACCACCTAAACAAACAAAACAAAAACAACAAGAAAACTGAGATATCTACAGGTCAAATATTAATGGACCCAAAACTACTGTGGTCTGTGTCAAAAAGTAACACCTTAGTAAAAGGTGAAGTAAAGCTTTCAATTTTTCTGTTCTTTTTTCTTTTCCTTTTTTCTTTGTTCCTTTCTTTCCTCTCTCTCCCCACTTCCGCTCATCCTGTTTTTGTTTTGTTTTAATTTTTTATTGTTTTGTCTTTTTGAGACAGGGTCTTACTATGCAGTTCAAGCAGGCCTTGAACTCACTTTGTTGCCCAGGCTGGCCTTGAACACGCAGCAAGCCTCCTGCCTCAGCCTCCCATTGCTGGGATTATAGGTGCGCACCACCACACCCAGCTGTTTTTTTTTTTGAGACAAGGTCTCACTATACACTTTAGGCTGAGCTTGAGCTCACTATATAGCCCAGGCTGGCCTCAAACTCCCACTGATCCTCCTGCCTCTCTCTGCCTCCCAAGTGCTGGGGTAACAGGCATGTACCACCATATCTAGGCATCTTCTAACCTTTAAAATGGTTATCATTCCTAGTGTAAATTTCTAAATTATACATTACTTCCTTTAATGTACTCATTACAGTTTAAGTCTTCCTACTACACAGCTCAAAAGTATTATTACTTTTTAAAAATTTTCTCTAGTACTGGGGACTGAACCCAGGGCCTTCATGCTGAGCTACATCCCCAGCCCTTTTATTTTATTCTTCAAATTTTGAGACAGGGTCTCAAGTTGCTAAATTTCCCAGGTTGGGCTTGAACTTGCTATCCTCCTGCCTCAGCCTCCCAGAAGGCTGGGATTACAGGCATGTTCCACCATGCCTGGCTAAGATTAATTTTTACTAGTCTAAAACAATGTCAATTTTATCAACTGTTAGTTCTGCATTTGTGCTGCAGACATGAGCAAACTCATAGGAAGGAAGATAAATTTTAGAAACAAAGTGATGCCTTTGTCAGACGTAACAGCACAACCTGGTTACATAGTGAGTTCAAGATCAGCCTGCACTACATAGTGAGACCTGGTCTCAAAAACAAAACAAAGTGATGTCTTCAATAGCACAGATTCCATATTATATTTTTCTAAAGATAAGGATTCCAGAAATAAGTTATTCATACTAATAAAAAATTATTTTTAAAAAATCCCTAAACAGACACAATTCCATGTGGGAATTTATTTATTTTTTCATGTGGGAATTTAATGTATGATAAAAGATGTCTTTTTTAATGAATTATAGATTAGACTGAATCTTCACATGATATTGTAACAACTGTCAACTTATTTGGAAAGTAAAAGTTATTATATTATTCTTCATTCCTTACACCAAAATAATGGTAGATCCAAGATTCAAATATTTATCTGATAAAAATAAAAATATCACACATATAATATACACATAGTAACACACAAAAAACTTTATTAGAAACACATGTGAAAGCTATATTTTAAATTATTTTAGAATGGGATGAAAGTTTCAAATATAACACACATAAGCAATAAAGCAAAATCTGAGTACAAAAAACTGAAAAATTTCTCTACAAGAACAACGAATCATAAACTTACAAAGTTAAAAAATAAAAAAATCCAAAGGCTAAGGTTGGTGGTACATGCTCATAATCCTGGCTATTTGGGAAGATAAGGCAGGAAGATGACAATTTTGAGAATAGCCTAAGCAAATATCTGTAACTCATTACTTATATACTTTTAAAATTAGCCTATCTAAAGATACTTTTAAAACTTAAAGGAAAATAAGCCAGGCATGATGGCAGATGCCTGTAATCCCAGCATCTGGGGGACTGAGGTAGGAGGCCGCAAATCGGAAGCCAGCCTGGGCTACACGGTGAGTTTAAAGCCAATCTGAACTACATAGTGAGACCCTTGCCTCAAAAACAAAACATGGAAGAAAAAAAAGACTTAAAGGAAAATAAAAATGGAGGACAGGAAAGGAAGAGGTAAGAAAGGGGCAGGAGATAGGGATGAAAGGGAAGGGAAAGACAGGATGAGGAGAAAAATGATCAATTATAAGTAGATAACATACTTACATGCTACTAATGAACTATACACATGAAAAATGATCAGCAGCCATGTCTACCAACTCACCGAAATATTGGGGTGTGGCCAGGCTTTGGTTTGTTCCAGGTAAAGGGTGAAGGAACTGAAAGAAATTGGTCACCAGATGAATCTTTCTTTAAAGGATACTGAGATCCAAGGCCATCATCTATTGAAGTCTCCCGGGACGGTGATGTACTCCCTTGATCATCTGAACAGAGCTCTAATTTTCCTGGTAGTATGGCAGCTTGATCTTCAGATGTCTTCCTTGTTTTCAGAGGGATATCAGTTTCTACACAGTATTGAAAGGGAAAAAGTGCAGGGCCAAGGCCTGATCCACTGTGGACAGAAACATTAAGCCAGGTATCTTCTGTTACACTTCCCCTAGGGGAGTGACCAGGAGAAGGAACCGGTGAGTGATGGGGTGAAAGGGGCCCAGCATAACAAACTTCAGCACTGGAGTGCCGCCGTTTCCCACAGGGGGAGGTAGGCCTTGAAGAAGGACCTGAGGCTGGCCTGGGGCTCAACCAATTTTCATCAGTGATACTGGATCTAGGAGAGTGGCAAGGAGATTGCCTGGGTGACAAGGAATGCCCAAGTCCATACTGTTGATGCCAGGACTCTTCTCCAGGGCAGCCCCCTGGTGAGCCACCTGGAGAAGTCAGAGGGGATCCAAGAGTAAATCGGGAAGCAGCTTCATTCAACTCTGAGTCTACATCATCATAAATGTGTGAGAGAGATTCACAAGAAGATGCATCTGAAAACCAGCTCCTAGAAGAGATGCTGCTGGCAGGACTAGGACTAAGGGAAGACTCCCGGTAGGATGGCTCAAGAGGAAGATAGAGATGATCTCTAGAAGGCCTCTCCAAATATTCTCCTTCTGGGTCAGTTATATGTAGGTCATCTTCATGTGTATCTGTTTCTTGATGACAATTAGGTGAAATAGATGTAATTTGAATACTTGGGCACTCAAAGGGTTTGGGACCACCTAATGGGCTATATTTAGATTCAGGAACATCACCAGTTCCTTCATAGTTTTTGTGACCTTGGAGCTGAAACGATGGTGACAAAACAGAAGAGTGAGACGGTAATCCATGATGTGGTAAGCAAAGTGGTGAGTTTAAAGTAGATGGAGGTGGATCTACATTAAGGATGAAAATGGATGCACAATCATCTGGCTCAAGATCTATGGGAAGAAGGAAAAAAAAGGTCAACAAAATAAGGAATTAGAAAATTTAGATGTATGCATTAGATGAGAAAGTAAATAATAATAATAATCTTGGGAGAAAAAAGTGGGACACAAAATGTATATCATTAGCTCCACTAAAGAATTGTTATTTAAAAAATGTATCATAATTATTACATATTTATACATGTAATGATTTTTCTTTATTCTCACACTTTCAAAAATGATAATCAGAAAATATTGTCTAAAACTAGTAAATGCTAAAAGAAGGGAAAAGCAAAAACTATATATATATATATATATATAAAATACACACACACACACACACACACACACACATGCACAAAATAGGTGAGACAGTTATACTCCTAATTTCTCTTAGTTCATTGAAAAGAAAGGTTTAATTTCTCTTAGTTCATTGAAAAGAAAGGTTTGTGCTAATATAGTTTGGACAATTAAATGCCTATATCTTGTACTCTAAGTAACTAATTTAAAGATAACAATATGCAATGTATTAACCATTGCTACTCCCTTATTATCTTGCTTTCAAATTTTGTTTTCTTTTCTCTTTTTTTTGTTTTTGGTGCCAGTGATCAAACTCAGGACCTTGCGCTTGCCAGGCAGGCGCTTATGCCACTGAGCTATATCCCCGGCTGTTTTCTTTTCTCTTTAAAATAAAATTAAAAAAAAAAAAAACTAATAAATGCTTTTATGAAAGAAAAATCATGTCTGTAAAACAATGAACTACCGTACTAAGATGAGAGAGAAAGATTCAATGTTTCCTAGGAGGTGCTTTTTTTCTTTTGGGGCTACTCTACCCAAATTCCCTGCCACTAGCTAGCTGCAACAGGGGCCCCATGGCTGCTCCAGTAGGTATTTGCTTTGGCTGCAGCAAGTTCCAGTCAAGGACCTATCCCAGATAACAGCCTCTCTGGATGGCAACCTCTCTGGGTGACTCCAATCTTCTGCAGCCCTCCTTAATCAGGTCCACAAGGTTCCCCCATCCCCAACAGGCCAAGCAGAAAGTCTGACATTGTGCATGCGCCAGCCTACTTTGTTTTGCTATTAAGCAATCTTCCCATACTCTTAGCAGGTCAATCCATGCCACAGCAAAAGTTCTAATAATATATCTTTCAGACAGCATATTTTTGCCTACTGGTGATTTCTTTTTTCTTTTTCTTCTTCTTTTTTTTTTTGTCTTTTTTGAGACAGGGTCTCGCTATTCAGTTCAGGCTGACCTTGAGCTCACTTTGGAGCCCAGGCTGGTCTTGAACTTGCAATGATCCTCTTGACCCAGCCTCTCAAGTGCTGGGATTACAGGCGTGAGCCACCATGCCTGGCTTGCCTATTGGTGATTTCTATCTTACATACAGCATGATGAGCTAGTGCATTAAGAGGTAGTGGCACCAAAGTTCACAGGTGCCAAGTGGCCAAAGCTGGTAACACTGAATATGCTGGCAGCACAGAACTGAGAAATGCAAGAAGATCCCCTCTCCAATGTCAGGAATAACTCCCAACACCTGCTAGTAGCTGCCTGTTCCAAGCAGCAAGGATACCAAGATATTTTTTTGGCTTATAAGATTAGCAAAACTTGAAAATTTTACAGACATGGTTGTGGGGAAACAGACACATTCATACCATGCTAATAGGAATGTAAAATAGAATGACCACCCTGAAAAACTCTGGCAATTTCAAGTAAAATAAAACACATTTAAAAAAAAAACACTTTAAATAAGATGTAGCAATTTCACTTTTGGGTGTGTACTCTTTAGAAAATTGCTATATTCACACAAAAACCTGTACAAAAATGTTGAGAGCATTCTATCTGTAATCACAAAAAATAAAAACAACCACATGTATTTGCACATTGGAATATTTACTGAAGAAAAGAGATGTATTATTGATAATGCAACAACCTAGAAAAGTCTCAAAGACATTATGCCCCAGGAGAAAGAAGTAAGTTAAAAAAGTGGTATATACTATATAATTCCATTTACGTGACATCTTTAAAGACAACAAAACTACAGTGACAGAGAACAGATCAGTGGCTGCCTGTGATTAGAGGTAGAACTAGGGTGTGACTATAAAAGGAGGCAGATCTTTATTAGGGTGATAGAACTGTCCTGTATGTTGATAGTAGCTGTGACCATATGAATTTATACACATTAAAATTCAGATCTGTACACCAAAACAGTACCAGTTTTACTGTAATTTTTAAAGTTAAAATTTTAAAACTTAACAAAAAGAATAAGGTCATGTCAAAGACACAAGAGTTAACTTGAGAAGGGTCCCAATAACCAAACTTGGAATAAATTGCAGAATAAAATAGGTAATACTGTATCAAAACCCACAGAATCAGAGGAGCTTCCAAGAGTCCATACTGATTGTCTTAGTAACATTTCTGTTACTAAGATATAATACCTGACACCCACCGTTTAAGGAAGGAAAGGTTTATTTTGGTTCATAGTTTTAGTCTATGTTCAGTTGGTTCCAAGGCAGGAACAGGATGGCAGACAGGCAACAGCAGAGAAAAAGGTGCTCAACTCATGACAGCAGAGTGAAGAGCCAAGAAGAGGGACCCAGGCCATGCCCACAATGACCTACCTCTTTTGACCAAGTCCCACCTCCTAACAGCACATTTGACTCCCATGATCCAATCACTGTTTGAAAGTCCTCTCTCTGAACACATGACCCTTTTGGGGGGCATTCTAGATCTAAACTATAACACTGATATAAACAAACAGCTGAGTAAATACATGAATAAACAAGATGGGACAGTGCTTACTTATACGGAAATTCCAATTAATAAATCCAGAGTGAGGCATGGTGACACATGCCTATAATTCCAGCTACTCAGGGATCTCATGCAAAAGGATTACATAGCCTCAGTCTAATAATGAGAAAATATCAAACAAACCCAAACTCAGACAGTTGTGGTGGCTCATGCCCGTAATGCCAGCACTCAAGAGGCTGAGACAGGAGGGGAACAGCTGTGAGTTCAAGGTCAGTTTGGGCTAGATAGTCAGTTCAAGGTCAGGCTGAATTTCAGGGCGAGATCATGTCTCAAAAAAAAGCTGGGTGTGGTGGCACATGCCTGTAATCCCAGCACTCAGGAGACTGAGGCAGGAGGATTGTTATGAGACCAGCCTAGGCTACATAGTGAGTTCAAGGCCAGGCTGACCTACATAGCAAGACCCTATGGTAAAAAAACAAAGCCAGCCGGATACAGTGGCTGTCGTGGCACACATCTGGAATTCCAGCACTTGGGAGGCTGAGGCAGGAAGATCGCTGCAAGTTGAAGGCCAGCCTGGTGAAGGCCAGACTGAACTGCTTTGTGAGACACAGTCTCAAAAACAAAACAAAGCAAAACAAAGCAAACCACCAGGATGACAAAAACAAAGCCAAAACCAAACCAAACAAAGCCAAACTGAGAGGCATTCTACAAAATTACAAGTGGGTGGACCCCTGACTTACAAACTCATCTTTCTTGAGGGCTGGTTGTAACTCAAGTTGCTTGTAAGCCAAAACTTTTTTTTTTCCTTAAGAAATAATGGAAATACACATTAGCATCCCCCAAAGCACCCCTTAACTAATCTTTCCATAATAAAAAAGGACTGTAAGTATACAGAATTTACCAGAAACACACCAATAATTTTCCTAGTGTATTCACCAAAAAGTTATAAAATATACCTAGTTATAACATTCCTTCCAGAACTCTTTAAGGGTTAAATCTGGAAGCCCTTCAGAAAGTTCCTTGGTGTATAGCTTCTTCTTTTTCTTCTTCTTTTTTTTTGGTATTGGGAACTGAACTCAGGACCTTGTGCTTGCCAGGCAGGTGCTTGTGCTGCGGAGTTACATCCCTGGCCCTATAGCTTCTTAAAGTTAGCTATATAACCTGCTGGTCCATAAGCTACAGTAGAGGATTTGCATTAGGTGGGAGGAACCACACTGAGAGTCATGGGAATTCTTCAGCCAATCCTTCCAAATCTCCTGGGTGAGCAGGAGCATTGTCTATGATGAGGAGAGCCTTGAATGGTAAACCTTTGTCCTTTAGATCTCTCTTTTTTGTGACAGGATCTCTTTATGTAGTACAGGCTGGCCTTAAACTCACTATGTAGCCCAGGTTGGAATCAAACTTACAGCAATCCTCTTACCCGAGTCTGCTAAGTGCTGGGATTACAGATGTGTGCCACTATGCCCAGCTCTCTAGGTATTTCTTAACAGGAGGAAAGTTTCCCTGATCCACTCAAGGAAAAGTAGTCTTGTTACCCCAGGCTTTTGTGGTAGATCTGCACATCACTCATAGCCTATTCTCCATGACTTTATGTTTTCTGAGCACTCTAGGGTCTCAGAGTGAGAAATCAAGACAGGCTTTATCTTGAAGTCACCACTCCCATTGGCCCATAGCAGTAAGCTTAGCCTATCCTTCATAGGCTTGTGGTCTGGCATTTTGTTCTCTTCCTGGGTAATGTATGTTCTCCTGAGCATTTTCTTCCAGAAAAGGCCAGTTTCATCACAGTTGAATATGAAAGGAAAAGCCATTTCTCTGTCACTGTTTTGAAGTGGTGCATGTAATTTTCAGTAGCCCTTTTATCAGCACTGGCTGCTTCACCATGCCTAGCTACGCTATGAACCCTAGTTCTCACTTTAAAATTGTGAAACCACCCCTTACTGGCATGAAATGTTCATCATTATCACTTGTTGATGGATTACCCTTTATAGAATTTGCATTTATAGCCCTAGCTTTTTCACAAATTATAAACTCGGGCTACAACCTGCTGTCTTAGTTACTTTTCTCTCATTGCTGGGACAAAGTACCCGACACCCAAAATTAGGGAAGGAAAGGTTTATTTAGCTCACAGTTTATAGAGGTTTCAGTCTATAATCAGCTGGCTCCAAAGGAGGGTGGCAGGGCATAGGGGCAATAGTTCATGGCAGGAGAAGACAGCAAAAGCAACAAGAGCAAAAAGGGGGGAGCAAAGGTCTTTTCCACCCTTATATTGTAGCAGGCTATCCACCCTATGGCCAGTGGAGCACTCACATCATCTCAGTACCCTCCTCTTGCAGACTGAGGATGTTTACAAAGCCATGATGCTGGCCCCCGGATGAGTCCTTTAGTTAAGATTTCAAACTTCTCAAGTTGACACAATGTATCAATCATTACACTTTTCATTTGCCTTTTATCCACAAATAGTAGCCTTTCTACCTCATCTAACACTATCGTGACTTACTACTGTAATGTGAGTAACACCCTTAGCATTACCAGCTTCCTTATTTTCTCTGTAAGATTGTAAAGACGGTGGATGTTGACATGCTGTACATATTAGTGAGATCTGCCATGCTCATATTTCTCCACAATTTCTTCTTTTTAATTGTGACTGCTCTCTTTACCTTCCCTCCCTCCCTTCCTTAGCTTTTCTTCTAGCTTTTTTTTGTGGGGGAGGTCGGGGTGCATTTTAACAACCTTATAAAGAGCTAAAACTATACAACTCCTAGAAAAAAATGGAGAAAAGTTTCTAGACAATTGGATCTGGTAATTATTTCTTGGATATAACATCAAAAACACAGGCAACAAAAGTAAAAATACGAAAGAAACTCATATACAGTATCTTATATGGGATTAACATCCAGAATCTAAAAGAACCCCTACAACTGAATAATAATGTTTTAAACTGGACAAAAGAGTAGAATAGATATTTCTCCAAAAAGGATATACAAATTTTCAAAAAGCATATGAAAAGATATAATAGTTATTAATCACAAGGGGAATGCAGGGCTGGGGATGTAGCTCAGTGGCAGAAGTACCTGCATGGTAAGTGCAAGGTCCTGAGTTCGATTTCCAGCACCAAAGGAAAAAAAAAAAAAAACCAAGGGAAATGCAAATTAAAACCACAGTGAAATACCACTTCATATCCATCAGAATGGTCACTATTTAGTTAAAAAACTAAAAAGAAACAAAAGAAAGTCTAGGAGAAATAGAGAAATGGAAAAATTAGACCCTTCATATGCTGTTGGTGGGAATATAAAACTGCCCAGGCATGGTGGCACACACCTGCAATCCCAGCACTTGGGAGGCTGAGGCAGAAGGATTACTGTGAGTTCAAGGCCAGCCTGGGCTACAAAGTGAGTTCAAGGTCAGCCTGAACTGTATAGTGAAACCTTGTCTTGATTTTATTTTTGTTTTTTGTACCAGGAATCGAACTCAGGACCTTGTGCTTGCCAGGCAGGCACTTGTGCTGCTGAGCTATATCCCCGGCCCCAAAACCTTGTCTTGAAAAGACAACTAATAACAACAACAACAAAAACGATGTGGTTTCTAGACACTTGCAGTATGGCATCTCTTCAAAAAATTAAAAATAGAAGCCAGGCATGGTGGTAATAAGTCTCAAGTTCATCTGTTTACCTAGGCCAGAATATAACCTAACATGATTTTTCAGGATGCTTGTAACACAAGCCCTACCCTTAAAATAAGCTCCAGTTAAGATCATCAGCCAGATGGATGCAGCTAGTACAAACACTGCAACACATGATGGACATATTGAATTATAAAATAATATTAATATATAATTAAATATTATTGACATTAATACTTAAGTGATAATACAAATTACAATTTCTAAATACCCAAGTGGGTACTTTTGGATAGAGATAAATGCCTATGTAAACAGATGAATTTAAGACTTATTACCAAATGATCAAAGTACAGATACAATGCATGAATAACCTGTGCACTTGATAATGAACAAATGTGGTTGTGTCTGACATAAATCTTCATAATTCAATACCTTGTGTGCTATAACGGATGTACTCAATGTACTTGTGTGAAATAAAAACAATTTTTTTTCTAAATTTTGGTGCCTGTAGTATTTTATCACTTTTGTGTAGACCATCACTTTTTTGGTTTTGTTTTGTTTTTGTTTTTTTTGAGACAGGGTCTTGTATGTAGTTCCAGCTAGCTGTGAACTCACTTTGTAGCCAAGGCTGGCCTCAAAATCATAACCATCCTCCTGCCTCAGCCTCCAGGCATGTGCCACCACACCCAGCTCATCATTCTTAACTGTCATCATTTTTGTTGCCACTCCTGTCTCACGAGTCTTCAATTAACATTTGGTTTAATGGAAACTTTGGGAAGCCTAGCCTGCGAGAGGCCGTGACTTGGGTGAAGAGTTCATGGGATAAAATCACACATGGCTGCATTGCCAATGCATTACAAGCAGGCTAAATGCTCATTTAAGGACAGCTCTGTTGGTGGACATGAGAGATCATGGCCAATGGATCTACAGAAAATGGACTCACAAGAAATTTAGGCAGGAATTTGGGGTTTGGAGAGTTATGATGATGTTCCAAGAGAAGATGACATGACTATATTTAAATAAATATAGATTTTTATACATGAATAAATGTGCACTGTACATGAAAAAATAAGACATCCCTGAAAAAAAGCCCTACTGCATCTTTTGGAGCATAAGTTAATATAAGATGTAGTCTTATTTTCAGGGAAATATGGTAAAAAAGTTGAACACAAGTGCAAGAGAGGGTTTTATTTTTAATGAGGGATGGGGTCTCTTCCACTACTGTTTGGAGGTGTTTAAGGCAGCAAAAGGTGCCAAGTGTTGTGTTGTATTTTTTTCTTTTTTGTACCAGGAATTGAACTCAGGACCTTGCACTTGCCAGGCAGGCACTATGCTGTTGAGCTGTATCCCCGGTCCTGTTTTATATTTTGTTTGGTTTTAATGGACTGAAATCATCATGGGATTTTTTTTTCTCCTAC
>NW_004955484.1:8530685-8532383 GCF_000276665.1 Chinchilla lanigera
TTTTTGAGACAGTGTCTTGCTATGTAGTTCAAACTGGCCTTGAACTCACTCAGTAGCCTAGGCTAGCCTCAAACTTGTGATTCTCCTGCCTCAGCCTCCCAAGTGCTAAATTTACAGATACATGTCACGACACCACGCTCAATCTTTTTTTAAAAAAAGTCTTTACTGGGCTCAAATCTCTATCCTGGATGTGATGCAGATGTTGTTTTCATTGTCAGCCAGGTTAAAAATTTAACTCTATGCAATTTGGTAATGAAAGATTGTTGATGCGTTTTTAAAAAGGACTAAGTAAGGAACTTATTTTACACAGAGTTCAGGAATTTTTTTTTTTTTTTTTGATAAATACATAAACTAAAACCTCAAAGACAAATACAAACCAACAAGCAAACAAAGGGCCATGGGTAAGAAAGGTCATGGTTCTGACATAGAATTGACAGCATAAAGCAAACAATGAGTCAGGTAAAACCTTGGTTTCTTGAAGGAAGTTGAAGCTCAGTGTGGCTATAGCTAACTACCGAAGGGGGAAACCCAGGAACAAGACCTCTAAGAACCATGGGTAAGAGTTTTTTTTGTTTTGTGTTATTTCTGTTGTTGTTTTTACTTCAAAGCACACTGGAAACCATATTGAGGGTTTTTGTTTTTGTTTTGAGACAGGGTCTCACTATGCAGTTCAGGTTGGCCTTGAACCCACCATGGAGCCCAGGCTGGCCTCAAACTTTCCATCTCCTGCCTCAGCCTCTCAAGTGCTGGGATTACAGGCATGTGCCACCATGCCTGGCCATAATGAGTTTTTAAAAGGACAATGACATGACTTCTAGTTGAGAATAACTATGCTTGCTGTATATATCCACTACTTAGTAAGTCCTTTAACATTATTAGGTCTGTAATAAATTACTTGCTAAGATGTTGAAATATTTCCCTTATAGAATTCATAGTACTTCCTTATGTAAGCAAAATCCATAATTAGGAATTTCTGAGCCATGTGTTTTCCTTTGCAATGCTGTCAGTCTAGCTGAATTGGGAAGCTAGCCAAGAACTTTCTACAACGCAAATGACAATGTCATCCATTCAAAAGGTATTTACACAGAAGTAAACAAGGCTCTGAACACTCAAAATACACAGAAGAAAAGTTCACATGTTTAATTCACAGGACTATTTCTTGGCTCTCATTCAAGCCATCTATACTCAATTTCAGAACCTTACTTATTATTTCATCAACACTATAGTAAATCTAGGATTGAGTGAAACAGGGAAAGTTTCACTTTTAGGGTCCTAGTTACAAAGTAAGAGTGAAAAAAGACAAATTCAATATAGTCACCCTTGTAATTATATAATAATGTAAATGTACTTAATATTACTAACCCATATACTTAAAAATAACTAAGATGGTAAATTTTATGTTATGTATATTTTACCACAATTTTTTAAAATGCTGGTGCCTTAGTTCAAAACAAGTCAACAAGCACAACTATACAAGCATCCACTGTATTATTTGCTATCATGCACTTTAAAAAAAAATCATTTTAGTTAATATACCTGATAACAAAAAATTATTAAATCTCAAGTCTTTGAGCAAACAAAAGTTTCACTTAAACGCAGTTTTTGTACTAATGTCATGTAACTGGTTGATTGATGCTGAAATCAACATCATTTCCCCCAAACAAAACTTAGATAAAGCAAACATTCTAATGTAAGAAT
>NW_004955484.1:8533636-8544729 GCF_000276665.1 Chinchilla lanigera
CCCCAAAACTTAGAAGTATAGTTATATAACCTCAGATTTGGCAAGGGATTGTTAGATTCAATACTAAAAGCACAGGCAACAAAAGAAAGACTAGACCCAAGTGGACTTGATAAAAAGTTAAAAATGTTGTGCATCAAAGGACACTATCAAAAAAGTAAAAAGACAAACTATAGAACACAAAATAATAGCTACAAATCAAATATTTGATAAAAGTTTAGTACCCAGAATATATAAAGAACTCACAATGCATCAACAAAAAGAACTCAAGTAAAAAATGGGCACAGTCGCCGGGTGTGGGGGCACACACCTGTAATCCCAGCAAGCGGGAGGCTGAAGCAGGAGGATCGTTGCGAGTTCGAGACCAGCCTGTGCTACAAAGTGAGCTCACGGCCAGCCTGAACTGCACACGAGACCCTGTCTCAAAAAGACCAAAAAAAAAAGGGCACAGAATACGAACAGATGTTTCTCCAAAGATACAGAAATGATCAACAAGTGTAAGAAATGCTGTTTAAAAGACACTAATCACACTTGAAGTATACAACAGGAAATAAAACACCTCAAATATATAACAGGGTATAAACATTGGGAGGATTAAAAAAAGGGTCACTGATTGCTAAGGAAATGCAAATCAAACTCACATGATACCATTTCATACCCACCAGGATAACTTTAATTAAAAAAAAAAAAATTAAACCAGAAAGTAACAAGCATTCCTGAGGATGTGGAGAAACAAAAACCCTCAATACTGGTGACAATGTAAAGCAATATAAGCACTGTGAGAAACAGTCTGACAGTGCCTCAAAAATTAAATGAAGATTTATCATGACTGAGCAATTCCACACACGTATCATATCATTCATATCTGAGAAAATGAAAACATGTCTACATAGAAACACCTATACAAATGCTTTTAGAAGCACTGTTTATAATAGCCAAAAGGTAGAAAAAACTCAGATATTTCTCAACTGATGAATAAATAAGCAAATTGTGGTACCTTCCATGGAATACAAAAAGGAGCAAAGTTCTGACAGATACTACAATTTATTTTGTTTTTGTTTTTTAGATGCTACAATTAGAATGGACTTTGAAAATACTATGCTGCAGCTGGGTGTGGTGGGACACACCTGTGATCCTAGCACTAGGGAGGCTGAGGCAGAAGGATCGCTTTGAGTTTGAGGCCAGCCTGCACTACATAGTGAGACCCTGTCTCAAACAGACAAACAAACAAATACTATGCTAAGTCAAAGTTAGACAGAAAAGGTCACATTATTACATAGCTTTTATATATAAATCCAGCATAGGTAAACAGAAAGTAGAAGCTACCAAAGGATGTGAGGAGAAATGCAGAGTAATTAATTAATGGGTATTTTTTTATGGGGTGATAAAAAGTTTTGAATCTATTAGGAGTTGGTGGTTGCATTTAGTGTGGACCTGCTAAACACAATACAATAGTGTGATCCATCACCTACTGCAGGAGTTACGTACCAGAGACCCCTGCGATAGGTGGAAATCTGCCAAGTAGCGGCATTATATTTATTTTATTATTTATATATATTTTAAGGCTTTATAAACCCTTCCACACTGCTATAAACCTTTCCCACTCTCTTATTACCTTTCCCACACTCTTATAAACACTTCATATGCTCATAAATACTTTCTACACTCTTAAAACTACGCAATTTTAACAACAGGTAAAATTCTATAAGGGTACTTGATGTGAAGTGGACAAGGAAAGATGCTGAATGTATGGGCACAGTGTGGGAGAGCAAACAGACAGACGCTACAGTCACTGAGCCAATCAGCACCCAGGATACACAACACAGTGCTGTGGTTGGCCACCTTCCATTCCATCAGCCAAGAGTGTGCCCTGTACAACCTCACGTTGGCAAACTTGCACAAGCAGTAATGGCGTACTGCATTTCCACTGCATTTCCACTGTGTACAGCTGATGAAATACATACTGTATTTTACTTTGATTTAATGTTTGTTTGTTTGTTTTTTTTGCTTTTTGGGTTTTTTTTCTGGTACCAGGAATCGAACCCACAACCTTGCGCTTGCTAGACAGGTGCTATGCTGCTGAGCTAAATCCCCAGCCCTAATATTCTTTTGATATGTTTGAATTAATATTTTTTATATTTTATGTTGTTTTAAATTTTTTAGAAAAAAATAATTAAAATCATAAATATTATATAACCACCTACATACCACAAAATCCTACAACATAGCAAAAACTCCACAATACAGAATTAAATATGTATTTTTTAAAAACCCATGATACTGTGAAGTCGCAATAAGTGAACCATGATAGAGTGAGGGACAACTATATTTTTAAATGGCTGACTGGGTCAGGTGTGGTACATGCCAGCACTCATGATCAAGAGTTCTAGAGCAGTTTAGGCTACACAGCAAGTTCAAGGTCAGTCTAGCACAACCCTGTCTCAAAACAAGCACCTCAGTTTACAAAAAAAAGAACTGCCAAGAAAAGAAAGAGATTGAAGACACATTTACCCATGTTTTACTGAAACTTCACTAAACAGATATATTTTTTAATGATACAAATTCACAAGAACAAAAAGAACAGGATGAAACCATAGCAACGAAATTTTTAGATGCTGGAATGTAGAATAGTTGGTAACTGATTTAGGACCTGAAAAAGCTAAAACTTTATGCCAATTTAAGCCAACAATGAGGAAAGCCAAGAAACTGATTTGCAACAAAAAACCCCCTAACACTCAGTAAATGCATACCAGCTACTTTGGGAAACAGGGGTGAAGGCAAAGCTGAAAACAAGACTGATAGTTTGTTTAACGAGTTGCTAACCCTCTCCCCAAATTCCCACACCTCCCCACTCTAGGTGACATTTCCTTTAGGCAGAAGATAAAATTTTCCCAAGAGGTAAAAACAAGGTTGATTGAGAGAGATGACTGAAAACAGGGCAAGGAAATAAGTCTCTCTGAAATGTGTATGATGAAACCCTCAATCCTTTCCTACACTCTCACCTGACAGTACAACAGGATTATACTTATGGGCAAAAGACTACTAGATTCTTCTCTTGGGAATCTAACTGGCCCAAGAGAAAAGACATCAAGGGTAACCTAGTAAAAACTCCTGCAATGAGCCCTGCAGTTAGCAAGCATCATTGGTTACCAAAGAGCTAACAATAAGATTCTGGTGCACTATTTAATGAATAAGCAGATAGCAACAATCACCAAACATCTGAGAAAAGTTTTAATGTTAAGGACAGAGATGAAAGAAAGGAAAGAAAGAAAGAAAGATACAGTAAAATGGAACTTCAAAACTAAAAACAAAATTTATCCTTGATATTCTGACAGAAAAGATGATATTGTAAACCTGAAATAAGAACATGCCTGTATTTTAAACAAGCCAGACAAGCAACTCACTCAGAATCCACCTGGGAACCCCTCCTGTCTCAGGAGCTATTCCTGTTCCCCCCCAAATTTTCCTACTCTTAACCTCCATTGTTCCTTAGAATTCATTCTTCAACTTTGGGGAATATGAACTCAGTGACATCTAGCAAGTTGAGAGCTCCATTTTTCCCCTGTATCATTTTGGAGGACCCAGCAAGATAATGAGAAGGAGGTAAGAGTTTGCTTTTGTTTCACGGATTCTGACAAGTGGGCTTGTGGCAACCCATTTGGGAGGACCTCTCCTGTCTCTCAGGAGCTATTCCTATTCGCCAATAATTTTCCTACTCTTAAAAAAACAAAACAAAAAACAAAGCCAGGCATAGGGGCAAATACCTGTAAACGCCTACACTCTAGAGGCTGAGGCAGGAGGATTTTGAGTTTGAAGCCAGCTTGGGCTATAAGGTGAAATCTCATCTAAAAACAATAAAAACAACGGTGATGATGATGATGACATCATCATCATAATAAGAAAGAGCTCCTAGAAGATAAAACTTGTTAGCCAGGTGCAGTGAAGCAGTGGTACATAACAAGACTGTCTCAAAAAAGAAAAAAAGAAAAGAAAAGAAAAGAAAAGAGAAAAGAGAAAAGAGAATTTTTTTTGGTACTGGGAATGAAACTGAGGACCCTGAGCTTGCCAGGGAGGTGCTGTGCCACTGAACTATACTCCCAGCTGAAAATTTGTTTAATATACAAATAACATAAACAATATACCATTTTATTTATAAGCCTTATGATTGAAAGAGTCAAAGCAAAACTGAATCTGGCACTGGTCCTACCTATAATTTCAGCTGTACGAAAGGCTGAGGCAAGAGGATTACAAATCTGAGGCTACCCTGGGCTAGTTAGCAAGACTGTCTCAAAACAAAATGGCCTGGGGAGATAGCTCAGCTGCAGACTGCAAGCCTAGCACATGCATGCCCTGGGTTCAATATCTATATGAAAGAGGCTGAAAGACTAAATTGAAGAAAACTCTCAAAGATGTAAGCAAACTGAAATAGGAAAAAAATATTACAATATGTCCCACTGTTGAAAACTGAAAGTTTCAGAGGAAAATAGAAAATGTAGCGGAAAAAATAATCACTGAATGTTTAGCATTGTGTTTGTTTCAGCAACACAATGAAATGTCTAGCGTAACCAATAAAAACAGACTCATATTGACACATATTATGAAGAATTAGAACACAAAGAACCTGTAAGACTGGAAAGAGAGAAACAACATATACATGAAGAAGAGAGAATTAGAATGGCATCACACTTGGAATAAGTACAATAAGAATATTGTAAGACAAATAGGAGTTAATAAACTATCAACTGGCTAAAGCCAAAACTTCACACTGTGCTTTGATAGAATTTCACACAGATACTCATTTTTACCATATCCCACCAATGCAGCAAGTACATACTTCCTGACAAGAATTTTTTTTAAAGCAATGAAGCCAGGCGTGGTGGTAATCACACTTGTAATCCCAGTACTCAGGACACTGAGGCAGGAGGATTGCTGTGAGTTTGAGGCCAGCTGCGCTACATAGTGAGTTCAAGGCCAGCCTGAACTAAATAGCAAAACCTTGTCTTAAAAAAAAAAAAAAAAAAAGCAAGACTGTCACTGACTTTAGTTTCTATCACAGCTGGAAAAAAATAATTAATACTAATTCTCGGGGCTGGGGATTTAGCTCAGTGGCAAAGCACAAGGTCGTGAGTTCAGTTCCTGGTACCGGAGAAAAAAAAAAAAAATACTAATTCTCATGAAAATAGAAAAAAAGCAGAAGAATCATTCAGCAACTTATCATTACTATGCTTGATTATGAGGACAAAATAGCACAGAAATGGTGCTGTAATTACAACTTAACAACCACATATTGGAAAAAATAAGATCACAATTTTATTTTTTAAATTTTTTGTTTTTGTTTTTGTTTTTTTCCAGTACTGGGAATCAAACTCACGACCTTGCACTTGCCAGGCAGGCGCTGCACTGCTGAGCTAAATCCCCAAGATCACAATTTTAGACATCTAAGAAACACAGAACATGTACTACTACGATTTTATAAAAAGTAAAAGCCAAAGTAGTTTTCTCATAAAAGAGTCATTACACTGATCTACAAGGTAAAAAGAAGAAGGAGAAAATCAAGTCTACTTACATTATAGTGATGTCTCTGAGTTCATCTCATGTGATTTTCTCACCAACAGGGCAGGAAAACATGACAGCCCTCAGGAGGGAAGTTATTGTTTTAAAAACAGTGACCCATAGCTATCAGCACTTAGAATGAATCCCTCTCAAATTACTTATAAATAAGCAATACAAAGATTTTAAACATTCATTTTCCAAATATTATACTATTCATATTAGTTATACACAATGGCTAGTAGTATTATAGAAGAGGAAACTCAAAATGAAGCCTGGGGACAGGGAATCTTAAAAATAAAAAGTAAAGGAGGTAGTCTGGTTAGGATTCCAACACAAATACAGAATGAGTTAAGACCATACTAGACAAAAGTTGGACTGTGTATCATATTTAGGAGGAAGCATGGATTACCTACCACAAATGCAAGGTGAAGCTCTATGAGAAAAACACAATGAAGATCATAGACTTTAGAGTCAAATACACCATTCACTAGCTACTTGACCTTCATCAATTAATCTGTCTCAGTTTCAATTACCTTATCTGTAAACTGAGGCTAATACCTACACTGAAAATGTTGCTGTGATGATTCTAAATAATGTGTATTAACACCTAGCATCATATCTGGAACTGACACCAAATGTTAAGATTTATTATATCTAACACTGACTAGAACAAGAACAAATTTAGGTCTCAAAAATCTGCACATTACTATTGATTATAATTTTTAAGTCAGTGGTAGAGTTCCATTACTTAAAAACTAACAGTAGTCTCACACAGTGGCGTGCTCCTGTAATTCCAGCTACTAGAAGGCTAAGGCAGGAGGACCACTTGATCCCAGGAGTTCAAGACCAGCCTAGGCAAAAAAACAAAAACAAAACAATGAAACTAGCCTAGGCAACACAGCAAGGCCTACCTCAAAAAAAACAAAAAACTAGTAGCACTGCCAGGCCTGGTAATAATCCATGATGCCTGTAATCCTAGTGTTCAGGGAGACTGAGACAGGAGGATCACAAATTCAAGCCCAGGCTAGGGAATTTAAAGACTTAATGAAATCCTGTCTGGAAAAAAAAAAAAAAAGCTGAGGACATAGCTTATCTTGAAGGCCCTGGGTTCAATCCCTAGTACGATAAATGAACATGGAAAGATTAACAGTATCAATGATCAGACAGATTAATTAACTTGATGAAGGTCAGGTGGGAACAAAACAAAACAAAAATAATGCTATAAGCATCACAATATCTGACTCCAAAACATACAACACATCTATAGTTACTAAAACAGCATGATACTGGCATTAAACCAGAGACACATACCAATCAAAAAGAAAACCCAGAAATTAATCCACACTGATATGGTCAGTTGATTTCTGACAAGGGCACCAAGAACACGGAAGAAAGACAGTCTCTTCAAGAAATACTGTTGAGGAAACTGGATATGCATATGCATAAAAATGCAACTAGCTTTTTTTTTTTTTTTTTTTTTTTTTGGTTTTTCTCCGGTACCGGGAACCGAACTCACGACCTTGCGCTTGCCAGGCAGGCGCTTTTTGCCGCTGAGCTAAATCCCCAGCCCCGCAACTAGCTCTTTTTCTCATACAAAACTAGCTCTCTTTCTCACACAAAAATCATCTCAAAATAGATCTAAAGTCTAAATCTTAAACCAGAAACCACAAAATTACAGGACACAGGAGAAACACTTCAAGATACTGGTATAGCAAGCTGGGCATAGTGGCACACGCCTATAATCCCAGCACTGGGGAGGCTGAGGCCGGAGGATCCTTGCAAGTTCGAGACCAGCCTGGGCTACAAAGTGAGCTCAAGGCCAGCTTCAACTGCATAGCTAGACCCTGTCTCATAAAAAAAAAAAAAAAAAAAAAAAAAGATACTGGTATAGGAAATAATTTTTTAAATAAGTCTCCAAAAGCACAGACAATAAAAGGAAAAGATAGACGAGTGGGATTATATCAAACTGAGAAGCTCCTGCACAGCAAAAGAAAGAATAGATTCAGACAATCTACAAAATGAGATAAAATATTTGGTTTTTGTTTGTTTTCTTTTTTTTTTTTTTTTTTTTTTTTTTTTTTTGAGACAAGGTCTCACTATGTAGTGCAGGCTGGTCTTGAACTCACTTATATAGCCCAGACCTGCCTTGAATTCACTGCAATTCTCCTGCCTCAGCCTCCTGAGTGCTGAGATTACAGGGATGCACCACTATGCCTGGCCAGAATGGTATAAAATATTTGTAAGTGGTACATAACCCAGGAACTGACATCAGACTATATAAGAAACCCAAAAGGATGAACCAAAAAAATTTCAATTTAAAAATGGGCTAAAACTGAACACTTTGTATTTTATCTTACTTTATTTCATTTTTTTGAGACAGGGTTTTGCTATGCAATTCAGGCTGGCCTTGGACTCACTCTATAGCTCAGGCTGGCCTTGAACTTGCATCAATCCTACTGCCTCAGCTCCCCGAGTGCTGAGATTACAGGCGTGTACCACCATGCCCGGCTTTGAACTGAACACTTTTTAAAAGACATAAAAACAGCCAACAAATACGTGAAAAAATGCTCAATTTCATGAATCACCAGAGAAATACAAGTCAAAACCACAATGAGATATCATCTCACCCCAGTTAAAATGGCAAAAAGACAAGTAAAATATACTGGCTATTTGGAGAAGGAAATTTATACACTGTTGGCAGAAATATAAATTAGTATGCCATTATGAAAAAGAGTACAGAGATTCCTCAAAAACTAAAAATAGAAGTATCACATGATCCAGCAATTCCACTGCTGGGCATACATTCAAAGGAGATGAAATCTTTATACCAAAGAGAGACTTGCATCCCCATGTTTACTGGAGTACTATTCACAACAGCTGAAATATGTGATCAATCCAGATGTCCTTCAGCAGAGGAATGGATAAACAAAGTGTGGTATACAAGTATTTACACAATGGAATACTATTCAGCCATTTTAAAACTTCTATCATTTGTAGCAACATAAACAGAAATGGAGAACATTATGTTGAGTGAAACAATGCAGACACAGAAAGACAAATACCACACTGGATGGAATAGTGGTCAGTAAAGATGGGGAAGAAAAGGAAGAAGGAAGGAAAGAAATTAAAAGCGACTTTTAGGAACTGGGAAGGATGTGGGAGGAGGGGTCAAGCTGAGAGTAGAAGCGTAGATGGACATAATCACTGCATGAGGTATGCATATATGGAAATATCACAGTGAATCCCATTAATTCATATAATTAATGTGTCAATAATTATAGTAATAATAAAAGAAACTCCTAAAAAAGGAAAAGCTTTCCTGAAACCTGAGTTCTTCTAAGTTCTCTTTTCCTTGACCTCTAAATCACTAGTTCTCAACAGAAGACAATTTTATTCACCAAGTGACATCTGGTCATGTCTGGAGACTTGTTTCGGTTGTCACCACTAGAAAAGCAGTCCTAGCACGAGATGAGGAGAGGCCAGAGATATTAGTAAACACTCTATAGTACACAGGTCAACTCCCAATAAGAAAAATTTCTTCAGCTCAAAATGTCAATAGTGCCAAGTTGAGAGACCTTTCTCTAAAACTGAATTTCTAAAAAGCTAAAAAGTGTATTGTCACTGTCTCCACTTTCTGACTTTTCAATGTCATCTGGCTTCAGATCACATGTATCCAGCAAAACAGATCTTAATAATAGCCACAGTCATCTGAATTGCCAAATCCAATTCAGATGAATCTTCAGCCTTCACTTTTATCAATTTCCCTGAAGTAGTAAAGAGAAACCACTCCTCTTTCTTAAAAATCCTCTTTTTGAAAGACATTAATGAAGATAAAAGCAGAAAATAAGCAAACTGAAAAACCAGTGTAAAAAAAATCAACGAAACAAAACGTGTCTGAGAAAATAAAGTGAACTGAAAACTTAGGTTCACACAAAAACCTGTACACAACTCTACAAATTTATTCGTGATGGTGAAGTACCAGAAGAAATCACAATGTCTTTCAACAGACAAATAAGTTAGCTACAGTACATTCATACAATGAAGCACTCTCCAGTGGTAAAAAGGAACTGGCTATTAATTCACACAAATCTGAATTTTAAATACATTTTGTTAGCTGAAAGAAACCAAACATTGAGAGAATTTTTAAGGTAATGTAACTGTTTTATATATTACTGGGACAACAGATTTCTGTACCTCTGTCAAAACCCATAGAACTAAACATCACAAATATAAAACTTTAATACAGGTAAATTAAAAAACAAAAATTAACCAGGAGGGATTTGGAGTATAGCTCATTGGTACAGTGTTTGCCTACCGTGCTTGAGGGGGTTTGCTCCTCAGCCTAAATAACTTTGAGAAATGAAGGTTTTTTGCTTTGTTTTATTTTGTTTTCTGAGACAGGGTCTCCCTATGTAATTTCGGCTGGCCTTGAACTCACTTTGTAGCCCAGGCTGGCCTCAAACTCACAGCAATTCTCCTGCCTCAACCTCCCAAGTACTGGGATTGCAGGCGTGAGATACTACATCTGGCAGAAATGAAGTTTTGATTATAAGAAACTATAAGGCTAAGAAAAAAAGGAACTGTGCCTAAACATTAAACTCTAATTGGCAAAACTTTCTCATTAGTGGTATGAGTTAACAATTTTTATTTTCTATAGCCCAGCAATCCACCTGCCTCATCTTCCTGCGTGCTGGGATTATAGGCACACACCACCATGTATGGCCTGTGTTAACAATTTTCTTTTCTCCATTCCCCCATCCCAATTTCTTTCCTTTTGAAGTTTCTTCCCATTTTACAGTATCTATTGTACATTTTGGATCTTATTTATTCTTTCAGCTTCTCACACTAGGGAGACAATACCATGTTTACAAATGTGCACCTGGTTTATTTCACTTATGAGTATGGTCTCAAGTTGCATCCATTTACCTATAAAAGTCTCCAGTTTATCCTTTCTAGCTGAGTAGTACTCTACTATATAAAAAGACCACATCTTTTTTATCCATTCCTTGGTTGACAGCCATTTGGGTTATTTCCAAGATTTAGCTACTACAAATTGTGAGCAGCTTTCTTTGTAACACCCCAAACCTGAAAACAATCTAAAGGTCCATCAATACATGAATCCAGGTCCAAACAAACTGGGGTATATATACATAATGGAAATGAATCCACAATAAAGATGAATTACCTATCAATACCCTCGAGTAACATGGATGAACCTGAAACTAACAATGACAAAGGAAAATGCCAGACCAAAAAAAGAATATATACTTTGTGTGTTGGTTTGGTGCTTATTTTGCAAGGGGAACAACATAATACAGGACACATACTTTATATGATTATTTATAAGTCACCCAAGAACAGTATACAAAAGAGTACAGGGAATCTGTCCACACACTAAGATCAAGGAATCCAGCTGAGGGCCTGGATCCCACAACCATGTCCTACATGAGTTGAGCTGAATACCCAGAACTCATAACAATGCTTCCCATGAATCCAACTGGAGGCCCAGAGCCCATGACAACGTCTCCTGCAGACCTGTTTCA
>NW_004955484.1:8544829-8662710 GCF_000276665.1 Chinchilla lanigera
TACAAAGTCTGTGCCAGCAGGATGAAGGACCGGTGCTAGCAGGCTGAGGGATCTGCACTGGAGCCAGGAAGTGATGCTCAGAAGAACCACAACTCCCCCAAAAGGTACCACGGCCATCCTCGGCAACTGTGAGGTCCTGAGCTCCTCCGATGATCAGGATGGCCAAATTCCCATCAGGGAAACCAATGCAGCAAGCTTTTCCTGGAAGCTGGCAGTGTACCATCTTCCCCTCTGGAACCAGGAAGCTATGCTCAAAGTGAGGACCAGAGCTCTCCAAAATGAACTGAAGCCATTCTCAGTACCAGCGAGGTCCCGAGCTCCTCGGAGGATGAAAACAGCCAAGTTCCTCAGGAAAGCCAGCTCCCCACGGTCTCTCAGCTCCCAACAGCCTCTCTCAGTTCCCAACAGCCTGCTTCTTCTTCTCCAGATCTGCCTCTTATGCTGCTGGCAACAGTCCTCAGGTAGGCCTCCCATACCCAGCACCACTCACTCAGTTCAGCTGGGGGTTATAAGTTGACCACCAGTTATCAATCCACTACACTTTGATTCCATTTATATAAATTTTCTATACTAACTTCTGTGACTTCAGTGGCTAAGGAGGGAAAGAAGGAGTAGAAGGGAGTGACTGAGTGATTATAAAGGGATACAAGAAAACTTTTGAGAGTAATGGGTATCTTGGTGGCCGGGGACATAGCTCAGTGGTACAAGCACCTGCCTGGCAAGCACAAGGTCCCGAGTTCAACTCCTGGTACAAAAAAAAAAAATGGATATCTTAAATTTGGTAACCTATATTCATGAATCTATACATGTATACAGGTTACACATGAACTTGTAATTAACTCGGTGTGGTGGCATATACCTATAATTCCAGCTACTCCAGAGGCTGAGGCAGGATAATCAGAAGTTTAAGACAAACAATAATTTAGCAAGACCCTGTCTCAAAAATAAAAAAGATATGGATATAGCTTAACACTCCCTGGGTTCAATGCCTTGTACTACAAAAACCAAAAACCAAAAATCTTATAATGGTACACTTAAAATGTGCAGTTAGCTGGGTGTGGTGGTGCACACCTGTAATCCCAGCACATAGAGAGGCTGAAGCAGGAGGATCACAAGTTTGAACCCAGCCTGGGCAAATTAGTGACTTAGTGAAACTATATCTTATTTTAAAAAGGGGTAGGGATATAGCTCAGGGGAAAAACTCTAGGTTCAATCCCCAGTACTGGTGAATGAATGAATGAATAAAATACGAATGAATAAAAAAATTGTCAAATATGCCTTAATAAAACTGGTTTTGTTGTTTTACATGTGTGTGGTACTGGGGACTGAATCCAGGACCTTTATACTGATGTATATACCCAGCTCTTTTTTATTTTGAGGTAGGGACTTCATAAATTGTCCAATCTGGTCTTAAGCTTATAATTTTCCTGTCTTGGTCCCCCAAATGGCTGGGATTACAGGTGTGCACCACCATGCACAACCTTGTCTTTATGTTTTTGTATATGTCCATTTAACAAATGAATTCCTCTCAAACCATACAAAGATGCATTTGGTGCCCCACATTTTCCATTTACCAGATATCTCATCTACTGTTCAAGAAACTACCAGGACATGATCAACAATCATATTTCCCTCTCTCACTTTCTCTGTGTCGCCATTAGCTTGCAAGCCCACCTCAAGAATGTTGATAATACACAAGATAAAGCAAGTGTCAGAAAAAGTAATTACTTAGTAGAAGTCATATTTACATTCACCCTCTAACTCACACTGGGGATTGAACCCAGGGCTTTTGCACTGAGCTACATTTTGTTTTGTTTTTGTATTTTGAGACAGGGTCTCTGTAAATTGCCCAGGCTAGACTCACACTTGTGATTCTTATGCACCAGCCTCCCAGAGTGCTGGGATTACAGAAATGTGCCACTGTGCCAAGCACCATTTACATTTTAAAGTTTCTCAATTTCTCAAAGACTGTGGATAGTACAGGCAGAAGATTCTGGTGGTGAGCCCTTCTTCCTAAGATTTTCTTCATGTTTCTACTCCTCTCCCATGCAGCCATTTGCTTCAGGGGAAGCCATTCACCTCCTCAGGCCAAGGGAGAGTACTGGTTGGCCAACAATTCCTTCCATCTTTATCAGTGACTAATTTAGGAAAAGGAATGTAACTCAAATTTCATCAGTGAAATAAAAGGTTAAATTTGCTGAACATTTCTGAAAAAGACCTTTCAAAGTCTTAGTGCCACGTGAAGCCAGCATCTGTCTCTTTCCCTCCCCCCTCATCAAATCTCAAGCCCAAATATAATTAGCTTGCATATGTTTAAACTAGAAGTAAAAAGTATTTTACTCTTTCTTTGAAATAAAGATCAGATGATAAAAAGCCAACAAATGTTCTAAAATAAGCCTGGGCATGGTGGTTCACTCTTGTAACAGGTGCCAGGAATCGAACTCAGGACCTTGCACTTGCCAGGTAGGCATTGTACCACTGAGCTATATCCCTGGCCCCTCAAATTACTTCTACCTTTGAATTCTTCCTGAAAGTTCAGAAGCAAGAATCAGGCATTCTTGCTTCAGAAAAAGTTCAAGAATTAAGTCACAAAATTATTTCACATTCTAGATGGTCAAATTTTCTGGTACTTGTTTCCTCATGTATAAAATAAAAATAATGCCTACCTCTTTAGGTTTTATCAAGAGATGTAGAAATAATGCATTTAAAAACACTTTGCACAAAATAGGTACGTGGTAACACTGGATTAAATACTGTATTTATCTAACAGAACATCAAAAAAGGAACAGTTACAAAAGTGATCAAGATGATAGGCTGTGCAAAAACACTAGGATTTTTAAGAAGAGATTAAGTAGTTTATTAGAGAAGAGCAAAGGACTGGAAGTTAGAAGTCCTGGGTCTTTGTGTTGATTTAACTAGTTAAAAGACCTTGGGTATCACAACAGCATCCTCAAAAAAAGAAATATCTAGGAGTCAATCTAACAAAGAAAACAAAAGACCTCTACATTGAAAACTACAGTACTCTGAAAAAGGAGATCAAGAGGCTATCAGAAAATGGAAAGATATCCTTTATTCTTGGGTAGGAAGAACCAATATAATGAAAATGGCCATACTTCCAAAACTGTTATACAGATTTAATGCAATCCCAATCAAAATACCCACAGCATATCTCATAGAATTACAGAAAACAAGCCTAAAATTCACTTGGAACCAGAAGAGACCTAGGACAGCAAAAGCAATTCTGGGCAATAAAGACAAGGCAGGGGGCATCACAATCCCTGACCTGAAATTAAACTACAAAGCATGATAGGGGCTGGGGATTTAGCTTAGCGGCACAGCGCCTGCCTGGCAAGCGCGAGGTCGTGAGTTCAATTCCTGGTACCGGAAAAAAATAAAAATAAAATAAAAAATAAAAAACAGCATGGTACTGGCAAAAAAAAACCAAAAAAACAAACAACAACAACAACAACACAACAGACCCAAGGATCAATGGAACAGATCAGAAGATGCAGAAACAACTACAGACATATTCAGTCACCTTATCTTTGACAAAGGTGCCAAACCTTTACTGGAAGACTGACAGCCTCTTCAATAAATGGTGCTGGGAAAACTGGCTTTCCACATGCCAAAGATTAAAATTGGAACCATATCTGTCACAATGTAGTAAACTAAAGGAGAAATGGATCAAAGATCTAAATATTAAAACAGAAACACTAAATCTGCTGTAAGATAAGAATAAGTAGAACCCTTGTGTAGGCAAAGACATTATGAACAAAATCCCAATTACACAGGAATTATCACAAAGAATGAACAGCTGGGATCTCCCCTTATTAAAAAGCTTTTGCACAGTAAGAGAAACTACCAAAAGAATGAAGAGAAAACAGGCTAGGAAAAATTTTGCCAGCTGTTCCTCAAAGGACTACTATCTACAATATATAAAGAACTTTAAAAAAAAAAATACCCCCTTGCCAAATTAAAGACCCAATCCAAAAATGGGGATCTGGGCTGGGGATTTAGCTCAGCGGCAAAAGCGCCTGCCTGGCAAGCGCAGGGTCGTGAGTTCGGTTCCTGGTACCGGAGAAAAACCAAAAACCAAAAAATAAAATAAAAACAAAAATGGGCATCTGAAATGAATACACTACTCAGATGAAGTAGCAACAGCAAATAAATATATGAAAAAATAACATCACTGGTCACTTGAGAGATGCAAACTAAAACAACGTTGAGAGTCCATCTCACTCAACAAAGAATAACTACTGTCAAGAAATCAATCAAAAAAAAAAAAAAAAAAAAAGAAATCAACCAATAACAAATGCTGGTGGGGTGACAGGGGGAAAAGGAACCTTTATCTACTGTTGGTAGGAATGTAGAATGGTGCAACCACTGTGGAAATCAGTGTGGAGATTTCCTCAGAAAACTAAAACTAGAGGTTCCATTTGACCTCAACTATCCCCTTTCTTGGTATCTTCCCCACAAAAGTAAAGGCATCTTACCACAGTGATATATGCACACCCATTTTACAGTGGCACAGTTTGAAATAGTTACATCATAGAAACAGCCCAAATGTGCATCCACCAATGAATGGATAAAGAAGACATCGTGGCCTAAGTGCTTGCCTGGCAAGCCTGAGTTCGATTCCCGGTACCAAAAAAAAAAAAAAAAGGAAAAGATACGGGGTTTTTTATACAATGCAGTACTACTCAGCCATAAAGAAGGGTAAACTTAGCCAGGCATGGTGGCACACACTTGTAATCCCAGCACTCGGGAGGCTGAGGCAGGAGGATTGTTGTGAGTTCGAGGCCAGCCTGGGCTACAAAGAGAGCTCAAGGCCAGCCTGAACTGCATAGCAAGACCCTGTCTCAAAAAGACCAAAAAAAAAGAAAGAAAGAAAAACCCAATTTCAAAGCTCAAATAATCCTATTTTTAATTAAGATAAATGGTAAAGCTAATAAAACATAACTCAAAATTAAGAGAAATTTTTAAGATATTGAAATACATATTTTTGGATGTTAAAACTTTCACCTGCTGCTGAAACATAAGATATACTGAAACTACGTTTTTTAGGAAAACTAAGCCTTCAAGTTACTTCTCCAGTGTACGTGGAATTTTCAGGCTTTCATAGATCTACCTGTAGTCCCTCTTCATACACGAATACCAACATGTGAACCAGAATTTTCCAAATGATTGAATCTCAACTATGGATAAGCACTGCTTATACTATTTAAACCTCACAGCTCTATTTTCTCCAAAAGTTTGTCAAATTCAGGCAAACAAGTGAGCCGGGTGTGATGCAGCATACCTGTGATCCCAGCACTTGAAAGGCTGAGGCAGGAGGATCCCTGCCAGTTCGAGGTCAGACTGGGCTACAAAGTGAGTTCAAGACCAGCCTGAACTGCATAGTGAAACCCTGTTCCAAAAAAACTGGCGGAGGGGGTGGGGAACAGGCAAGAATCATGATATAAATATAGAACATTACCAGAAATGCAGAAGTATGTGCAAATCCATACTGTTTGATTTCAAATGATGGCAGTTTAAAAAGCTGGCTTCTACTTGTGACTCTTCTAACTCTCCCTGAAAAAACCTAACTCCTCTTAAATGCCACTGTTACTTGAATCTCATATGGGATGCCTGGGCAAATTTGATGACTTGGATTTAGTTTTAGAAGCCAGGCTTACTGCCAATTTGCTGTGTCTACTCCCCTGACCCACTAGGACAGCTTTAGACAACACCTCCCTTATTTATGCTACTGCTCTGAGCAGTCAAACTACCACTCACTAACAAATGAGGCACAGCATACTCAGTTCTCTCTCCCTCCCTCCCTTCCCCTCCCTCCCTTCCTTCCCTCCTCTCTCTTTCCCGCTCTCCCATCTCAGTCCCTCTTAGTGAGTCTATCTCTGTCTCTGTCTCTGTCTCTGTCTCTGTCTCTGTCCTAGAGACTGAACCCAAGGGTTCTCTACCAATAAGCAATACCCCCAGCCCTTTTTAAACTGCCCTGGCTGGGCTTCAACATGTGATACTCCTACCTCAGTCTCTCCACTAGCTGAGATTACAGGTGTGGGGGTGTGGGGGTGTGTTAGGTGCATTCCCTTTTGGTGTTACTGGGGATTGAACTCAGGGCCTTTGCACTGACACTCCAGCCCTTTTTTAAAATTTGAGACAGGGTTTCACTGAACTGCTAAATCCCAGAGTGCCAGGATTATAGGTGTGTGTTATCAAAAATATCCTTCTGATTATACTTCATTGAGAATATAAATAAGAGGGCCAGGATATAGCTCAGTAACACAAGCACCTGCCTGGCAAGCACAAGGTCTGAGTTCGATTCCCAGTACCAAAAAATATAGGTAAGAGAGAAAAGCTCAAAAAACAGCTTGGGCTAGGCGTGGTGGCACACACCTCTAGTCCCAGCACTCACAGGATGAGGCAGGAGGACTGCATGGGCTACAGTTTTTTTTATTGGTACATTGTAGATAACGATAAAGGGATTTGTACCTATACCTGATATATCTTGCTTCTTTTTTTCCCATTCCCTTCCCCTCCCTTCAATCCTTCTTTCCCTATTTACAAAAGCTTTGTTTCCATTTTTTTCCTTCTATTTTCTTGTCCCTTTTTTTCTTTTCCCCCTTCCCCCTTCCCTTGTTTCCCTTCTTACTTGAACATTTTCTTCCCATTTTCTAGGCTACAAAGTTTAAGGCCAGCTTGAACTGCGCAGTGAGACCCTGTCTCAAATAAAACAAACAAGCCAACCAACCAATCAATCCAGCTTGAACTATGCCTGCAATAAAAATATATACAACTTTATAGAAAGTTTATTGTGCTGCAGAAAGTCATAATAAGAAGTTGGTTCTACAACTTGTCCTAAATTAATACTTAAATGCCCATAAAGACACAGGCCTTCCTGAACCCTCACAATATCTGGGGTGTGTTCAAACGTTTTTAAGTGGTTGGTCATACATGTTCGTATGGTTTTTGTAACAAAAAACTACAGAAAAACCTCTACTATTTCAGAGAATATGCCAAAATATCCCTCTATATTGGAAAATTGGAAAAACCTAAGAAATTCAAGAAAAATCAAAATTTTTACAATGATGAATCTTAAAACAATGACACTGATCCTTTAATTTTTTTTTTTTTTTTTTCCAGTAGTGGGGATTGAACCTAGGGCATTCATCTGAGCTACATCCCCAGACTGGTTTTAATTCATTTTGAAAGATTTTACTTAGAAGATGGGGTCTCCATAAGTCACTAAATTGCCCAAGCTGGGCTCAAACTTGCCATTTTCCTGCTGCAGTATCCCAGAGTATCATTGGGGTTACAGGTTTGCACATCATACACAGCTGACACTGCTGTTTTCTTCCCCAAGGCTTTTCCTCATACCTGCTAAAACACATATATTCACCAGTCTCCCTCAAAGAATCCTGCTAATACCCTCAGAAGCCTCCTTCAACCCCTATCAGGAAATATGTCAAAAAAACTATTAAATTATTTTTCCAAGTGAAACAGTGAAATGTTCACCACTGACTCAGGCATCTAATATACATTCTCACTGCATTCAGGTCTACATAAAATGCTGGCTTATGGTATGGAAATATGGATTAGCATCAAATTCCCTTTTACAGTACCTAATGGGCTGTACAAACAAGCAACTTCCTTTTTCATCCCCATTTAAATATCCCATTATACTTAGAATGGTTAGCAAATCAACCATCTTTTACACCCCACTAGTCAGTCACAACCTGATTCAAAAAAGTGGAAAAAACACTACTAAAAACAAATGACTTTCTAGCCATGTGTGGTGGTGCACACCTGTGATCTCAGCACTCAAGAGGCTGGGGCAGGAGGATCACTATAAGTTGGAGGCCAGCCTGGGCTACATAGTGAGTTCAAGGCCAGCCTGACCTATACATCAAGACCTTGTCTCAAAGACAAAAACAAACAAACAAAAAAATGACCTCCTTACTTTGTAAAATATGAGAAGAGGTAAAGAACACTGAAAAAAAGACTAGAGTTAAGAGGATAAAATAAAAATGTCTAAAACCAAGTCCCAGTCCTGTAAGCTAGGTTTATAGGATCTCTAATCTGTCCCTCTCTTTCAGTATTTTAATGTAGCAACATACAGAGTAGAGTTTAGGAAAAAGGAAATAAAAAATAGCTATCCAGTTATGCATATCTTTAAGAAAGGTTTGCGTTTTTAAAGAAATATTACCACTGAGCCAGGACTATGCCCAAGCTTTAAATTATCCCATTTACAAATTATATATGAGACAGGAGATAATAATGAACACATGTATCAAAATTCTAAGAACTAGATGAAGTAAAAACACTGTGAATTACAGACAATGGTCTAGGAAGTTTCTCAACTTTATATTTGAAAAACTTGTAAATTAAAGTACTATCTGATAAAATTATATATACCTCATAATAAAGTAAATTTCTTACAAAAATACATATTGCATTAAGATAGTTCTCCTCTTTTAGGAAACAGCAATAGTGTAGCGCACTTTCTTCCTAGTGACCTTCATTTAGGACAAGAAAATCAATATTTAATAATGAAACTTTGAATTTGCAATTATAATATCAAACTAAATTAGAGATAATACAATCAGTACACTAAAATAGAGTACCAGAAGCTGATCTTCATAAGGGCAAATAATGGAATACATTAAGTACTTATCTATTTTAAATTCTCTATTTCCTACTGAGGTATAACTTGAAGGTAGGTAGGTACTAAGAAGTAGTTTAACAAAATAGCTTGATTAATTTTAACTGGAAAAAAATCGGAGCACTAAGAGCTAATAAATAAATAAATAAATAAATAAGAGACTCTAGTTTCTTCAAAATCTCAAAACATCTCAGAATAATAACAAAAGTCAGAGCCAGGGGTAGTGGTGCATGCCTATAACCCCAGCATCCTGGCAAGCTGAAGCAGGTGGATCACAAATTCAAGCACAGTCTGGGCAACTTGGTAACTTAGTGAGATCCTGTCTCAAAATGCAAAAAGGGGGCAGGGGTTGGGATGTAGCTCCATGTACTGCAGAAAATAACTTAATTAACTAAATAAAATGAAGTTAATCAAAAATAAAGTCAGAAGCCAGAGATATATCTCAGTGGCACAAGCGCCTGCCTGGCAAGTGCAAGGTTCTGAGTTCGATTCCTGGTACCAAAAATAAAAATAAAAAGTAAGTCAAAAAGATATCCAGTGTTAAAAAAAAAAAAAAAAGATATCCAGTGTTATCAAGTGTAACACAAATCATCTAAAGTGTACTTTTTAGGGCCCAGGATGCAGCTCAGCGGCACAGCACCTGCCTGGAAAGCATGGGGTCATGAGTTTGATTCCTGGTACCAATAAACAGATAAAGTGTACTTTAAAAAATTGTTTTTATTTTTATTTTTGTTTCTTTGAGACAGGGTCTTGTTATGTTGCTCAGGCTGGCCTTAAATTCACTTTGTAGCCCAAGCTGGCCTCAATTCATGGCAATCCTCCTGCCTCAGTCTCCCGAGTCTGGGGTAACAGGTGTGCGCCACCACACCCCATCTAAAGTGTACTTAAGGGGCTGGGGATTTAGCTCAGCGGCAAAAAGCGCCTGCCTGGCAAGCGCAAGGTCGAGAGTTCGGTTCCCGGTACCGGAGAAAAAACCAAAAAAAAACAAAAACAAAATAAAGTGTACTTAAACAAGCTTGCTTAGAACAATCACTAAATTCAGTGCCTTAGCTTGTCTTCACTCTCCATTTCCTCCTCCCACCAAGCATTTTTCAAAGCTCTGTCCCTCAATGGGCGTACATCTGTAATCCCAGCACTCAGGAGGCTGAGGCAGAAAGACTGCAGTAAATTTGAGGGCAGTCTGGGCTACAGTGAGCTCAAGGCCAGATTGCACTATAAAATGAGACCCTGTCTCAAAAAAACAAAACAAAACAAAAAAACCAAGCCAAAACAAAACAAACTTTGTTCCCAGTGTGGAAATGTAGATATCCTGTATGTATTCTCAAACCTTCTGGGATATGAAACCACATAAGCCAAAATTACCAAAATCTGCTATTTCATGGAACCAACAAAAGCCAAAGAATTGAAATAATGCCTACCAACTTCCCTCAACCATGAAAAAATAGTGAGTCCTACTCAATTTAAGTGGTATTTATTAATTCATTCAACAAATACCAGGTACCTGCTATGTAATGGCATCACGCCAGTCATTGATTAAGATACAGACACTATCCATGCTCTCAAAGAACTTCTATTCCAAAGGAAAAGAACCCACAATGAAGTAAATGCACTGACAGAACCCAGCACTAATGTGAATTCTACTAAGTTTATTCTCATGGCCTACATCACTATATATACCTTCCTAAAAACATTCAGTTAATCCACTTAACTCTTTCAAATTACATATGATACTCTTACTTATGCTTATTAAAATGAGAACTAATTTTGCAAATTAATAAATTCTAGAAATTTAGCTTTGAAAAAGTAGCTGCTTGGTGTTCATAGTAGCACTATTCACAATAGCCAAAAACTGCAAACATCCCAAATATCCATCAATGGGTGAAAGGATAAACATTGTGGTATGTGTATACACAGGTACACAATGGAATATTATTCTACTGATACATGCTATGAAGTGCATAAACCATGGGCCAGGGGATTTAGCTCAGTGGCACATCGCCTACCTGGCAAGTATGAGGTCCTTAGTTCGATTCCTGGTACCAAAAAAAAAGTACATAAACCATAAAACACTATATTAAGTTAAAGAAGTGACAAAAGGTCACATATTACATGATTTCAAAAACATGAAATATCCAGAATAAGTAAATCCATAGAGACAGAAACCAGATCGTTGGTTGCCAAAGTCTGGGAGGGAAGAAGGGGTAATGGAGAACACGTGTTTAATGGATACAGAGTTTTCTTTTGGGGTGAAGAGAATGTTTTGGAACTTTATAAAGTGGTGATCATACAATACTGTGAATGTCAACAGATGATGGTTGATTTATTCATATGTATTTCACCTTAGTAAAAAACTTAAACACTACCTACTCTAATACTTTAAAGTGGATTTTTTCCCTCACAAATAAAATTGCTCATGTTTACCTCTGAGCATGTTAATTATAAATCAAATTACAAACCTAAATTCAATTCCTTCTAGATGACCCTCCCTCCACCGCACTCTAGGATTGAACTCAAGGTCTCTCTTCCACTAGACTACATCCCCCTATACTCCCAACTCTTTTTATTTTGATGCAGAATCTCACTGAATTGCCCCCACTAACCTCAAATTTGTGATCCTTCTACTTCAATTTCTGGAGTAACTGGGAACACAGGTATGTGACACCATGCCTAGCTTAGTTAACACCTTTATTGATCACATATTTAGTATACAGTGGACTTTAAATCAAGTTTGTGCCCATGCAAAAGTGTGCTGATATCAACTGTTTATCTTCTTAAATTTCTGTCCTCCAATTTTTAGTTATCAGTACATGTTTTAAAATACACAATCAAGTTTTTGTCCAGTCCCAATCGTCTAAGTACAGTGACACCCTCTCTACAAATTCCACTTTTCCTGTTTCTTCCTCTATTACAAAATACCCTACACAATTCAGTCTGCCTAGCAGTACAGTTATTTAAGTATGTGTCTATTTCCCCAACTCCTTGAGAAGCTTCAGTCCTTTCTGCATCAATAAAATACTACAAAGTACTTAACAGTATCTTCTACATAGGTGCTTAAATAGTATTAGTGCAGTTGAAAACAAACACGGCCAACACATAACTATTATAAATTATATATTACACTGAAAAAGACATCTAACAAGTACTGATTAAAAAGTACTGATAAGACATGTACTGTACTGCCCAGCAAATTCTTACACCTCACCTTCATGTAAGGTTTTCAATGCAAATCTGGAGAACGATCTATTTACAAAAACGTTAAGTAATTCACCTAATACCCTGAAAGAATAAATAGGGATCACTCTTATCCATCTCCTTTTTGAGTTCGTCTGTGAATGTAATAGGGAAACTAAACTTAATGCACTACAGTATTCCAAACCAGGTCACAGGAGAGCTCTAGTCCCCAGTCGCCTTGTTTCTATTTCCTGATTGGTCTGCCTTGCAAGCATTATGGTGCCCAGCTTTTACAATTTACGAGATCCTTTAAATTATCTTCTAAGGAGAGCTTTTTCGTAAAAACAAAAATAGACTTCCTGAACTTTTTTGAAGAACTAGGAAAAAGCATCGCCCCTTTAAAAAATATTTCCGAAATACTGTGCTCAAGCAAGAAAAGTCTTCAAAAAAGTCCCGTTATAGTTACACTTCGAATTAACTGTGAGCCATAAACTTGCACAACTGGACGTCGAAAGCATTACTCTCCTAACAAAGTAGGCTTAAAAAAACATGTACACGATCTTTAAGTGAATTCTACACTTCATGAATGTGCATCTTTCAATTACAGACTTTAGAACCACCTAGAACCGATGAAAAATCAAATGCGCTTAAGTACTTCTTCACAGAGACGTTTTCTCTGCAGCGCGCTGGCATCGCAGCGACAACTTGGGCAGCGGCCCCGACCCTCGGCCTCCAAACCCCGAGAGTCCACCCACCACCGGCGTCCCAGCGTCAAGTTCCCCACTAGTTCGGTTGCAGTCACCTCCACGTCGCAGCAACCCACACGCCGCCTCGGCGATCTACATCCATCTTCATTCACCACGCACACACAGTCGGGGTTATCAGTCCCCGGACAACCAGGGGATCCAGAAAGGGGCGAGCTGGCCAGAGGGAGGAGCGGACGCTCCTCCGTCCCGCCCGGCCCGGCACCCACCTGCAGGCCGCGAGCCCGGGGGCGGCGGCGCCGGCGCCCCGTCCTCGCCAAAGACGAGTTTGAAGTCGAGCTCGTCGTGGGCGCCACAGTTTGCAGTAGTCATCGGCGTGGTCCGGGGTACTGCAGCTCTTCCTCAAGCGGCGGCGGCGGCGGCTCCTCAGCGCCGCTTCATGCCGGGCCGCGCCGGCCAGGAGGTCGTGGCTCCTCCGCAAACTTTCCGGGCGAGGCCCGCGACGCCGAGGGTTCCGTTCTGTTTCAAACTAAAAAGTTGGCCGAGCCGCACAAGGAGCCGCCACTACCGCCAGCCGCGGGTGCCCAAGCAGCCACCGTCGCCTTAGCCAAGGTTCCTTGCCCCCCCACCCCCCGCCCACAGTCGCCGCCACCAGCGCGCTCCGGCGCCGCGCAGCGCGTCTGACCCCGCCCCCTACCGCGCGCCCATCAGGGCCGGCAGCCCATAGGCCAGTGGCGCCGAGGACAAGCCAGGGGGCCCCGCCCTCTCGCCGGCCTATCGCGTGACTCCCTCTCGGCGAGAAGAAAATCACGTGAACACCGAGAGGCGAAGACCCTTAGTACCTCTCGGGAGTTGTAGGCGGCTGTCTTCACTCCCGCTTCCTGCAGACCCTATGGGTGTACAGCCGACCGACCGCTCATTCCAGTTGGATTGAAGAACCCACCACAGGTCAACTAGGGAAGGTCTCTTTTTGAGTAGATCTCCCGTCGCAAAAGGGACACCGGAAGGCAGGGTTTATGGGCTTGGTGGTGGGCGGCCACGCCGTGTTAATCCGTATGGCCGTCTTTAGAGAATGCACAGGGGCCCCGCGGTGTTACCTGGACACCGCTCACATCCGCGTCCACCCACCCCAACCTCAATGGGAGTCTCCAGAGGACGATGACTGAACTGAGCCAGCAGTTAGTTTGGGGCAGAGCCGAAGAAAGCCCTTGGGTTGCGCGCCCTGTCCTGAGTCGGAACTCCTGGTCACGAGACACCCACCCCGCCTGGGGGTCTACCCCGCTGTCCCCGCTGTCCCGCCCAAGCTACTCTCCTTGAGGACAGAATGAGCATTCTGGGCGTCTGCGGAGACCTAGTCGCAGGATCTGTCCCCAGCTGCAAGCTGAGCAAGCTGAGCAAGCTGAGCCAGAAAGCCCCATGGTCTGGGGGGTTTGTTTGTTTGTTGAGACAGGGTTTCGCTCTATAGTTCAGGCTGGCCTCACACTCATTTCAATCCTCAAACCTTAGCCTCTTGAGTGCTGGGGTTACAGGCATGTGCCATCACCCTGGCAGAAAGCCCCTTGTTAAATTCGCACCAAAGGTCTGTATCCTAATACACAGACACGAAAACAGGAAGGATCAAGCCACCCAAACTGGTGACTGCCAGGGGAAAGTGATATTGCCTGAAGGCCCATTTTCACTCTTGGCCCCTCTCCAGGGTGCCTACCTTCCCTTGAGGACAGCCTTAAGACACCGCCTCTTGGGGTCTGGGGACATTGAACCTGGCATGTTTACTCTGCTCCACCAAGGCATTTGTGTAGCTAGAGACGCTCAGTGACTAGGGAGTCTAGAGATGCTCAGTGACTACCTTCTCCAGCTCCATGCCTCTGGCACAGAGCCCGCAGCACATTACATTCCTAAGTGAGCGTTGCTGGCCAAACTCAGCCATCACACAAGTTTTCATACAAGTGAGAGGCCTCAGAAACGCCACTCCACAAGGCCCACAGCAAATGCCACACCACTCCCAAAAGCCCCTGGGAGAAGGGGATAGCAGGGAGAGTTCCTTACAGAGGTCTCAAGTCATTTCTCAGCTACCAGGAAACTTCACTAGGGGAGCCTAATGAAGTCCTAGGTCAGGAGAAGAAGCAATGTCCTGAGCATGTGAGATGTTCATCTTGGATAGGTTCATTCCTGCCCAGTGCTTTGTGCCTATACCTATGCTGAACCTGGGGGTACAGAAATAAATTAGCTTCCTTTCAGGGGACACTGGAAAGGGAGGAAAGCAAATCTGTAATTACTGTGCAAAGAGATTAGAGCTCTGCCAGGAGCTCTGAAAAGTTTCAAAACTACTCTGGCTAAAGGGCCTCCACAAGGTGGGTAGGAATTGGAGACAGGTAAGAGATGAGGAGGGTTTGTTCTAGACAAAGACTAGATTTCCAAAGCCATGGAGACCAGAAAGTACCTGCAGTAGTTAAACGTGGTCGTTCACACCTGTAATTCCAGCACTCAGGAGGCTGAGGCAGGAGGATCAACAGGAGTTTGAGGCCAGCCTGGGCTACAGTGAGTTCAAGGCTAGCCTGAATTTTGTAGCAAGGTCCTGTCTCGAAAAAAAGTACCTGCAGTGAGCAGAAGCAAAGATAGATGAGGCTGGATGAATGGGCAGAGTGCTCTACTCTACTGTGAGGGCCCTAGTCTTTAGCATGAGGGGATTAGGGACCCATGGAAAGGTTTAGAGTGGGGGACTTGCAGGATGAAAGTAGTCAAGGAGAGGGAGCACATGACTATGGTGAGTGGAAAATCCTCAATAAACTATCCTGTCTTCAGAGGATCTTCAACATTGAGGGCCTGACTGGAGAACTTGCAGCACAAATGCCACACTAGCTCTGCAGCCCTCTGCCTCTGACATGTTGCTGGCCAAATGTTAGTACCACATGTAACACAATCCTGGTATAGTTTAGGGTCCTCAAACCTTGACCAGTTTACTTCCCAATCCCCATAAAACTTAAAGCAACTTCAGGATGTCTCCCTTCCCACTCTTTCATACATACCTCCTAGGTTGTCATTTGAGAAAACAGACCTTTATCCAGGCCATCTTACTTCCAGACATGCCTTCACCTGAAGCAGAGACTCAGCCAGTCAAGCCAGAAGGGAGGCAGTAGTAGATTCTGGGCCTGTTAACACCTCCAACCCCACCCCACTGGGAAGGAACTGCAGAGAATACATCTGTGTTCCCAGGCACCAAGCATGTGGAGAGTACTTAAGAGGGGATCATGTTGTGGGATGGGTTTCTAGTGTCGGGAAAACTGATAATCTGACATGGAATGATGACGGCTGAGACAAGAATGGGTGCTAAATGAGGAAGCAAGTTACCACTTTCTAAGAAACTGAATGCATACATGCTTCTTAGCCTCATTCCAAGGCTCCTGGAGGTCATCAGACAGTTTCCAGCCCTCTCTGAGAGTGTTGTGAAACAGAAACCAGTGCAACTGATAGAACTGCAGGGTGGACAAAGACTGCAGGGGTCCCTGTACTCTCCCTGTTGTGTATGAATACTAGCCAGGCCTGAAAATTAAGAAGTCGTATCTTTTATCAGCTGCCACAGACCCAGCCTTCCCACTCCACTACTGAAAGCCCTACTATATCCTCAGAGCCATGGGATGGTACAGCTTAGCTGACCCCAGCCTCTTGTTTTTGTGACAGGGTCTCACTATGTAGTTCAGGTGGGACTTGAACTCACTTTGTAGCCCAGGCTGGCCTTGAAACAATCCTCCTGCCTCAGCCTTCCGAGTGCTGGGATTACAGATGTGTGCCACCATGCCATGCAGCCTTGTCTCATACTAGGGAACACAGGAGGAACCTGGGAGTTTAGAAAAGTTCTTCCCCTCCATACCTTGCATCTCCTTTGCCTTGAGGTCTTATTTTAGTCTTCTGAGGCTGCTCCCCACCCTATACCAACACTGGCCATAGAGGACACAAGGACTGCCCTTCTGCAGGTCCCAGTCTGGGCCAAGAGGATAAGACCAGCCAACTATAACCTCAGAAAGTTAGTTGCTGAAGTCAGCACAGGTTGCTGAGAAGACAGGTCAGCACTTTGTCCTCTAACATGAGGCCAAGGGGTTTGGACCTGGTCCAGCAAGTAGTCTTAGAGAACCAGGGAAGTTTTAAGCAGAAGCAGCATATGGGAGGCCCAAGAGATTCTCCCTCATTTTTGCACAAATTCTGTCTCTTTGTCTTTTTGAGACAGGGTCTCACTAGGCAATTCAGGCTGGCCTTGAGCTCACTTTGTAGCCCTGGCTGGTCTTAAACTTTCAATGAAGGGTCTCACTAGGCAATTCAGGCTGGCCTTGAGCTCACTTTGTAGCCCTGGCTGGTCTTAAACTTTCAATGATCCTCCTGCCTCAGCCTCCCAAGTGCTGGGATTACAGCCGTGCACCACCACACCCAGCAAATTCAGTCTTCTTTTTGTGCGTTTGGAAGTCCCACTGTCCTATCTAGCCTTACTCACCTGTCCACCTCATGCTCATATCAAAACCATTCATCCCCAAAATGTGATGAGCTATGGGGAGGGCCTCAATCAAGTGGCTGGAATAGATGACTACGTGTGGTGGCTACTAGCCCAGTGGGAGGTTTTGGAGTCTAAGAGGCCTAGTTTAGGGTGGACCTGGTGAGAATGATGGGTGGAGCTTTCAGGATGGACTGGGCCTCTCAGTCAGTCTTAGGTTTTGGACAAGATCACTTTGAGAGCAGTGCAATTAGATATGCTAAAGTGAGGTCATCATTTGAGGGCCTAATATGTACCCAGGATCTTCGTCAGATATCCTAGTCAGCGTGCAGCTCCTCTCCACTTGCCTGCCCTGTGAATGAACCTCTCCCCAGTGCCCTCAGAGCCCCTATACTCCAGTGTGTATATGTGGTTGTGTATGTTGCCTGTTGCTAGGGATCAAACCAGGGTCTCATGCACACTAGGGAAGCACTGTGCCACTCAGCTGTATCTCCAGTTGCTGTCTTTAATGGCAGACTTCAGTCTTTGCTTCTTTCCAATAGCCCAGAAATAAACGTGACCCTGCTAGGGGGAAGGGCTTCCCCAGGAAAATCACACTGTTGGAAGGAGAGGCCTGAGATCAACACCCAGTCCCACCAGGGAGCTGGATCTCAGCATCCAATGCCAAGTCCCCACGGAGTTCTCCCTGGCAAGCCTGGGGTGGGGGAGGGGGTGCCCATGGGGCCTCTCTGCCTGCCCAAATCTAGTCTGCCATGAGGAAAGGTAAAAGGATCATTTTGATTGAGGCCACTTTTAGTACAAAAAAAAAAAAAAAATCAGAAATAAATTGTGCCCAAAGCTTAAAGCTTGGTAGCTGAGACTGGACCAGGACTGTATTCCACATGAGGGAGGCGGGCTTTTCTGGGAGCACCAGTCTAGGAAGTGAGGGCAGTCTTGACATGGGGTGACTCCGCTAACCACTCCATCACAGGGCCAGCCTGTTACCTTCTGCCACCCTCACAGAGCCAGAGGACAGCTGATCTCATTGTCAGAGAAGGGCCCTAGAGGGCAGATAGGGCTAGGAGTGAGTTGCCCAAGGTCAAACTGTAAAGCTGTGGGAGGCAGCTGGGAGTATAATATCCTTATCTGCATGCACCTAGAAGAGCATGTGGGGTGGCTAGGAGGGGCAGCGCCAGGACGAAGACAAAGCCTCATTCACCAAACCTGACCCAGAGACCGGGGCCAGTGGCTGCTGGTGTGACACAGAGGCTTGGCCCCCTGGGGCTGGGTTGCCACAGAACCGTGAGGCTCACCACAGGGAGATGTACAGAAGAGGACCTTGGCCCAGAGGTGACTCCTCCCCACAAACAGCCTGGCAAAGGTACAGACAGGGCGGCATGTTTACAGTGGAGGAAGCAGGGGGTGGGGCGGGACCTTTGGTCAGAATGCCCCTCCCAGTAAGCGGGAGAGGCCCCAAGAGATGTGGTGGTAGCCGTTTGTTTGTTTCTCACTGCCAAGAGGAAATTAAAGAGAATCTGCCACTTCCTTCCGCACCAAGTGGGACTGGGGGAGGGGTGTATACGCTGTGCAGTGCAGTAGCCAAATTGCTGTCATCAGCAGCTTCCAGTGCCCCCTGCCCAGGACAGGTACCTTATCAGGTCTGAGTCCAGCCAGCTGTTAGGCTTAAAAGAAACTCAGGGATCATTTTCCTGTTTTCAAAGCAAACCACCTGAACTCACTGGGATGGTCTCTTAGCAGCGCTCCAGATACCCTAGTCTTTCTCCCAAATTCTGTAGATTTCCATCGAGAAAATCAACTGATGCCCAGGAGCTCAAGTTTCCCATCAGTAGAATGGGTTTTAGGGCATTCCTGGCTCAGCCTAAGTCAAGTGGGCATGAAAGGTAATAGCCCATTCCCCACCTCTACCAAACCCATAGAATGGGTAGGAGACACGCTTAGGGTTTTTTCTTTTTCTTTTCTTTCTTTTGAGACAGGGTCTTGTTATGTAGTTCAGGCTGGACTTGAACTCACTATGTGGCCAGGCTTGCTACAAACTTGCAGCAATTCTCCTGCCTCAGCTTACCGAGTGCTGGGATTACATGATGTGCCACTGTGCCCGGTGGGACATGCTTTGCGAAGCTCCATCTCTGTGCAGAGGGTAGGAGTGGAATAATTATGGCAGGATACAAGTCTATGTTTGAAGATGCCCAAGGCTGAAGCAGTCAGCCATGGGTGAGGTTAAGGGGTGTCTTTATTGCACGGTACCAATGTCAGGTTGACAAGGTGTCACCTGAAAAGCTTCCTGTTTTCAAAAAATACCCAACTCGCTGGACACTCAGACCCACCAGGGAAGAAGGGATCTACCCTGGGGTATTCCTTGGCCTGTGTTTTAGGCTAATGGCCTGGGCCTGGGCCTGTGACTCTTGTCACGCAGGGCCAGTGAATTGTCCAGTAGCAGCTGGTTTATCCTCTGTTACCCAAGACCATAAGGTAGGCCCATGGAGTGAATCACCAGGGCAGGGACAGTAGTAATCACCGGCCTTCCAGGGGGTTCTCTTCACCACTTTCCAAGGCCACAAAGGGCTTCTTGCATAGCTCTCCAGGAAGCTCTGGCTCCTGAACTCTCAGGCCCCCAGGGTCCTGGTCAGGGGTCTCCCGCTTGCGCTTGTGCAAGGAGGGGCTCTCCTCACCCAGCCGACCCTCAGGGAGGCCCTGGCTCCGCAGACAGACGATTGCTGCAGTTTGCTCTGCCAGTTTCTTGGACTTGTCCCTGGGTAGATAAAGCACAGGACAATAACATAGGTGTGCAAGTTGCAGGACTAGAGGCTGGAAGGTGCAACTCTGCATACCCTTGGCAGAGATTCTGACAAAACTGAGTAAGGGTATCATGTGGGGACACCAGTGCCCATGCATACCACCTGCTTAACCCTCTCAGGCCATGATGGATTCAGATCTCCCCACCCCAAACCTCACGTCCTCTGTTGAAGAAACTCACCATAAGGTCGACTGGTACTTTTGCTCTGCAACAGTGACAATAGAGCAGAACAGGCGATCTAGAGGTCGTTGAACCTGGTGCAGAGAGAGAAGGAAATAGGGCTGGCTGCCCTGGAGGCCAACCTGCTGCATCTCATCAAAAGTAGATAAAGGGAAGTACTTCCAACCCAAATCAAATGAAGTCTGCCTGATCACATGTTCCTCCCATGCAAAGTGTCTGGTGCATGAAAAAAAGACAGACACACAAATTGACAATGATATTAAGCGTGTCCGCAGTTCTCTCAAGGGCCTAAGCAAAGGGCTATCACGGCCTTTTGCTATAGATTATGGGGCCTTCTCCTACTGACATTTGGGCATCCCCCCCAAATGAGGAGGAGTGTACCAGATGGCAAAGGGGTGAGAGAGGACAAGGATGGAGACAGAGAAGGTACACACCTGGCAGAGAGACCAGGTGATATGGCTGGAGCAGAGGACTGAGTAGATGAGACCTAAAGTAACGAGGTATGGGGGCGGTGCACCATGCTGGGGGACTTGATCCTACAGCCACAGGGGAGCTGATAGCTTGAATAATGGAGACAGAGGTTCAATTTGTTTTGAAAAAGTCACGCTGGCATCAGGTATGGAGGCACACCCCTGTAATCCCAACACTTGTGAGGCCAAGGCGGGAGGATCATGAGTTTGAGGCCAACCTGGACTACATAGTGAGTTCAAGGCCAGTCTGTACTACACAGTGAGACCTTGTCTGAAAAAACCAAAAAGTTATTGCAGCAGATAGGGACATACGGTCCAGGAGGTACAAGGCTGGAGGCGAGAAGGCCAGTTGGGAAGAGGCAGAGCCTATAAGGATGAAAGGAAATGAAGAAAGACTATCTCAAAGTTTCCAACTCAGGGGCCTCTTGTCTGGACTCCAATTATGTACCCCATGGCTGAGGCTAGATCCAAAGATGTGTTTGCCGGAAATGGACAACAGGCCAAGGGCAGAGGAATGGAGGGCAAGGTGAGATGCCGGCCAAGCAGCCTGCTAAGCATATGCTGGAGGTGTGCTGGGGTGATGGCACCAGCATTGTGGCTGGCTGCAGGTTAGGCCATAGCCAGAACTCACCGTTTCATACACAGGCTGTGCTAACTTCTCTCTCCGGCACCACTCCAGCAAGCACATTTTGGGGGTGATCTGGGGTGGGTATGCTCTCCTGCAGAAAGAAGGGGAAGCAGTAAGGGACCACTCACCATCTCCACTACCTCTGTTAGCAAGGGCCCCCTTCAGTTCCTGATAGGAGCTACAGGAACTGGAGGAACTGACACCAGGCTGCTGCCTTAATGTTCCTGTGCCTATTTTCCTGGGAAATCCTTCCTGTCTTACCAGCAGTTAAGGCCTAAGTTCTACCTGAAGGGAAGATGGGTTTCAGCATGCTTGTATACTAGGTGGGGAGGATCAAGCACTCTGAGCTCCAGCCTATAAAACTATTGTCAGTAGCCAGGAAAAAAGGTCCAGTTTGGCTCTCAAGATCAGAGGGAATGGGTAGAAGTAAGCAACATAGGTGGTCATGCAATGATATCAGAGTCTAGCTCAGTGCATACTCTGATTCTGTTTGCCAGGAGTCAAGATGATCTGCTGCGACCATGGACACAACAGACTCTGGCTTCACAGTCTGTAACAGATGGACAGGGTAGGAAGGACATGTTCCATCTTCCCACTGGGAGCTCCCTCTGGCATGTGACTGGCCAACAGCTGTACTCTCACCCCCACCCCCAAGTCCTTGCCAGTCAAGACTGGCTCCAGGTCTGGGTCTGGGGACTGAAGAAAGGCTCAGATCCAGATGGCAGAGGACAAAGATGGGAGCACCATTCAAAGCTGAGTCACAGTCTGAGACAAGAATCAGCCAGAAGCTACTCCTGCCTGGAAAGGATGCCACAGGGCTGGTGTGGGACAGTGGGTATGGGCAGGGGTACACAGCCAAATGAGAGTGAGCTCCTGCAGCTGTTGGGAGCTCAATGCAGACAGCTAGATCCTCAAGGCCAGGGGAAAACCACAGACTTTCAGGAACAAGAGGGAAGTGCCCCCACCCTAAGAGAAGGAGTGAGTCAGGACAAAGGAGAGTTTAGTCACCCTTGGGACCACACCCTGAACAGTGCTGCCTGGGCTTATTGTCTTCCCTAAAAATACCTTCTTGGGGATGCTGAAAATTGGTAACAAGTATCTAAACCAAGGAGACTTGTGGTCCCTGAATTCACCACCAATCACATATGGGCAGCAAATTTGCTGGCCCAGTCAGATCCTGGCCTGTGCTTAGGCCAAGCTAGAAACCTACCGATCAAACTTGACAGCCATCTTAATGACACCAGAGCTATCTTCAGCTGGCTCCCCCACCTCTTCTGGAGTCCTGGCCAAAAGTTCAGCCCTCCGGGCATCTAACTCCCGTGTGGTCTCCTCGTAGAAGGTACCAAGGCCAAAGGCCTCACTATGGAGAAAGAAGCAGAGCCGGATAGGTACCTTAGTAGAGCAGCATCAGGGGTACTGGAGGAACAAAGGGCCCTAACACTGAGAAACTCCTGGATCGTAAACACCAAAACTCCACTGGGGGTCTGGACAGTGGAAGGTATTGCCCGCCCACCCCAAATCCGAGGTCAATTTGGACTAGAAGCTGGAAAGAGAACATGAACTTCTGAGCATGGACAGAAGAAGGCTGGCTTGGGGAGAAAAAGTTCTACAGGTCACCCCTACCAGCGAGGATGGCCGAACAGGTAGGTGTCCCTGGCCAGGTGCGACTAAGCTGACCAAGTGCCTGGGGTGCACCTCAGCTTATCCTTATGTGGCTCATGTGAGGAAGAGACAGAGGCTTGACCACCAAGTGGTTCCCCACTTTGTACTGGGCCACGAGCAGTTACCACAAGCAGCCTGAACTGAGGTACCACCAGAGCTGCAGACTTACACTCTGTTCTAAAGGTCCAGCTGCTTAAGCTAAACGGGACAGGGACAGACACAATGCCATAACCCAAAGGTGGAAGGAGGATTCCGGCAGGGCTTTTCCCTTCTAGGAGGGATCTTGGAGGCTGGAGGATACCCAAGAAGATGGAGCTCTAAGGATGAGAATGGTAAAGGCTTCTTGGGGAAGGGAGGATACAGACAGCCAGTATGAGGAAGTAGCCCTTCCAAGCAGAGGACCCGTAGGAGCACAGATGTGAAGATAAAGAAGCAGACAGATAGATAGGGAGCTGTGGGAACCAGAACTAGGTTAAGCTATGAAGGACCTCCAGTGTAATCCACCTGAGTTGGAGCTACACCAGATCTAGAGGACCAAGGGGCAGCCTCTCAGTATAATGGGTGCAGGCCCAGGCCAAGGACTCCCTCTTCTGACTACTGGGAGGGCCCTGGTATGTGTGACACTCTCATTAATGGAAAAGCCCCTTCTCAGGAATTGCCAAGCCTATCCTTTACATTCTTCCACCCTACTAGTGCCCTAGTTCCAATTTCTGTTGCTGAAATCAGTCTAGAAATGGAACATTCCAGAGTTTTAAAGGTATTCCCTTCTATGAGGCAAAGTTGTACCATTACCCCACTTCTCCACACCTATGTCCAGAAGCTGTGTCCCTGGGCCCTCAGAAGGTCAGCTTAAGGATCAAAATCAAGCCTGGGAAATGTCTGCAAGGTCAGTTGGACAGTCCATTGCATTTCTTACCAAATTTCCTGGGAAGACTGGGCAGCATGGAGCAACCTTCCCTGGGGCGACTCCAACTGATCTCGTAGCATCTGACACAAACAGTACTTGGTGTTGGTGTAGTGGTTGTCATACTGCACTGCCTAGGAGGAGAACTGGCATGAGCCTATCTGCCGCTAGGCTCCAATGATAGGGAAGGGGCTCCCAGGGGGCATGAGAGGTATGCTTATAGCCAAAGTAATGTGATCCCTTAAGAAGAGCCACCTCCACTTGGCCATCTATCCCCCTACATAGCAGTACCAAGATTAAGGGTCACAGCCAAGGCCCACAGTCCAAAGCACACTTTCCTGGACAACCTGCCTGAGACATACAAGTGGAAGGGACCCCTTCCTGCTTCAGCCTCCACAGCCTACCATGGAGAACCTAGTGCTAAGTATTTTCTGGAACAACGGGGAGCACCAAATTCTGGCACAGCCAGTCCAGTCCCAGGATAAGGGTAAGATTTTTCCAGTTTTTAGAACCTGGGCAGGAACCTTTACTTCCTACACCTTAACTAGCCTCCCTCCAACTTCCCCTATATAGGTAGGGCATAGCCCCCATGTTCACACGTTTCCTGTTTCTGTATCTCAACAAGGAAAAGGTGCAGCAGTTACCCCTTTCCACAGCCTAGGAAGGGAGGCTCATGGAGGCAAGATGACTGTCTAGGGCAGTGATGGTGAATCTTTTCGAGCTTTCAACGATACAAACAGTCCACTGCGGCATGTGTGCCATAGGTTTGCCATAACTGGTCTACATGGACACCAGCCTGGCTGGGATAGAGCAGAAGAGCAACAGCAGGTAAAGACTGCTTGTGTAGTCCTCCAGAATCGCATCCCCTCCCTCGTCCCGAACTGTTCTAGAATCTCTACCTGAGCCTATGTCATCAGTGTCTGGGAAGGTACAGCGGCACACTCGGGACAAAGAGGCCAATAAGTGGGTAAGCCCTGGCTGGCAGCAGGGCTGGGATTCAGCTTGTTTGGGCCAGAAGGCACCTGGTTAGACAAGAAGCAATCCTGTAACACTTAAGGCCACTCCCTTTCTCCGTGACAACACATCCTCTTGAGATCTGCTCATGAAGGTTGAGCAGCAGTGAGAACATCACCTTTCACCCAGTGAGCAGACTCAGCATATACTTGCCAGTTGGCCAGAACTGAAGAGCTGACCTAGGCTGAGGCAAAGCTGACCCAGACTGATGGAGAACCAGTGGTCACCTGCCTGTCCAAGAGGATACCCAGAACAAAAGGAATAAAGACTGAAGGAGAGGCTCTAGGACAGACTGCCTAGCCCTGTCCTAGACAAAACACAGGGTCTTGTACCACCCCCAGCTTAGGCAGCCATGATAATATTCATGCACTATGTAGTCACAACTGCCTGGGCACAGCTATGGCTCAGGGAGGCATAGGTAGTCCCAGGCATGGGTGAGCCTGGGACTGAGGAAAACTGAGTAAGTCTGCTCTGGGTGAGGGCTGCACCCCCTTCTCATGCCCAACTTACTGAAGAATTTGAGGACCACCCACTGTCTCTGCCTGTTGACAGGTGCAACCAATCAAAGTGCCAGAGTCTCAGGGATGTATCAAAGAAACAAGACAGCTGAATGCCTCAAAAATTTGGTTGCAGAAACCAGGCATGGTGACACATGCCTGTAATCCTAGCACTTGGGAGGCTGAGGCAGGAGGATTACTGTGAGTTCAAGGATAGCTTGAACGGCATAATGAAACTCTGTCTCAAAAAGACAAAACAAATAGACAAAAGACAAAAAACCAGAAACAAAAATTCCCCCCAATAAATAAATAAATAAATAAGCCAGGCGTGGTGGCGCACACCTGTAATCCCAGCACTCGGGAAGCTGAGGCAGGAGGATCGTTGTGAGTTTGAGACTAGCCTGGGCTACAAAGTGAGCTCAAGGCCAGTCTGAACTGCATAGCGAGGCCCTGTCTCAAAAAGACCAAAAATAAATAAATAAATAAACAAAAATTCCTTTGCAGGGAAATGTCTCTGGCACTACTATCAAGCTCCCAATGAGCAGAAACTGCTTTACAAAAAGCCAGTCCCAGCAGGTGTGGTGGTTCATGTTTGTAATCTCAGTACTCAGGAGGCCAAGACAGGAAGATTTCTACATGTTTGAGACCATCTAAGGCCAGCCTGAACTACATAGTGAGACCCTAACTTCAAAAAAAAAAAGGAAAAAGCTCTTCCCTATGAAAAGAGTTAAAAGTTAGGCTATTTCCTAATTCACAGCAAAACATTCTGGGAAACAGCAACAGAAAAGTAATTTTGCAGGGAAGGGAAAAGGGAGTTGAGACATGGTCTCACTATATAGTTCAGGCTGGCCTTGAACTCACTGTGTATCCCAGGCTGTCTTAAAACTTGCAGCAATCCTCTTAGCTCAGCTTCCTGAGTCCTAGATTACTGTGTACCACCATACTCAGCGAGCAATAGTGAAGTGAGGGCTGAGGATGGAGCTATCGCACTTGCCTAGCATGCCTGAGGCCCTTGGTTCAGACCCCAGCACAGAGCATAGGCAGTCCCAGGCATGGGAGGAGAGGGGAAGTTTTATATTTTGACAGATGAGGTAAATCAGGTGATACATCTCCATGGAAATAATCTGTCCCTAGAAACAACTACAATGGCTCCTCCTGGCTGAGGCTGCACCTGTGCCAACCCTGAAGCATGCCTGTTTTCAGTGACACAGAACCTCATTGTCCATGTGCAGGGACGTGTGTACACTGGGCTGGGATAGAGAAAGAGAACAATGTGTTTCAGGCTTCAGCAGTACCCTGGATCTGGAAAGTCCTTGCTATCACCTCCACTTTCTTCAAGCTTTAGAAGTGGGTGATGGCAGGGGCACATGAACCAGTGTTTTCATATGGCAGCTGGGGAGACCCAATCCTATACTGAAGAGCTCAAAAGAAAAGGAGAGGGAGCTGGGCATGGTGGCGTACTCCTGTAGTCCCAGTACTTGGGAGGCTGAGGCAAGGGATCGCTACAAATTCGAGGCCAGCCTGGGCTGCATAGCAAGACTCTGTCTCAACAAACAAACAAACAAACAAAAAGAGGAAGAAAAAGAGAGCAGCAACAGGGACTGCTGGCAGTTGGAGGCCCCCACAGGGTGCTTTTTTTCTGTAGGAGCATAGCAGGTAGTAAGAAATGGGGGTTTTTAAAAAGTGCAGAGACGTACATATCTGATGTACTTCTGCATGACCTCTTCCAGGGGACGAAGACCATCCTTGAGGAAGATAGACGGGTTCCACATGGCTGCTCGGGCCAACATCACTGAAGAGGCAGCGGTGGCTTGTCGGAAGTTCTCTATGTCCAAATGTTGCTGGATGTGATCATGAGATCCTCCACTGAAAAGCAACAGGAGGGCTAGGGGTGTTCCCAACACAGAGCCTACTAACAGTGTAGCTTTGGTCAAGTCCCTTCAGCTATCAGAGCCTCAACAAGTGGCAATTATAATGCATTCTTCATTAAGAGCACTAAGTGAGATAATATATGAAAAATAGCCTAGGTCATGCCTGGAACTTAACAGATATTCCAGAAATTTTACTTTCCTTCTCTCACATCTGAAACAATGGTCAAAGCTACTTTTGAAAATGTGGCCCAGGGGCTGGGGATTTAGCTCAGCGGCACAGCGCCTGCCTAGCAAGCGCAAGGTCGTGAGTTCAATTCCCAGTATTGGAAAAAAACCAAAAAACCAACCAAACAAACAAACCAAAAAAAAAGTGGCCTTAAACTAGGATATAGGCGCCAGAGAAAACCCCCATGCTACCCATGTGCTGTCTAAGGATTAGGTCAAATCTCTGAAGGGGAAGGGGACACTGTTAATGATGAGAGGAGGAAAGGAGGCCCAGTTTGGTCATAATTCCTCTCCCCCCTTGCTGCTCCTAGGGCCTTCTCAGAAACATCTCTGTGTTTATCGATTTTATCAGGGGTCAGGTGGCAGCCTCAGTTAAGTGATAGCTGTGTTGTGGGAAGGACCCTCAGGTGACAACAGAAGCAAGGGGCTCCAGGGTCTTGAGTAGCTCTGCCCTCTCCAAACCCCTCTGAAACTTTTTGCCAGGGGATGCAGGCTCTGGCTACCATGTCTACCTTTTTTTTTGTCTTTTTGAGACAGGCTCCCACTATGCAGTTCAGGCTGGTCCTGAACTTACCTTGTAGCCCAGGTTGGTCTTGAACTCGCAACGATCCTCAGCCTCCCGAGTTGCTGGGATTACAGGCGTGCACCACCACGCCTGGCTCCTATGTCTATCCTTAACTCCTCCCTCCTACCAGTCATGCATGTCTTCTGTCAGAGCTTCTCTATGCCAGGCTTTCTAGGCTGAGGCTCTGAGCCGGACACAGAGTAGCCTTGGGCTGCTCATCAGTATCTCACACCTGCAGACCGAAAGCTGTGCAGAATGCTTGTCTGGGTTTCTTTTTCCTTCCTTCCTTCCTTCCTTGCTTTTTCTTGTTTCTTTTATTTATTTATTTTTTTCTTTTTGAGACAGGGTCTCACTATGTAGTTCAGGCTGGCTTGAACTCACTATGTAGTTCAGGCTGGTTTTGACGTCACAGTGATCCTCCTGCCTCAGCCTCCCAAATGCTGGGATTATAGGTATGCACCACCATGCCTGGCAATTATGGTCATTTTTAAATGGTCTCTCATTTCACTTTTTTGTATGCCAGCAAGTCTTTTCTGAACGAGATGGGGCACAAAAAGTAAAGGAGGAGGAAGTGACACTCACTTGGCTATGACGGGAATGGAGAGGGTTTCAGCAATGGCTTTGATGATTTCACAGCTGACAGGGTGCTGAGGCCGCTCCTCACGCTTCCTTGGAGATAAAGAAATGAGATGGGGCTGAGGGCTGACTGCCAAAGGCCATGTCACTGCTCACAAAAGACTACCTTAGCCAAACCTTATAGGCCTCCCTACCGAACCTCAGGCAGCCATATGGACATCAGGGTCAAGTTGCAGGGCATGGCCTTTCTGACCCCTGGGGAAGAGTGCTGTTGTGAGAGACAGGGCAGCATAGACTTGTGCTGAGAAGGCAAGTCCAGCTCTCAGAAGACTGCAGGTGTGGCATGCTCTAGGGGGCCAGTACGGTGGCCTGGCTGGCAAGGTGATGTAGCTTTCCTTGGCATCCCCTTGCCTTTGCCAGAGACGACAGACATTGCCATTTGAATGCTGCCACTACTGCCCCAGTCCTCCCCTCCCCAAGGGGCTGGGAACAGCTGCCGCTGCTCAGGCTGGCCACTCCCACACAGCTGCTTATGCTGAGGCCAAGTTGTACAGCTGATCCTGAAGAGAAGCACTTGACGCAGGACAGGGCTCACTCCCAGAGCAGCCAGGGCAGGTGACAGACAACAAGCCACAGGAGAGGCAGGACACAACCTGGGGCCCCTCCAAGGTCAACTGCAAGAAGCTCTTGTGTATGACCGAGCAAGTCTTAGGCACAGTGAGGACAGGCCTCAGCTGAGCTGTGCTCAGAGACAAGCAGGAAAGGGGACTGACAGGTCTCATCCGAGTGTGTTCCCTTTGCTACATTCCTCGACTCTTCAGAAGGCTCCGCTAACCCAGCTGTACCTCTACTTTCCTATATTCCCAGTTTTAGCCTATTCTCAACAGCTCCGATGAAAGTCCTTCCTTAAACTCACCCAAATTGGACTTCCTAGTACTTCCAGCTTCTGACAAAAGTAACAGCTTTCTTTCTTAAGAAAATACTGTATGTCAGGCAGTGTGCTAAGGCTTTTATTCACAATTTCATACAAGCTTCAGAACAATCCTATTATAATATCTTAATTTCCAAACGAGGAAAGTGCTACTCAGAGAGGTTGACTTTCCCACAGTGCACAGCTAATAGACTGCAGAGCTGGGATTTGAAACCAGACAGCTGGGAGTCCAAAGCCTACTGACTCAGGAAGGAGAATACATGCATAAATGTATGGCTCTACCTTTCTCTCTTGGCTTCAACTTGAGAAGCCTACTTTTCTGTTGGAATTCTGGGTGTCCTCTGAAAATGCTGTGACAGACACAACCAGCAACCTGGGCTGCTCCTATAAGATCCCTCAACCCAAATGGGACATTGGTCAGAGGAGCAAAGTTACCAACTGAAGTATACTGACTAGGATTCTGTACCAAAGCACATCTTGGACACAGGAAGCAGATTTGACTGGGATGCCAAGGGCAGCCTTCAGAAACGCCTGAGCTGCCTGCAGATAGCACATTAGCTACAGACACAAGGACTGTTTAAAGAAGTCTTTGGAACCAATGGTAGTCTAACAAGGGCAGGCAAAAGAGGCAGTGCCTTTCTTTTATTTTTTATTTTCATTTTTTTTTTGTCTTTTTTGAGACAGGGTCTCGCTATGCAGTTCAGGCTGGCCATGAGCTCTCTTTGTAGTCCAGGTTGGTCTCAAACTCACAACAATCCTCCTGCCTCAGCCTCCAAGTACTAGGATTACAGGCATGCGCCTCCACGCCTGGGGAGGCAGTGCCTTTAAAAGGATGGCCATTTTCCTGGGGTCATTCAAGAAGGAAGCCATTGCTCAATAAAATGGAAAGAAAATGAAATTCAGAGCTAGAGTTCTAATTCCACCACTTCCTGGTTGCCTGATACGATTTTGAGCAAATCACTCCATCTCTACCACGTCCACATCCTGTGTGTAGGGTGTTTCTCTCTTCTCTTATGTCTCTACAGGTCAGAGTAAGCCAAGGGTGGTGACACATGCCTTTATTCCTAGCACTCAGAAAGCTGAGGCAAGAGAATTGCTGTAAGTTCGAGACCAGCCTGGGCTACACAATGAGTTCAAGGCTGGCCTGAACTACACAGTAAGACCCTGTTTCAAAATAAAACAAAACACCAAAAACTTAAAAAAAAATAAAGCTCAGAGCAGGCCTAGCACAAGAGGTGCTCCATGAATGACACAGAAAATACAAGCCTATTTAGTACCCCTTCAACTCACAGGATGTCAAAGAGCTAGCTAGGAAGGCATAGGCTAAATACATGGGAGAGAAGTTGGTTGTCATATGTGGTCTGGTGAGGATCAATGGCTGAGGAATCTCTCCAGTCAGTCACTAGAAAAGTGATCACTCACCTTCCATGAACTGCAATGGCAGCAATGCCAGTCCTCTCTATCCGCTTTACAAGGCTCAGGGTATCTTCTAGCTGAGGAAGAAGATTTACAGTGTGGTTACTCAGGTCCCAGGGGAGCAGCTGCCAGCTCCTTCATGTGGGCTCAGCTTCACCCCTCCACCAAACCTAATTCAGTGCCTTATGAATTATTCACACCCCCAAGTGCAACATAGCCAGAGAGGACCGACCTTCAAATGTAACACCCCATCCTTACCGACGGCAGGATGCGAATCTTGCAGGTCACAGGTCTGCATGTCCCTCTGACAAGCGTGCTAAGGATCTGTAAAGAGAAGCACACAGGAGCACCTACCGGTTCTACCACACTACTTGTACTAATTAACTCTGCTATAGACCTGTGCATTCCAGTGGAATGGACAATTTGTTCATGCACAAGTACATACAGGTATCTGGTATGTGTGGGTATGTATACACTACATGAGGCAAGGAGTCTGCCTCAGTTCTATGTTAGAGATCCAGCACCAGTGGTTCCCTGTCTGGCACCCAGTGAGATAGATAGATAGATAGATGATAGATCTCTCTCTCTCTCTCTCTCTCTCACACACATACACACACACACACACACAAAGAATGAGTGAATGGATCTGTATATATTCCTGTGTGGAAAGAGTGATCCTTTGCCAGAGCAAACATCAGAGTTACCTGGAAAGCTTAAGAAACACAGACTTGAGCCAGGGATGTAGCACAGTGGCACAGGGCCTGCCTGGCAAGTGTGAGGCCCTGAGTTTGATTCCCAGTACTCTCCGATTCTATCCTTTTATTTCCTAAATGAGTCTGTAGGGGCAAGGGCTTAGAAGTATGTATTTCCAAAAAGCTCTGCCCAACACACTCCATCCTCACTGAGACTCTGAGATCTACCCCTGATTAAAACACATGACTGACAGCTGCTTTCCTGGTAAAAGAAAGGGAATGTTCCCTGAGTGCAGTCCTAGGGCCTGCAGAGTGAGGAAGCAGGAAGGTGTTTCAGGGCCTGAGCTCTGTATTCATGTACCCTTCTCTGTAGGGCAGTCAGATATACATGGGTGATACTGGTAAAGCAAAAGACAACATATTCAGCAGGGTGTGGTGGCACATGCCTGTAATGTAGTCTCAGCTATGTGAGAGACTAATGCAGAAGGACTGCAAGTTTGAGGTCAACCTGGGCAACAGTGAAACCCTATCTCAAAATAAAATGAAAAAGGGCTGGGGATGTAGTTCCATGGTACAGCACTTGCCTAACATGCACAAAGCCCTGGATTCAATCCCCAGTACTGCCAAAAGAAATTTTCTTTTCAACAAAGTATAAAGTGCTTATTCCATAGTAATTGAAAAGTATTTCAAAGAAAGATCAAGAAGTTTTATAGGAAAGTGTTAGGAAGGTGGTAAGATCAGACCACAGAAGAATCAGTGATCAAGAGAGATATATAAGTAAGGAGTATCGGCACATGCCTGTTATCCCAGTTATTTGGGAGGCTGAGGCAAGAGGATCAAAAGTTTGACGCCAGTCTGGGCAACTTAGTGAGATCCTGTCTCACAATAAAAATAATAAATAGATAGATAGATAGATAGATAGATAGATAGGGGCTGGGGATGTAGCTCAGTGGTAGAGCATGCCTGGGCCCAATTTCCAGTACAGTGAAAGACAGGGCCGGGGCATATGACACTGCATGCCTATGCCATTGCTATTGTCTTCTCACATCAAAAGCTTCATGCCAGGCAAGGTGATCTCCAGAGCCCTCTTCTAAAGACTGGACTTTTGTCTGGCACAGCAAAGGGGATACTCAGGCAGCTGTCACCGATTCTGAGTCTAGGCAGGCAGAAGCATCAGAGAGCCATTTGCCAGAACCAGTAAGAGGAGACCTTTCTTTCAGGTACAGGTGGACAGTTCATGAGCAAGACAGAGCTTTCTCTACCAGGCACAACTGGTATCCAAGTGCTGCCTCAGAAAACCAACTCGGCCTGAAGTCCTATGGTCATCCTAACAAGCCTTAAAGGGGCACTTAACTTTTAAGGGGGAACTGCCAGGTCCTCTAGGACACACCATAAAAATTCTCTCAGCTGGGTATGACGGCACATGTCTATAATCTCAGCACCATGGGAGGCTAAGGCAGGAGAATCAGCAGTTTGAGTACAACCCAGGCAACTCAAGAACTAAGTGAGACCTTGTCGCAACATAAAAATAAAATTAAATTAAAATTGAAAGGGCCAGGGGCCGGGCATGGTGGCATACACCTCTAAACCTTTGGGAGGCTGAGGCAGGAGAATCACTGTGAGTTTGAGGCCAGCCTGGGCTACAACGTGAGTTCAAGGCCAGCCTGAACTGCATAGTGAAACAATGCCTCAAAAAGACATAAATAAATAAATGAATGGGCCAGGATGTAGCTCAGTGTATAGATCCTGTGTTCAATTTCCAGGACTTAAAAAAAAAAAATCTCACTCACTCAGTCTACTCTTCAGGCTCACAGCAACATAGCTCAAAGTTTCCCGTATAAGTTCTCACTTGTTTTTTTTTGCGGGGGCAGGCAGGGAGGGAGGGGGAATGGTACCAGGAATTGAACTCAGGACCTCACGCTTGCCAGACAGGCACTGTGCCACTAAGCTGTAACACCGGCCAAGTGCTCACTTGGCATCTACTGATATTTGGTGATTTATGATATTCCAGCTGATCTGATCCAATATTCTATCTGGTGGAATTTCCCTTTGGCCAATTCTATCCAAGCATCTCTAACTACTTTCTTCAGTACTTCTGTTTATTTCATGTCACATTAAGGCCCAGGAAGGAAATTGGAAAACCAAAGGCCCTAGCCAGTTCTGAGGACCACACGAAGGAGACAGGGTTGACTGACTCCCTGACTCCCCTGTCCACCATTTTCTACTCCAAAGGTATAGAAAATTCTCAAGTGTCCCCCACTACCTTTTTTTTTTTTGAGACAGGGTCTCGCTATGTAGTGCAGGCTGGCCTTGAACTCACTCATGCAGCGCAGGCTGGCCTCAAACTCACAGCAATCCTCCTGCCTCAGCCTCTCAAGCACTGGGATTACAGGCATGAGCCACCACATCCACCCTGCCCCTTTTAAAAGCTGGATCTCAAACTTATGGGGCTAAACAAGCATCCTTCCTGCCTTAGCCTCCTAAGCATGTGCCACCATGTCTGGCTGTTATCTTTTTTGATCAAGACTAATAAACGAAAGCACAGAGAGATAAAAATAATCTATGGCATAAAACTTTCCATCTTGAACTTTTCTTGTCTTAAACATATATTTATGGATTGTCCAAAGGCAATTACAGTATTTCAGTATTCCTCAGATCCCTGGGAATTTTAAACGATCCAAGCAGTTTGTGAAGATCAAATTTTCAAAATCTTCACCAAAGACATCCTTAAGTCACCCTCGCATTCCTACAGGGCTCCATTTTACACATTTTTTTCTTGCTGGAATGGTGGCTTATGCCTGTAATCTTAGCACTTTGGGAGGCTGTGGCAGGATGCAAATTTGAATTTAGCCTAACTTAGTCGCTTAGCATGAACCTGCTCCAAAATAAAAAATAAAACAGGGGTTGAGGATGTATGAAGTGTCTTGCTTCAATCCCCACCCTGCAAGAAAAAAAAAGGGATGGTGTTAGGGATGAAACCCAGGGCTTTTGGGTGCTAGGCATGCAACCTATCACTGAACTACATCCACAGCCCTTTTTAGTTCTTTATTTTGAGACAGGGTCATGCCAGGTTGCCCAGACTGATCCTCCCGCCTGGGATTTGAGCCTCCTGAGTGGCTGGGATTACTGCTATTTGCCACTGTGCACCACTTGGACGTTTTTAAGTGCATAATTCAGTAACATTACATTCACAATGTTGTGCAACCATCATCACTATATATTTCCAAAGTTTTTCATGATCTCACACAAGTATCTTTAGTTTCAGAAAATTTCTGCAGACGGCCCTGAGACACACTCTTATGATAGAACCAGAGAAGCCTAAAACATCATGTCTACAGAACCCATCAAGCTCCTGCCCAGTTTTTCAGTTTTTCAGCACAGACTACGTTTAAACTGAATGTCACATCTGGCTTTACTGTGAAAGCCTACAACCCTGCAACTTCCCCTCCAAGAGGTGAACCCCAATTACTAGTCCGAATTGGCCCATGTGACCGCCCCCACCAGATAAGCAGCAGAACAAACTAAGCTTCTGAGGTGGAGTGCATCTCTGCTACCTCATGGGTGAACACGCGTCATTCAAAGAGGAGCGATGGAGATGACAGAGCCAACGGCATTAGGCTGGAGGATACTGAAAATACCTGCATGCTTACGTTGTAAACCACAACTGCCCTGCTGGGAGACCCTCTTTTACACGTGGTGACCATTCTGAGTTCCACTCCATGCTGCACAGGTCTGTCTAACTGGAAGTCTAGGTGCCTCCTAAACTGTGGCTAGACACCTAATCCCAGGACCTTTAAGATGTCATTGAGAAGGGGAATTGATGCTGGGTTAGGAGTCACAAGACTATGGCTCTGAAGCTGGCTCTGTCTGCCAGTTATTTGCAACTTGATCTTGTGCAAATTATTTTTATCTCTGTGTGCTTTCATTTATTAGTCTTGATCAAAGGATAACAGGCAAACTTGGTGGTACATATTTGGGAGGCTAAAGCAGGAGGGAGGCTCCCTTAAACCCATGAGTTTGAGATCACTTTGGACAAACATAGTGAAACACTATCTTAAAAAAAAGAGATAACAAATTTCTTCCCTGTCTACTTCTAATGTACTTAGAAAAGGAAACTCTCCTACCCTACAAATGGTAAGAATATATTACAAGCACATTAGAAGGACTTCTATCTGTTGCTACATATGGCGTTAAAGAATGAGCAGGCACCCAGCCAGAACACTATGGTCCTTCTATGTTCCAGAGAGAGCTGGAAAGAATATTGAATTCAACTGCAACAGCCAGAGCAAACTATGGGAGCTTTTACTGTGTTTGAGTCCCAAGTCACTGTAGCCTGTGGGTAGCACTTTGAGGCTCAAAGTCCAGACAGGGAAGTGAAAATGAAGAATGGAAAGAAAAACGAAAGAGCAAAGAGGGGCAATAAGCTGAGGGCTGGTGGACTGTAAAAGGTGTATATAGTATGGCAGAAATGTCATCCCCTTATGCCCTGGCAGCCTATAGAACTGGCTAGCAAGGTCAGGGCCTTATTAAGCCTATCTACAAAATCAGCAAAGGAGAGGGAGCAAATGAAGATTAAGTTCAGTTTGTCACATATGATCCTGCCCTGGCTTGCTCTTAAAAGGCTGTGGTAGGTTCTTTGAGTGCATAGGGGAGCCCCTGTTGCTTAAATCCAGCCCCTTGGGAGAGGACCACCCACTTCTATATACATAGACACTAAGCCTGTCCTCATACAGATGGGCTAGACTGTACTCTCATGATCTCCCAGAAGGAGAGCCAGTATAAAGGAACCTATAGCCAAGTCTTCAGGCCCTCTTAGTCAGCTGAGAGTCTCCAGCTCCAGGCTTTTATGGAACTCAAGCCTGCTGCAGGCTGGCTCCGGCCTAGCTGCATGTCAAAAGCACAGAGTTTTACACACTTTTTGCAGGCTACAAGTGGAGAGGCTAGATGCACTTTGGTGAATCTGGAACAGACAGGGGAAGGCATTCCAGGCAACTCTAGTTCACAGTCATGCTTGAGGATGCTGTTTTTGCTCATGCAGGACTTACCTTCTCAATCTTGTCAGGGTCTGACAGCAAAGCAGCTCCCATTCCTCCCTAAGGAGAAGCACACAGAAGGTCTTCTTATAGCTGGGGAAGGAGGGCCCCTCTCTGTAGTGTGACAACATGGTATGGCAAACCGGTAGTCAAGGTTTACTGGCAATGGCATTTCTCCTAACCAAGTAGTAATGCAGCAGCATCCAAGCCCCCATAATCAGGGATTGGAGTTGGATGAATCCTAAAAGTCATCATTCTCATCCCCCTGGCAAAACCCATGGGACTATGTAGAAGTGGATTCTACAAAATTCCCATGCCATACTCAGTGTCTTAATAAACTAAACTCTACCACCTTCAACGCCTTTTAAACACACCTCCCTGGGGCTGGGGGTTTAGCTCAGCGGCAAAAGCGCCTGCCTGGCAAGCGCAAGGTCGTGAGTTCGGCTCCCGGTACCGGAGAAAAACCAAAAAAACCAAAAAAAAAGGAAAAAAAAAAAATAAACACACCTCCCTTTACAAAGAGATTAAATATACCTTTTACCCTCACCTCCAACTCTTGGTACCTATGCCACTAACAAAGTCTCTCAGAGGCACAAACCCTGTAGAGGCCTTTCTCTGCCAGCCACAATGTGCCAGTCCCGAAGAACTGGCTTCATGCCAAACTCTAACAAAAGCCTCTACAAATAGAAAACACCAGTTCATGAAGCTACTTCAATCTCCACAATAACAACAGTGATTGTCTCTCGATGATGGGGTATTCACCAATAATTTTCTTGCTTTTAAAAATAATTTTCTACATTTCTCAAGTTCTAGACAAGTTCTACATTGCTTTAATAATGGGGAGGGGAGCTAGCTTTAAAAATATGAATCTATTAGCCAGGCTCTGTGGTAAATGCCTGCAATCTCAGCTACTCAAGAGGCTGAGGCAGGAGGACTACAAATTCAAGTCCAGCCTGGGCAACTTAGCAAGATCTTGTCTCAAAATAAAAAAGGGTGGAGGATGTAGCTCAGTGGTAGAGTGCTTGTCTAGCATGCGTGTAAGGAACTGGGTTGGATGCACAACACTGAACAAAACAAAACAATGAAGTAAAGGGGAGAAAACAAACAAAAGCTCAGAGACCAAGCATAATACCACATACCTGTAATCCCAGCACTAAGGGGGCTGAGGCAGGAGGATTGTTGAGTGCAAGGCCAGCCTGGGTTACATAGTGAGTTCAAGACCAACCTAATCTATATAGTGAGAACCTGTCTTGAAAAAAGACTATGAAGAATGAGGAATCCTCCTCCTTGAGGAATGGAAGAATTTTCAATCTACATTTTTAATTTGGCTTCAGTTTTTGAACCATAACACAGAAGATATTTGGTTGGTACATACCATTATAGCATACGAGTTCTGATGAGCTGATATCAGGTATGTGCCAGCTGTTAGTTTGAATAGCACTACTGCAGTGGGAATTTATTACCTATTGTGAAATCAAATAAAAACGGGCTTCCTTCCCCAGAAGGAACCCATGTCCCTAGTTTCTTGTGTGTCTTCCTTAGTATATTCTGTGATCCCAGAGGCAGAGCGGCTGCCATCGCCTAGATCATTGTGATGGGCACACATGTGGTGGGTAGAGCCTTTGCTCAAGCCCTGTGTCAGGATTTGCAGTGAGCCAGGCAGCAGCTAATGCTCGGGGATGTGTGGGACACCAGTCTTGTTATGGTTTGTATCTAGATGTCCCCCCAAAACCTTGTGCACTTTTAGGTGGGGCTTTTTTGGAGACAGCTGAATCTAGAATATGTGACTGATTCATGGTTCAGTGCTAGGATTAAGGGTGCTGGGATTAAGGATGGGTGATTGCTGGTTCAGTCCACTGATTGGATTTGTACCCGTCTGGATAAGATAAAGGGATAGAAAGAGGCTTGTCTCTCTCTTGTTGCTTTTGCGGTCTTCCATCACCATGAACTGTTACCCCTCTACCATGTGCCACCCTGCCTTGGAGCCAACTGATTATGGACTGAAACCTCTACAAACTGAGCTAAATAAACCTTTCTTCCCTGAACTTTGGGTATCTGGTATTTTGTCTCAGCAGTGACAGAAAAGTCTAAGACAAGTCTGTCGCTGCACCCAACCTCTCCAGCCTCAGCCTCCAGGAGGACCAGCAGATTCTCAGTATCTGCAAGGTGAGTGCAGAGATTGAGAACTATGAACACCTATTTAAGGTGAATGGGGCTGGGGATACAGCTTAGGGCTGGGGATATAGCTCAGCGGCACAGCACCTGCCGGGCAAGTGTGAGGTCATGAGTTCAATTCCTGGTACCAAAAAAAAAAAAAAAAGATAAATGATAAATCCGTGGTGGCTCCTTCTACTTGCAGTCAAAGGTCGTCCACAAAGGAGAACCTGGGTGAGGAACTCAGAATCCAGGCCCAGGAAGAGAGAAAGGGCAGATGCCTAAAATGTTCACCTCTCCCAATCCCACCCTGCTGCCTCTTAATTTATAGCTTGATAATAAATGTCTTTTATAAGTCAATCAATCAATCAATAAATGAAATGTGTGAATAATACATATATATAAATGTTATTCTCTATTTTCTATATACAAATGGTAGTATACTATATATATGTCATGTTCTTTTCACTCCACAATGTGTTAGGGAGATCATTCCTTTGTGGGTTGTTTTGTTTTTTTCTGATTTTGTTTTTTGCAGTCCTGGGGATTGCAGTCCAGGACCTTTGCACTGAGCTATATCCCAAACCCTGTGTTCTATTTTTCATTTTGAGACAGTATCTTGCTAAGTTGATAAGTTGCCCTGGCTCCTGCCTCAGCCCCCACCCCCGAGTGCGGGATTACAGGTGTGTGCCACAATGCCCAGCTTGGTTTTCAAGCATCCATCAGGCCTTCCCTCAGGCAAGCAGGCAGTCTGCAGCCTCCGGACCTAAAGCTTAAGTCCCCAGGCTGGGTAACTCCTGAGAGCACAGTAGCTGACTCTGGATGACAGGTCTGGGAGACATCTGCTGTGTCTACACTGCAGACCTTCCACTCACCTTGTCATCAGTATCCCAGGAGCATAGCTGAAAGAGTCCCTCCTAGTGACTCACACTCAGCAGCCTCAAGCTGCCCTGTGATCTGCTCTAAACATGTCCTTCAGCAGTCCTGCTCACCGCTGAAGACCAACTGTCTTCCTGGCTGCCAGTCTTTCCTCCCTGTACACACATTGTATTTCCTGCCTCTGCCTCTTACCCCCAGTGTGATCCTTTGCCAGCCAACTCCTGTCCAATTTACTCCACTTTGGCTTCTTGTTCTATCCCTAGTTTCTGCTGTGGACCCAGGACTCATCTCCCATTATCTATGTTTGCACCTTAGCCTCCTGCCATTCTAATCCACAAAACATATGGATTCCAGATTAGTATTTCTTTCTTTTATTTTTTAGTTTTTTAAGATAAGTTCTTGCTACGTAGTTCAGGCTGGCCTTGAACTCACTATGTAGCCCAGACTGGCCTTAAACTTGTGGCAATTCTCCTGCCTCAGCCTCCAGAGAACTGGGATTATGGGTATGTGCTACCACGTCTGGCCAGATTAGAATTCTAAAGCACAGTGTGGTCACGTGGCTGCTCTACACAGAAAAAGCCAAAGATACTTAAAGTCCAAGTCCAGCTGACCTGATCCCAACCAAGGTTTTCACTCTTGTGGTCCTTTGCTTTTTCTTTGTCTCCCACTCCCCCGCACTGTATCCAAATCGAGCTACCTGCAGTTCTGTTCCAACCTTATGTAGGCCAACAGTCATCCCTACCTGTGTCACTCCCTCTGCTTGCAGGGTCCCAGATCTCCTCTCATATTTTCCTATAAAATCCCAAATTTAAGGACTGCCTTCCACTTCCTTCTTCTCTGGGCTATCATAACATTCTAGTCTGATCTGTTCTGACATGACCACGGGACAGGGATAATTGCACTGTATCTTCTTCTTCTTCTTTTTTTTTTTGTTCTTTTCTTTGAGACAGGAGCTCACTATGCAATTCAGGCTGGCCTTGAGCTCACTGTGTAGCCCAGGCTGGCCTTGAACTTGCAACAATCCTCCTGCCTCAGCCTCCTGAGTGCTGAGATTATAGGTGTATGCCAGCATGCCTGGCTTCCATTTTTTAAACGTGTCTATTCCATACATGAAAAGACAAAATTCTGTTCCTGTTTTTTTTTTTTTTTTTTTTTTTTTGGTTTTGGATTTTCTCCTGTACCGGGAACCGAACTCACGACCTGCGCTTGCCAGGCAGGCACTTTGCTGCTGAGCTAAATCCCCAGCCCCTGTTCCTGTTATTTTTTTCATCATTTGTTTTCTTCCTTGGGTATGACAGCACTCTCTATCTCCCTCTTTCTATGTGTATGTATGTATGTGTGAGTGTATGTATCTAGGTATATAAAATTTTTCTGGACTCTGGGTGTAGTAGAGTAGTTACCAATCTGGGGGTAGTTACCTTTGCCTAGCATGCAGAAGAAATCCCTGAGTTTGATTCCCAGCAATGCCAAAATTTTTTTTTTTTCATAAACCATTTGAAGGTAAATTACTTGTATCATATCTTTTACCCCAAAATATTTCAGTGTATATTTTCTGAGGGTAGGCACATTCTCTTATATAAGCACAGAAAAGCTATCACCCGCATAAGTTCAGTTTGATATTATATCTTTAGCTGATCTATTCTGGTCCCTATTCTGATTTTGTTCACTGATCTAATAATACCTCCCCCCCTTTAAAAATATCCTTTTCAGCAGTTTTCCCCATCTAGCACAGGATTTAGTCCAGAGTCAGGTACTGTTCTTAGCTTCTGCATCTTATTAGCTTCCTTTAATCTTTATTGTATCTTTGTAAAGAATACAAGGAAATCAGTTTACCTTGGTGGAATATTCTTTTGGACAGCCCATGTTGACATCAATACCAGCTACATCATTTTCTCTGGAAAAACATGAAGGAAAAAAAGGTAAGAAATATTCAATTTGACAGAAGACAGTAGAACAAAGGCATCAATGGGTCAGTACTCATGAGCCTCTCATTGTGTCCTTAGGTCTATGAAACACACCAACCCCTCAATGATAAAAGTTGAAAATCAGGAAAGAAGTCTGTCCCTAAAATGTACAGCTGCCTCACCTCAGTGCTCCAGAGGAGAGATATAATGTGCACATACATCTCAAAAGAGCTGGATGCAGAGAACTTTGCTGCACTGATATTGTATGGAGATGCTGAATGCTATCCTTGAGCTGTAGTTCTCACTGGGCTAGTGAAAATCATTTGTCAATGCAGAAAAGTGACATGTGGAGAAAAGCCCCTTTCAGAGCACTTGGAAGAAGGTTTAGGACTGCCTTCATTTGCTGGGCTGCACAGTTGGTTTATGCGAAACAAATCTCAGAGGGACAGGCATGGTGGTGCACGCCTGTAATCCCAGCACTCGGGAGGCTGAGGCAGGAGGATCACTGTGAGTTCAAGACCAGCCTGGGGTACAAAGTGAGCTCAAGGCTAACCTGAACTGCAGAGCAAGACCCTGTCTCAAAAAGACAAAAACAATAAACAAAACAAATCTCAGAGGTTAAAGGGACCGTCATGTCATCCTCTGCTTTTTACAAAGTTAAGTCTGTGATCAACAGCAATTACTGACTGAGTTCCTTCTTATCTGCACTGTCATTAGTAACAGGAGCTAACATTAAGTACTGATGATGTAGCACAATGCTGCACATATTCACATGCACTATTTGATTTACCCTTCTCTACCATGCCAGAGGTTGGTAGTACTATTGGTATCACTTTATAGATAAGAGAACTAAGTTCTCTGTGAAGTTTAATAACTTACCTAAGGTCACACAGTTCACAAGCAGTAAAACCAGAGCACCAACCCAGATGTACCTTAACTCCAAAGCCTATCACCTTAATAATGACACTCTTTTTCTGGCTTTGTTAACTCAGGAAACACATCTCATTCACACTTCGTAGGAGTTAAAGCCTCAGGGCTCTCAGGAGAGTCCCTGGAATGGCCCCCACCAGAAGGACGGGCATCTGGGCACAGTAGGTACACATGAGTCCAGGGCCAGCCTTCTGATGCCACAAACACAGAAGGAAAGCACTTTTCACCTGAAAACAAAAGGTAATGGGCCAGGAGGAAGAAAGCCAGTTTACTTCCAAGGTCGTTAGTGACGTTAAAGCCTCACAGCTCACAGGAGAGAGAAACGATGCTCCAAGGAGGGAGAAACTTACACAAGCCTGGCCACAGCAAGGGCTCGCTCTGCATCTGAAGTCCCCTGGAAACACAAGAGCCTTTATCAACCACTGCTGGACACGGGTACATGTATATACACAAACACATTCCTGTGTATCTCACATACACACTCACACCAACAGGTGAGTAAGGCCAGCTTTCTCTTAGCCACCCCAACAGACTAGCACACTGCCAAAGGAAAAAGGCGGGCCTAGAGAGCCTACACAATGCTGTCAATGCTGTGGTTACCTTCTTTTTTTATTTTATTTTTTTTGCCTTTTTGAGACAGGGTCTCATTATGCAGTTCAGACTGGCCTTGAGCTCACTTTGTAGCCCAGGCTGGCCTCAAACTTGCAACAATCCTCCTGCCTCAGCCGCCCGAGTGCTGGGATTACAAGGGTGCGCCACCATGTCCAGCTTGCGGTTACTTTCAAACACACAAAAATTGTGAACAAAATTTTATATCAAACATTCAAATACCACCACTTCGTTTCTACAATTAAGATTTTGCTGTATGTGCTTTATTACATATTTACTCACTGTCATTAATTTTTCTTTTTTTTTTTTGTACCGGGAATCGAACTCAGGACCTTGCGCTTGCCAGGTAGGCGCTTATGCCACTGAGCTATATCCCTGGCCCTGTCACCAATTTTTCAAAAAACCTAAACATCTTCAGGAGCTATTTCTGAAAAAGCACCAAGTAATATTCAAGAGAGGAGAGCTAAAGAGTCTTTATAACTTCAACATATTTTAGGTACTCTTCAGAAAGTCTAATTTCTTTTTAAGTACTAAGTATTGAACCCAGGACTCTGTGCAAACTAGGCAAGGCCTCTATCATACAGCTATACCCTCAGACCCCCTTCTTTTTTTTGAGATGGAGTTGCTACATTGTCCAGGGCGGTCTCAAACTCAGGAGCTGCAGTGATCCTCCTGCCTTACCCCTCTGAGTAGCTGAACCATAAGCATGTGCCATTGTGCCCAGCTTGAGAAAAATCTAATTTCTGATGGGAAATATGTTCCAGCACACATGTCATGACCTAAATAATCAATACTAAGGTTGAAAAACTAAATATGGAAGTCAGGCGAAACAGATAACTCTTATAATTAAGTAAATTAAATCTGAGACCAGAGTCATTTAACAGACTGTGTCTTGGTTTCCATAAGCTGTTTCCAGTAGAGTGAGCACTCGTGAATGAATCTTTGAAAAATGTTCAAGCCAAGTTTCCAGAAAGCTACCACAGTGCAGTGCAGACCAGGCACCCAGTGCTGTCTGGCACAGGGGGGTGGAGAGCCTCTGCAAGGCACTGAACACCGGAGTCTCTTACCATCTGGAAGACCACCCTGTTCTGTTCTTTTTCACAGGTACGGAAGACTACTCGATCATCAGGGGCAACAAAGTCCACTGTGCTGAGCACCTCTGCAAGAAAATACAAACAGATGGACCACACAATTCTCAACCTCACCTAAACTCTGGAAACACAGTAAAACCATAACCTTGAAAGGAACAAAGGGGTTAGACATGTATACCATTCTTAAAAGCATTCTTAAAAGTATGCAAATGGGAGGCTTTTCAGGTGCTAAGGGTGTTCTATCTCCTGACCTGAATGATGGCTGTTCCTTTTACAATTATTTGCTACTCTGCATGTTTGTGCACTTCTGAATGGCTGTTAACATTTTACAATTTTTAAAATGCTGAATTGCCTTTGTAGTGTTGCATACTTGAAATCTCAGCACTCTGAGAGGCTGAGGCAGGAGGATTACAAGTTTGAACCTATTATAGGCACTTGTGCAACTTAGCAAAAGGGCTGGGGATGTAGTTCATACAAAGTCCTGGGTTCAATTCCCAGTTCCTAAACAAGTAAATAAATAAATACATAAATAAATAAATTTAGTCCAAGTACTGCAAAAAAAACCCCAAACCTAACAACAACAAAAACTGGAAAAAATATACATATATGAAACTTCGTGTTGCAATTTTGATCCAAATTATCCCAGATGGCACTCTGAGGTTTAGTACCTCATTTCTAATTATTTATAGTATGCCAAGTACTTGGAATAGAAGTTTACTACATTTCAATCAAGTTTTACTATTTTAGTCACTGCTGCATATATGGAAATTCAACTATTCATTAAAATGTATTTATAACTCCTAAGTCAATACTTGTGGTTTTTAAAGTCATTTACGGACAGGCACAAAAGTGGCTTGAAATTAGAGTCACCTTATGTCCACATTTCCAGCTGAAGTCAAACAAGGTGATGCTCCTTTTGTTTCAGCTCTCATACTGTATAGTATAAAAAGCACATACTGTGTGTTTTTTGCTCATCTTGCTGTGTAAAATAACTCCAAGAAGCCAAGCATGGTGCACATGTCTATAATCCTAGCAGTCTGAGAGGCCTCAGGCAGGAGTATTATAAATTCAAGCTCAGCCTTGGTGACATGGTGATGTAGCAAGACCCTGTCTCAAATTTTTAAAAAAAATTTAAAAGGGCTTGGGATGTAGGTCAGTGCAAAAGACTGGGTTTAATCCCTAATACTGGAAAAATAAGTAAATAAATAAAACAAAATAAAATGGTTCCAAGAAGAGTACTGAAGCACTGTCCTGTGCTCCTAAACACAAGAAAGCTGTGATTAGCTTTACAGGCAAAATATTTGAATTAGATAAACTTTGCTTAAGCATGAGATTATAGTGCTATTGGCAATGAGTTCAATGTTTTTTTTTTTTTTTTTGGTTTTTGGTTTTTTTTTCTGGTACCAGGAATCGAACTCACAACCTCGCACTTGCCAGGCAGGCACTGTGCCGCTGAGCTAAATCCCCAGCTCCTTCAATGTTAATAAATTAATGGTATACATTAAATAATTCATCTAGAACATATGATTGGCCCTGGGCTTAATTCCCACCACCAAAATAAATAAGTACCATGTCTTGGAGCAAAACCACACATAAAGTAATGTTATATACTGTTCTAGAAATGAAAGCATTACCAGAGGCTTGCAAGGACCTAATCCTGTATTCCCCCTTGGGTCAGTCAGTTCAGTACTCATAAGTTCAGTATTCTCAGCAACTTTATAGAACATAACTACTACAAATAACAAAAATAAACTGTATCTCATTGGCCCTTCCTAACAAAGCTCTGTAATTGGTACTATCATTATTAACTTTCAAAGGTAACTACTATATGAGGAGAACCAACATGGTAGATGAGTGAATATGCCTACCTTGAATGCTATTCTTAGAAATGTACATATGGGGACTGTTTGTTTGTTTATTTGTTTTAGTACTGGAGAGTGACCCCAGAATCTTTGCCCTGAGCTACATACTTAGCTATTTTTATTGATTTGTTTTGAAGCACTGTCTCCCTACCTTGCCTAGGCAGGCCTCAAACTTATGATCCTCCTGCCTCAGCTTCCCACAGTGCTGCACTACCATCCCTAGCTACAAAAGAGATCTTTAAAACACGTAAAGCACGTCCATAAAGGGAAGCCATAATTATCTTCTAAGCATGGAGTAGATTAGAAGGCTAAAAAGGGTCGGGTAAAGGCAAAGACGTGTTGGGAGAGGTAATCAAAGTGATCCCTAACAGAGAGCTGAGATTCTGAAGAATCACAAAAGCATGCTGTGTTTCTAATGCAGCTTTATAACAGCAAAATATTGGAAACCTCTGTTAAAGCACTAGTGAAAACAATTCCAACAAAGCCATGTAAAGGTACTGACATGGAAAAATGTCCTAGTAGAAAGTCAATGAAGGCCAGGTTGAGTCTCCAGGTACCCAGGGAACTGAGGCAGGAGGATCACAAGTGCAAGGCAAGCATGGGCAACTTAGTAAGACTCTATGTTAAAATAAAAAGGGCTGGGGGTGTAGCACAGCCCTCCTGAGTTCAAACCCCCAGTGCCCTGCCCCTCTACAAAAATGTAAGTGGGAAAATCACATGTTCCACATGATCTCATGGGAGGAGGGGGGATATGTGCATTATTCATGTCATATCTGTAGGGAAATATACATTCTTCTTCTTCGTGATTACCTGTTTAAATGTGGGGTTGTAGAAGACTTCATTTTCTAGATTATATAGACCTGTAATACTCAATTTTTCCTGACATACACAAAAACATAAATTTAAAACAGAAAAAATTAAACTATAATATTTTGAGTATAATTACATTTTAGTATAATTAATCTTATACTAAGGTTTTGTGAACATACAGACACAAGAGGTATGCTCTAAAAATATGATGTTCAAATTTTTTTAAAAATTTAAGGTCAGAGACACATTGTCAATAATTCCCCTCAAAATACCTCCCCCTACACACACACACTTTAAACACACTTATCCCACTGTTATTGTCGGAAGCAGTTTTGGAAATTCTTTTGTGAGTATCTTCAGTTGTGCTATCACAGCTGCTTCAATGTCTGGAATCAATTCAAACTATCTGCCTCTCATGGTCTTGGTGACTTTGGGAAAGAGCCAGAACTTGTGGAGCACCGAGATCCAGTGCTAGATCCAGTGAATAAGGTGGATAAAGACACACCATAATGTTTTTAGGAGGCTGCTTTTCTGTTGGAACTGGGCAGCAACATTTTTGATCATACTTTGTAAAGATACTCATGAAAGTACTTTTAGAACTTCAGACAGTGGCAAGAACAAGGGATAAGTGTGTTTGAAGTGACAGGGAGTATTTTAAGAGTGATTAATGGCAATGTGTCTTTTACTGTAATAAATGGTTGCTTTTTTTTTTTTTTTACTTAAACACACTAGTAATTCTTGATCACCAAAACCCTAATCAAAGCCGAATCAATAAAGCTAAGCAACATCACAATTCAACACAACCACTGCCATTTGCACAGAGCTTATGTTGTACAAAGTACTTACTGGTATTTTGTTTTATTTGATTCTCACTCCAACTCTATGACTGAAGTATAGCAAGGTTTATGATTTTCATTTTACTCATAAGAAAATGAGGTACAGAGGTTATATGATTTGCCCAAAGTCACACACTGTTAAGGTTTAGTTCTAGAATGCTCCCCAGGGTAAAAAGAATTAAGATGTGGTATGTACACATATCAGTTCCTCATGATGCATGTAATCATTACATACTACAAACATGTACTAATAAAAATTTTTTTTTTTAAATATCAAATGAAAAGAATAGAATGTCCTCCAAAAGCCTCGTGCTCAGAGGCAAGGCTTTGGAAGGTGATTGGGTCATGGGGGCTCTACACTCATCAGTGGATTGCCCACCCATGAGTCCATAGCAGGCTTGTTAGGAGTTGGGTCCTGGTCAGAGGTGGGTCACTGGGGGAGTATATCTTCCTCCCCAGTTCCTCCTTTCTCTCTCTGCTTCCTGGCTGTCATGGGCTGTGCAGCTGTTCTTCACCTAGGTCCTTCCTCCACGCTATTTCTGCATTGGAACCTGCTCACCAGATTGAAACTATTGAAACTGAACCAAAATAAACCTCTCCTCCTCTAAGTTGTGGGTGTTGGACATTTTGTCCCAGTGGCAGGAAGGTGACTAAAACACAAAGCTACTAAGTGAGTGAGATCCAATGCTGAAGCCATCCTCCCTCCAAGGATCCTAGAGTCTATGCAACAGGACCATTTCTATGCCAGCAAGCCAAAGAGAGGAGGCATTCTTAGCGTGCTTCACATCTAACTTTTTGTGGACAGCAATGACTGCCCTCAAGACAGCATGTAATCTATACAATGTCACTATATAGCCAGGTAGGGGCAATGGTAGGACTGCTTGAGTCAGATGGGACACACATACAATCCTGGGGCCAAGACTGCACTCACCATTGACAACTCTCTTGCACTGAAGCATCTTGAGGTCAATCAGCTCCTGCAGAGGAATCAGAAGATACTCATCAGCCCTGGACATTTGACCCTGGGTGAGGAGGAGGATCTTCATGGCTAGTGATGGGTAATGGCTGGCCAGTCACCTCACTATCAACAACAAACCATGGCATTTGGAACATGGTGTGTGGTGTTCTCTACCCAAGTGTGGTAAAAAGGGGTCCAGAGGTCTGGTTGACGGCCGTGGCGGAGGAGCGGGTCTGAGCAAACTCAGACTCATCATGTCCTCGGCAGACCAAGTGAGCCACCCCACCCAAGTTGTCCTGCTCTGACCTCTTACTTCCACACACACACCGCCCCCGCCCCCCCTCAATAGTACCACCTCCAAACCACGCCCCTAGCCTGCCTCTATTGCCACGCCTCTAGCCTGCTCTATAAAAAGCCTGATACTTCCACAATAAAACAGATCTGTGCCATCAGCTTGGTCCCCGGTGTCTCCTTTTCACCGTGTCGCCACTTACCACGGGCCCAGGTCCCTCGACCCGAGAGGTTCAACCTCACCCAAGCATGATAAGTAGAGCTCTGACTGACATAACCTTAATTAGCTGGTCTTCCTGGGGACCTTGGAGATGTTTCATGTCAAGAAAGAATGACCCACTCAGAGCCAGGGAAAAGAAAACTTCTCAGGATGTGGGTACCAGGACATTTTCTTCACTTACTAGTCTCAGCTCAAGCCACACCCACAAAAAACCACCTCAATCCCTAGGTGTTGTAGTCAGGGTTTACAAGGAAAACAATACAGGACACATAATTATAGGATTATTTTATAATATAGTCACCCAAAGAATCAAGTTCAAAAGAGGGCAAGAAATCTATCCACACACTAAAGACCCAAAGAATCCAGCTGAGGTCCTGGATCCCATGGTGATGCCCTGCATGAGCTCAGCTGAAGACCTGGAGCCCATAACAATGCCTCCTATGAGTCCAACTGGAGGCTAAGAGCCCACAACAGTCTCATGCATTCACGGATCTGTACTGGGAAGGCCCAAAGGTCAGTGGTGGAATCTAGAAAGTCTGCGCCAGTGGGATGAAGGATCTGTGCCAGCAGGCTGAGGGATCTGCACTGGAGCCAGGAAGGGACACTCAGAGTAACAACCAGAGCTCCCCTGAAAAGTACCACAGCCATCCTCAGCAACAATGAGGTCTCAAGCTCCTCTGACAATGAGAACAGCCGAGTTCACATCAGGAAAACCAACACGACAAGCTTCTCCAGAACACTGAGAGAAGTGCACCATCTTCCCCTCTGGAATCAGGAAGTAATGCTCAAAACAAGGACCAGAGCTCCCCCAAAGTGAACCATAGCCATTCTCAGTGACAACAAGGTCCTGAGCTCCTTTGACAGTGAGAACAGCTAGCTTTTCATATCAGGAAAGCCAGCAAGACAAGCTCCTCCAGGAGAACCAGCAGCCCCAGGGGAACCAACAGCTCCCAACGGCTTCACTTTTCCCTCTCCAGTTCTGCCTCTTATGCTGCCAACAACAATCCTCAGGTGGGCCTCCCACACCCAGCACCACGCTGATTCAATTCACTAGTTGTCAATCCACTACACTGGGCAAAGGGCAGGCAGTAAAAGACTCTCAGGACAGTACTGAGACCAGGAAACAGATTTATGGGAAAGAGGATTTGGGACAGAAAAAAAAAGAAGAGAAAGTCTATCCAACATGGCTCACCCTGTATAAACAAAAGAGCAAGCACCTCGACTCTGGAGATATTCAAACAGACTCAGGAGAAAATGGAAGAGGGGTTCTTCAAAATCAGAATAATAAAAATAAAGAGAACGCGTATGTGTCCTGGAGGACTGAGATGCTCTTAACCCTTAGAGACAACACTGCTCTGTTTTGTTCAGTAATCGTGTCAGCAGATGTGGAAGCCAAGTCAGAAGAGCCAAGAACCTGTCACGCTGCCCAGAAGCTTCTGTCCAGGGACTCTTAGTGTCCAGAGGAAGACAGGAGACTCTCACCCACAACACTCATCCTCATACTGACTCCCCATGAGCCTCAGCAAGTTACAACCCCAGCCAGGTGGACTCAATGACCCAACTTTCACATGGACTCTCAGGGATAACATGGCCAAAGGGCTCCTATGGCACCCATGGGGCTCTTTTCAGTAAATTCACTATCTAGTTTAATGCATGTCCAACGTGTGTCTGTGACTATTCTTTCCATGCAGTACTCAAATAACTGAGCATCTTGTGTCCATTAGGCCTGACCAGACACACAGTGTAGATACGTGATGGGCATCCGAGTCCCAAGAATCATATAGCAAACCAACTCAGAGTGCCTGTAACCACTTGTCTTAGTTAAAAGAGTAAGCACAATGGCAAGTGGGAAATGTTGAATGGCTTGTTCTCAAAAAGGAAGCTCATTAGCTAAGCTGTGCTTCAGCAGGGATACAAGCGGGATAAAGCACGGCAAGACCCAGAGCAATGATTGGGAAATTCATTGGTTGTGACATAGAAATCGCTAGATAATTATTAGCTGACCATTAAGCTAACCAAGCAGAGACTTCATTGGTCACAATAACAAAAACTACAGACTTTACAAAATTAGATCAGAATAGTCACTAAACAACCAACCAACCCTTCCTTGGGTGGGAGAAGAACCTGATTTCCAGAGTTGCCACATCCTACTATTTATATTGTTGTTTTCAACAACAATAACAAATTATGAGACATGAAAAAAAAACCACCAAAGAAATATGGCCCACATATAGGGAAAAAAATGTAAGTAGTGCCTTAGTAGATATGCACTAGTTAAGTAGTGCCTTAGTAGATATACTTAGTAGATATACACTAGTTAAATCAACTACCTAAAATAAGTTAGAAAACAAAAACATGTCTTAAGAACAGAAGGAGCCAGCCAGGTATGGTGGTACACGACCACCCATGTCCCAGCTACTCAAGAGGCATAGGCAGGAAGATCTTGAGTTTGAGGCCAGCTTCGGCAATTTAGCAGGGCTCTGTCTCAGAGTAGAATAAAATGAGGGGCTGGAACATAGCTCAGTGCTCTATGGATCGAATCTCCAGTACCACCAAAATAAAACACAAAAAGAAAACCCTAAGGAATTATATAAGAACAATGTATTCCCCTCCAAGAAATGAATAAAGAAATAGGAGTTATTTTAAAAGAATCAAATAAAAACTCTGAAGTTTAAAAATATAATAATTGCAGTAAAAAAATTCAGTAGAGTAGGCTGAAGAAAATAATCAGCAAATTGAAGTCAATTGGGATTATCCAAATTAAACACCAGAAAGAGGTTATTTGTTTTTCTTTGCTGTGACACCCCTCTTAGCCATGATGTTCCGCATCACTACCGGCCCAGAAACAATGGAACCAAGTAACTATGGGCTGAAACCTCTGCAAGTAAATTGGGGAACAGTGACTCGCACTCTCTGCTGCCTTTTCCAGTGGTACCGGAAAGCCCACAGGAAGTGACTGACACTCTAGCAACCACCACCGCCACTGCAGGCAGCCGTGGGCTCTGCCTGGTGATGGTGACAGGCGTTGGAACTGACTGCCATATCTCAGACTGAAAAGACATCATTCAGCTATTAAATTTGCTTATGAGGTCTCCAGAAAGAAAGAAAAAAGAAATACTGGAAAGAAAAAAAATGAAGAAAAACAAACAGCATCAGAGATCTGTGGGACACGATTAAGCATACAAATATATGCATAATACAGTAGAAGTCCCCCAAGATAGGAGAAAGATATTTGAAAAAATAATGGCAGAAACTTCCCCAAATTTGATGAAAAATATTGTTTATATACCCAAGAAACTCAACAAACTCCAAGTAGAATATATTCGGAGATCCACAACTATACACATCAAAATAAAAGTCAAAAGGAGAAAGGTTTTTTTTTTTCTTTTTCTTTTTCTTTTTTGTGGTACTGGGGATTGAACTTAGGGCCTGTGCATGCTAGGCAAGCACTCTACCACTGTAAAGTTTGTTTGTTTGTGCTTGTTTTTGGTACTAGGAATCTAACTCAGGACCTTGTGCTTGCCAGGTAGGAGCTTGTGCTGCTGAGCTATATCACCAGCCTAAGCATTCTACCACTGAACTACATCTCTAGCCCTTTTTTTTTTTTTTTTTGAGACAGGGTCTTGCTGTGTAGTTCAGGCTGCCCTTGAACTACACAGCCCAGTCTGGCCTTGAACCCATGACGATTCTCCTACCTCGGCTCCCTGAGCACTGGGATTACAGGCGTATGTCCAGCAAAAAGAGAGAGGGTTTTTAGCTGGTTTGTTTTTTGTGGTACTGGGAATTAAACCCAGGGCCTTTGCACTGAGCTACATTCTTAGCCTCCCCACTATTTTTTTTTTTTTTCTGTTTCTTGAGACAGGGTTTCAGTGAGTTGCTCAGCCTGGCCTTGAACTTGTGATCCTCTCACCTTAGCCTTCTGAGTAGATGGGATTACAGGCAGGTAGCACCATGAGCAGCTGGGTTTCTTTTTGATGTGGTGGAAATGTCTCAAAGTTGACGGTAATGACCGATAAAAACTCTATAAATTTACCAAAAGACCTTGATCAACACACTTAAAGTTGGTGAATTGCATAAAGGAATTTGAACCATATGCCAGTAAAGGTATTTTTTCAAAATGTTACGAAGCCTAGCATGATGGAGCATGCCTGTAACCTCAGCACTCAGGAGGCTGAGAAAGGAGAAGCATGAGTTCAAGGCCAGCCTGGGATACATACACAGAAAGTTCAAGGCTAGCCTATACCATAAGACTTCGTCTTAAAAAACAGACAAACAAATGCTAAGATGAATTGGGTCAATGACAAAACTAGAATATGGAAGGTAGATTAGAAGAGGTATGTACATCAATTTTAAATTTATGGAAGCTGATAGCTGTATGATAGTTCTACAGGAAAATGATCTTATTCTTAGATGACATCAAAAAAGAGTGAATGAAGCCAGGCATGGTGACTCAATCCTACAATCCCAGCACTCTGGAGGCTGAAGCAGAAGGGACACCATGAGTTCAAGGCCAACCTGGGCTACATAGTTCAAGGCCAGCCTGAACTGCATTGTGAGACCCTGTCTCAAAAAACCAAAATAAATAAATAAACAAATAAATGGGGAATGAGACACCACAATGTGCGAAACTTACTCTCAAATAGTGAAGAAAAAAAATCAGGGGCTGGGGATTTAGCTCAGCAGCAAAAGCGCCTGCCTGGCAAGCGCAAGGTCGTGAGTTCGGTTCCCGGTACCGGAGAAAAACCAAAAAAAAAAAAAAAAGAAAAAAAATCAGAGCACACATATTATAAAACAAATCACGTGAAATGTTGAGTGTTGGTCAATCTGGATAAAGGGCATGTAGATATCCCTTATCTATTTCTGCAACTTCTGTAAATCTGAAATTATTTCTTTTAAAATTTTTTTAGAAACCGTCCATTCTAGACAAAGATGACATACAAATGGTCATGAAGCGTATGAAAAGATATTCAACATCACTAATCACCAGAGAAATAAACCACAATAAGACATATCTCATACCCTCATGTAGTGTGGGTACTACTACAGAGACACAAAATAATTGTTGAGGATATAAAGAAATTGGAATCCTTGCACACTGTTGGAAATTGTAAGATGGTATACCCATTATAGGAAAAGAGACACAGATGCTTTAGAAAATTAAAAATTTAAAAAAAAATTAAAAATAAAGCGAGGTATGGTAGCACATTCCTGTAATTCCAGCAGGTGGGAGGCTGAGGCAGGAAGATCTTCATGAGTTTGAGGACAGCCTGGGCTATATAGTAAGTTCAAGGCCAGCATAAACTATATAATGAAACTTTGTCTCAAAAACATCATAAGAGGAAGAAGCAACACAAATGTTCACTGATGGATGAGTGGATAAACAAATGTGGTACACACATACAATGAATTATTATTCAGTCTTAAAGGAAGAAAATCCTGGCACACGTTGCAACATGCATGAGCTTTTAGAGTTTACTAAGTGAAATATGCCCATCACAAAATGTCAAATAATGTATGGTTCCATTATTGAAGATGCAGAAGTAGTCCAATTCACAGAAACAGAAAATGGGCCATTATCAGGGGCTGAGGGGAAGCGAAATGAGAAACTGCTATTTAATGAGTAAAATTTTAATTTTTCAAGATGAAAAAGTTTCAGAGATCTGTTTCACAGATGTGAATATACTTAACACCATGGGGAATGCACATTTAAAAATGGTTAACGTAATGGTTAAGATGGTAAATCTTACAGTTGTTTTTGTTTCACCACGAACAAAATTTTTATTGTGGTGGTAATAGCACAGGGGGATAAGCCTAGGGCCTTGCACATGCTAAATAAGCCCTTCACCACTGACCTGCACCCTCAGCCCAGAAAAAACTTTTTTTTGTTGTTTTTTTGAGACAAGGTCTCACTATGTAGTGCAGGCTGATCTTGAACTCACTTATGTAACCCAGGCTGGCCTTGAACTCATGGCAAGTCTCCTGCTTCAGCCTCCCATGGGTTGGGATTACATGTGTGCACCACCATGCCCAGCCAGAAAAAAACTTCTTAAAAAAATCACTCATTACGGTGCTCTGGGCCTTTTTGGAACACATCACCTTCTCCTTTGAGCCTATTTATTAAAAGGTTTAAGTCTAACAGGATGATATCCCTCCACAGTAGGGGCCACTGAAGTCTCACTGTTATAAAAAGGAATACAAATGTAATTTCTAGGGCACACCTAGACAATTTATAGAGCAGACCCCGGTGACAAAGAACCACTGCTCCTTTACTTCTGCTGACAGGGCAGAAGGTGTTGTGCAGCCAAGGAAGTGCCGGTGTGTCTAATATGCCCCTACATTCAGTGCAAGGTAAATAGGTTGGTTTGATTACCTAAACCCTCAGACGGGCCACCTCTGAATTCACCCAGAAAACATCCAGGCAGCAGGTACCAGAATATATTGGTCTGCAGAGCAAGTCTGGATCCACCAGGGGGCACCAGGCACCACACTACAGTATGTGATACGCAGTCCTCAAGGCAGTCCGCAGTCACTTAGGCAAGCCAAATGGGCCTATCTTCCTGCCCACTCTGCTTGCTCTCCCAGGGGCTAGGGCTGGCTAGAAGGGACTCCCACAGAGACCCCTTTATTTGTTCCTAAGCCATCTGAACTCTCAGAGTGAAGCCCCTCAAACAATTCTAAAGTGTTCAGTATTTCCTCTGTTCCAAACTTGAGGAACAAGTTTTACTGAAATAAAGGATTGGTCACTGTTACTAGGAAAACGAAGCTTTGGCCAATTAGAAGGGCCACATACTGAGGTCATCACCTCAGTATGGCTTTAACTTCCAAAGGGTTTGAAACAACCCTCAGAATGCTCAAGGAATGAGCAGATGGAAGGTTGAAACCTCACAGCACAGCTCTGCATCCCATGGCAGTTCTGCTCCCACTGTGCAGCCCTGACGCCCACGGCTGTCACAAAAGCACGGCTGTCCAGAGCAGGCCCTGGGCTGCAAGAACCATCGCCCTCTTTCATCCTAGTGCTGCACTGCACATCCTTCCCAGAAAAAAACAAACAAACAACAACAACAAAAAAAAACACTTTCTGAGGTCTCCGGAAAAGTGAAAGCCAAGGGGGTAAATATGGTAATGTAGCCACTACCACCTTTTCAACTTTAGCAAACCCTAGAACCTTGACCCAGAGCAGGTTTGCTGACAGCTCTAAAGCTCTAAAGCTTTTACCACCACTTGATCTAACAGATGGGACGAGCAGGATGGCCACGGTATGGGCAGAAATGAATCATCAGCACTCAGTGGACCAAGTCTCACTGTAGTGAAGACAAAGGATTAGGGAGAGAAGGCACATCAGAGTAAGCAGTCAGTGCAGACCACACGCAAAGCACAAATAGAGAGGACAGGGACACCGTTTACCCTGAGCCTTGCGACCATGAAGAGTGCAGCTGGACAGAGATGGAACTGGACAGCAGGGAAGAAGCCGGGAACTTCACCTCAAGTCTGAGTCACCCTGCAGGACCCTATTGGTAAACAGGGACTAAGTGCATGGGGAATTAATGTGTAGTTCTCTGTTACTAATCTGTGGGAGGTGGGGGGGATTCACCTTAGGCAAAGTAAGGTAACAGCTGTCTAAATCCTTGAGGATTTGATCATTTCTGTCTCCAGTCCTCAGGCTGTGTGAGCCAAAGATTCCTCAATTCCTCCTCCCATTCCCCTTCCAAATTCAAATTCTGCAGATCAAGCACTGTGCTGGTCAGGAGAGACTACACCTAACCCTCAGCAGAACATCCAGAGGCCAGATAGGATGAATAATGCTCTCGTGTTCTAGGGGCTGGCCCCCGGCAACAGGTTCCTTCCCTCCAAGGGCATGTTCTAGGAGCCTGGACTAACAGCTCATACTTTTTTTTACAAACTACTTAGGAATTAGGACTTGGATCTCTGTCATTTTGAACTCACAAATCTGCATCTGTGGGCTGGGGAGGTAGTTCCATATAAACACAAAAGAGAGAGAGAGAGAAAGGAGAGAAAGAGTGAGAAAAAGAGAGAGAGAAAGAGAGAGAGAAAGAGAGAAAGAGGGGGAGAGGGAGAGAAATAAGAAAGAGAAGAAGAAAGTCAGCCCCTTTTTCTACTTCTTATCTTTGGAAAATACTCTCTCTCTCTACCTCCACTTCACCTTGCTGCCACCCTAGAAAGCTCTGCCCTACCCTGTTGTGGGCACTAGCATGCCAGTCCCCAGCCATGGATATACCACCTGGCAGGCTTCCTGGCTTTTCTTCCCAGAAGGCTGAAATCAGCATCACTTTGGACAGCCAGCTGCCAGGCAAACTTCCCAGTCTCCAGTGTCCATGGAAACAAGAACAGAACACCCTGCTTTCCTCAAGACTGTGCCCCTCCCTGCCACTTTCCATTCCAACAGAAAACTGGCTTGCTACAAGTCTGTCAGCATGAAACCCTTGGCTTCCCGCCCATCCATCATTTTCCTATATACCCTTTACTGATTTTCCCCGCCAGGCAACATCTTATACCACTGTAATACATTATCACAGCCAGCACACTGACACTGACATACCTAAGGCACAGAACAGTTCTATCACAAGGACTCCTCATGTTGCCCTTTTACTGTCACAGTCACCTCTCTGCCCCACCTCTACCCTTAGCAGCTTTTTTGTTTTTGTTTGAGACAGGGTCTCACACCATGTAGTTCAGGCTGGCTTTGAACCCACTACGAGCCCAGGCTGGCCTCAAATTCACAGTGATCCTCCTGCCTCTGCTTCAGCCTTAGTCACTTTTAAAGATGGAAATACCAGGGCTGGGGTACAACTCAATAGTAGAGCATTTGCCTGTATGCTCAAGGCCCTGGGTTTGATGCCCCTACACTGCAAAAAAAGGGAAAAATGAAAAAAAGATGGCAATATTAAAAGTACTAGGGTAGGTTCTTGAACTTCTCATACTCGCTAGGGAATATATCAAAATTGGGGTCTGAGGTAAGCTCCCCAGGTAATTCTGCTGCAAGCTCAAATGAAAGCTACTGCTCGCACTCCCTCACTATTTATATCAGGGACTCCTATAATTCTGTTTTTCTTTACAGATTTTTCCAAACCTGGGATACAGACCTAACACTCCCCAGAGCATGGGCTGAGTACACCTACTGGTCCACTAGCTTCTACCACCAAAAACTCCTTTAGCTACTGTGGTGGATTCACAACTGGTGGTCAACTTATAATGACCAGCTGAACTGTAAGTGTGGTGCTGGGAGTGGGAGGCCCACCTGAGCATTGTTGCCAGCAGAATAAGAGGCAGAACTGAAGAAGAAAGAAGACTGCTGGGAGCTGGTAGAAGCTGTAAGGAGCTATTGGTTCTCTTGCAGGAGCTCATCATGCTGGCTTTCCCGATGAACTTGGCTGTTTTCATCTTCCAAGGAGCTCAGGACCTTGTCACTGAGAATGGCTATGGTTCACTTTGGGGGAGCTCTGGTCCTCACTTTGAGCATCGCTTCCTGGCTCCGGAGAGGAAGATGGTACACTGCCAGTCTCCTGGAGGAGCATGTCTCGTTGGCTTTCCTGAGGGGAACTCGGCTGTCCTGATCATCAGAGGAGCTCGGGACCTCACTGTTGCTGAGGATGGCTGTGGTACATTTCGGGGGAGCTCTGGTTCTTACTTTGAGAGACACTTCCTGGCTCCAGTGTAGATCCCTCAGCCTGCTAGCACAGATCCTTCATCCTGCTGGCACAAGCTTTCTAGATTCCACCACTGACATTTGCCTGGACTAACAGCTCATACTTTTCTTTACAAACTACTTAAGAATTAGGACTTGGATCTGTCATTTGAACTCACAAATCTGCATCTGTGGGCTGGGGAGGTAGTTCCATATAAACTAGAGTTTATATGGTCCAAAACCTTTGGGCCTTCCCAGCACAGATCTGTGAAACAGGCCTGCGTGAGACATTGTCCTGGGCTCTGGACCTCCAGTTGGACTCGTGGGAGGCATTGTTACAGGCTCCCAGTCTTCAGCTGGACTCATGCAGGACATTATCATGGGATCAAGGCCCTCAGCTAGATTCTTGATCTACAGTGTGTGGACAGATTTCCTGCACTTTTTTTTTTTTTTTCCAGTACTGGGAATCGAACTCACGACCTTGCGCTTGCCAGGCAGCCGCTGTGCCACTGAGCTAAATCCCCAGCCCCTCCTGCACTCTCTTGTATATGATTCTTTGGGTGACTGTTATAAATAATCTTATAAAATATGTGCCCTGTATTATATTGTTCCCCCTTGCAAAAACCCCAAACCATGACAGCTACCAAAATCAACCTCATCCAACTTAAAGAAGTTAACATTGAATCTGGTCCTTTTCCTCTTTTTTTAAGCTCTGAGTTTATTCACAGATGACCTAGGGAGAGGGCAATGGCCCAACAGGATACTCATCTACCCACCTGGCCCAGTGTGAGCCAGAACACATCTGCACTCCCCAGGCTGCTAGTCCTCAGCAGATCCTAAACAACTCAGTGTCATGCACACTCATCCCCTTGTGCCCTCAGTGAGCACACAGAAGGGGAGTTCCTGCTCACCTTCCCACCTCCTGACCACCGCTGCACCCAAGCGGGGAGGCTGCGCTTGTGGGAAAACCCTCCCAGAAAAACAGCAGTCCTTACCTCACAGTAAACAATGTCCGCGCCATAGTCCAGGGCCAGCAGCCGCATTGGGAGAGTCCCAACCCGAACCATAGGGGCTAAAATGAGTTTGTTCTGGTAGCACAGAGAAAGGTTATTCACGATCATTCCTCCTCTGCTACGTCTAAAGAAAGAGAAAACATGGGTCAGACAGTCAAGAGGAGAAAGTCCTTCTGTCATCCATGGCAGGCATTCCTTCTTCCTGTCAATGCCCATTTGCTTTCCTTTTCTTTGATCATAAAAAGTACGCATGCTCAGTCATTTGTGTAGCCATAGCCACCTAGAGCCGAGTCTGTGCCAGCTACTAGGGATACACTAGAGAACAAAATAGATAAAAAGAAATCCTGCTCAGTAGAGCTTTCAGTCTAGTGAGGGAATACAGGCAAAAGAAAATAAGCATAACAAATAAGTAATGATACAGTAGGTTTGGAAAACCTTGCCTGGCTGGGTTGCAATTTTAAACAGAGAAGTCAAGGGAAGTTCAGTAGTAATTTCCATGTGTGTGTGTGTCCCAGGGCTTCATGCATGCTAAACACACACTCTACCATGGGGCTGTACCCTCAGCCCCAGAAGACAACACTTAAGCAAAGATTTGAATTAGCAAAGTTAGTATCTATAGAAGAATGCATAGCAGAGGCCCTAAGGCAGGAGTTTATTTGGAGTATTGGAGGAATAGCAAGGAAGCCAATATGACTGCAACACAGAAAGCAGAAGAGAGTAATAGAAGACAGAGTAACAGATATACAATGTAACAGCAGCAGGAAGATAAGAGAAAGTGATCAAGTCACACAGGGCCTTGCAGGACACTCAAAAGACTTTGGTGCGTCTGCATGAGCCAGTAAAGTATTCTCAGTGGAGGAGAAGCATGATTTTTTTTTTTTTTTACACAGTAAAAAAATATTTTTACATGTTTTTACACAGTAGACTGACTGCTGGGTTAACCGGAGACTATGGGGAGCAAGGGTAGATGCCGGGAGAGCAGCTAGACGGCAGTGAGAAGTGGTGGTTCAGACCAGGGAGCTGCAGTGAAGATGGTAAAAGGTGGTCAGATCCTAGGTATACTCTGAAGGGACAGCCAATGGGAATGAAAAGAAGAAAACCAAAACCCCATGCTCCACTAAGTACTGGTGATATTTATTTATTCTAACTAAATGTCTCCTCTAAAAAGTCACAAAGCTATCCAAGTACACTCTGCTCAGTTACAGATAGTGCCCCCCACTTGCTTATCACTCCTCAGTCTACTCCAGCCCTGCCTTTATCTCTGGTTCACTCTGCTTCACTCTGCTTCACTCTGCTTCAATCTGCCAGAACTGCTCTGACCAAAGACATCAATTAGTACCTCAATGTTGTTCAATCTACTAGATACTTATCTGTCCTTATAACAGCACAGTGACACAGTGACTTCCCTCTTCTGTTGTTTTCTTCTTATTTGTTTTTATTTTTTGAGACAGGGTCTCGCTATGCAGTTCAGGCTATCCTTAAACTCCCTATGTAGCCCAGGTTGGCCTCAAACTCACAGCGATCCTCCTGCCTCAGCCTCCCAAGTGCTGGGATTACAGGAGTGCACCACCACAAACGGCTCACTTTTAATTTTTATAATGTCTTTAATACCAAAGTGCTTAATTTATATCTATGATTCTCAAGCCTAGCTACATACTAACGTGAAGTAGAGAAGTTTCAAAAAACACCAGTTTCCAGAGATAGGGGTATAGCTCAGTGGTAGAACACCTGCCTAGACTTGGGTCCAATCCTGGGACAACGGCAGTAGAGGAAATGTTGGAATTTCCAGACCTTATCCTAAACCAACGTCACAGAATAGGGATTTTGCCAATTTTCTTTGTATTTTAATAGTACCTGACAATGTGTGGTACTCAGAAAACTTTTTTTGTTTTTAGACACAGGGTCTCGCTACGTAGTCTAGGCTGTCCTTGAACTCACTGTGGAGGCTAGGCTGGCTTCAAACTTGTGGCGATCTTTCTGCCTCAGCCTCCTGAGTGCGAGGATTACAGGTATGTGCCACCATGTCCAGTTAGAAAACATTTGTTGAATGAATGAATGAACAACTATATCATAATTAGCTGAAATCCAAGGAACATACCAAACTCCTGCTCCCAGGAGCTCTTTTTCCCCCCTTTTTGCAAGAAATAAACCTTTCCAATCTCTAAAGTGCTAACAATAAACCATGGGTCTCAATAACAATTAGAAATTACTCAACATGTGCTGTGAATAGGAAGAGAGGCTGTAGGCAATGTCTGATGTTATAACAAAAAATGAAGGGTAATGAGCAGAGGCAGGCTCAGATGAGCTCCAATCCCTATGACATTCTGAGGTAATCACATTATAAGGCCTGGAGCATAATGAGAAAGCAGCTATATTTTATTAAACAGTTACCTTGCCCCAAGTATTTGAACAAAACCCAAATGTACATGCATACCTATGTATTATTCTTTTCTTCTAAGTCCTTCAGTGTATCTGTTCTGGATCAGTACAAAGTAATTCTGGCTTTATATATCTGAAAAACAGTGATATATTTAGATGGATAGAAACTATCAGGTCAGGTATTCAAGGAACCATTTTTGAAAACAAAAAGAAACATTATAGCATAGAATCATAACATCATAGAGTAACTCTTTTTTGTTGTTGTTTTTTGAGACAAGGTCTTGCTATGTAGGTCAGGATGGCCATGAACTCTCCTGCTTCAGCCTCCCGAGTGCTAAGGTTACAGAAGCATGCTACTGTACTGGCTTGGGTACCCCCTTATATCAACAACCCTCGATCATATCACTGACCCTTGGCTATTTAGCCTTTACTGAACTTTTAAGTGACAGAAAATTCAACATTCTCAAGATAGATATGGGCAATTTTAATTGCTATAGTAATTCTTGATATCAAATTCAGCATCTGCAACCCTATCACTCATGGGTTCTTGCTCTGCCTTCAAGAATGGTACACCCCACAGTCTACTTCATCCATTTTCCACTTGGCATAATCCCCAAACAAATGACATGTTTTTTCTAAATGTGTCTTCTCCAGCTTCACCTTCTTGATTCACTTCTTTTAGGGATGCCAGGTTACTTAAGCCCAAGGATATGACTAGCAATAGCCACAGATTCTGAGTATGGAGCAGGGCCAATGCAAGAGTTTAGAAAACACGTTTGTATAAAGAGACAGCACGTGCAGTAACCTCAGCCTCTCTTCCACCTTCATCTTCTATTCAGGTTTCTCAAAAATACACTAAGCCACTCCTCGTTTAACAACCAAGTTCAGTTCCAGCAACTAAGTCATTAAGATGAATTGCTGGCTAAACAGGAACCATACATAGTATGTACATTACACGATTCAGAACCAAGAAATGGTCAGAGAAGACTCCAGCTTGATGATTTTGTTTTTACTTACCTAACTCTTACACACACTACTGTAATATATAACAGAAACAGAATACAAAACTACAGTACTGTACAGTATAACCACCAAAATTACAGTACTGTATAAACAAGGTACACTGTACCAAAAAAAGACATTGAGGTTCTATCAACAAGATGTAAAGAATGGTACCAAAAAAAAAGCAGTGGTTGTAAGTCCAAGCAGTGGTCTGAACAGTGCACCTCAGTTGTAAGTCCAAACAATTATTAAACAGGCAGGTCTTTCAACAAGGAATGTCTGTACTGCTGTTTGAGGCTAGATTATTCTTTGTTGTGAGAAGGCTGTCCGGAGCATTGTGACGCTGAGTAGCATTCCTGACCTCCACCAACTACATGCCCATAGCTCTTGCCCCGATGAGACAACTAAAAATGTCTTGTCATTTTCAAATGTGGAAGGGAGAAGCAAAATCACCCTCACTTTAGAACCACTACTCTATCCAATGACTCTGTTCACCCATCACCACACAAAACTCTCTCCTCTTCTGGTTTAACTGGTAACTCTGCAAAAACAAATTCTACTTGTGTATTACAATGGTATTTGAAATTGTAAAAGTTTTAATCTTTTTAATGGTACAGTCATCTTTATGTGTCTGCGGGTTTGGTTCCAGAAACCCCACAGATACCAAAATCAGAGGTTACTCAAGTTCCTTAGTATAAAATAGCATACAACCTCCATACATCCACCCACATACTTTGAATCAAATCTAGATGACTTATAATACCTAATACAATGTAAATGTTATATAAATAGTTGTTATGCTGTACTTTTAGGGAATATAGGACAAGAAAAAAAGTGTGCATGTTCAGAACTCACTTTTTTTTTCCTTTGTGGTGCTGGAGTTCAAACTCAGGTACTTGCACATGCTAGGCAAGTACTCTACTACTGAGCTAAATATTTTCAATTACGATTGATTGAAACCACAAAGATTGAAGCCCAAAGTGTGGACAGGGAGAGTCAACTGTATTTGATGAAAATAAAGCACTTTCTCCAGATGTTAAAAATCTCCCACGTAATCAAGCCAAAACATTTACCTTCTCTTCCACCACAGGCATTTCAGACTACAGGAAAGATCTGACACTCATTTTTCAGATCTGTTCAAAAAGTATGAATCATGTAGTTCTGTTTGTTTTCTATAATTTGTTTTGTTTTGTTTTTGTTTTTTCTTCCGGTACCAAGAATCGAACTCACGACCTTGCGCTTGCTAGGCAGGCTCTTTGCCGCTGAGCTAAATCCTCAGCCCCTGTTTTCTACAATTTGAACATCGGAATTCAGGTCAAATATTCTGCTTGACCAGGGCTAAATAAACCACATCTCCGATCACTTCATAGATGTAACAGAACCCTTACCGAGCACTGCGATGCTTTTATTACTACCTTAGCAATTTAGGTATCTGAGAAACCACTGGAGGCGAGCGGGCCGCAAGAATGGTGGGTTCAGAACAAGAAGCCAAGAAGGGTGACAAGGAAGCAGAGAGTGAAACCGGGCTGGGGGGAAAAAAATGTGTAAAGAAGCGATGACACCGCTTAAAAGAAAGTCTGACGAGCTTACGTCCCAATTCAGCCAGGGAATAAACTAAAAGCTACCACCTTGCGCTGGTACAGAGTTCAGATTTACAAGACCGGCCCCTTGTCTCATTCCCTAGCCTCTACCATTCATTCAGACTCTCAGTAAACATGTATTACCAGTACTTGAACGAAATCTACACTGGGGAAAACGCTGCCGCACCTCGCAATCTCGGAGTTCACAGGGGGAGACTGGCACTAAACCGACTATTGCAGAGGCAAAGCGGACGACAAAGGAGAATCGTAGGGACGAAGAACACAGTAGTCAGAAGCCACCCGCACGCCTGGTCCACTGGGCCAGGGGCCGCTGCCGCCTCGTACTGCCAGACCCCGCTCCTGCCTCCACCGCACCCCCTTCTTCAAGACTGACCTGGGTCTTGATGTCGCCGCCCCCTGTTTAGACCTACAGACCTCGCAGCCACTGAATTATGCAGATCCTCCCTCCTTCCTGGCGATTCGGCAGCTCCACACTTCTCACTGAGCCGCGCCAGCCACCATCCACGAGGCCGTGGCGCGTACATGACGTCACTGGAGCGCGACTCTTCCGCCTGTTCTCTAACAACATGGCTCTTGCGCCGCCTATTCGGCTCCTCGCCTCCCGGTTACTCCTGGTGCCAAGACGGGAGTTGGTAGTAGGCAATCCCGACGAACCCCTGCCAATAGTACGCATTCCGCGGGCCCTACAGCGGCGGCAGGAACAGCCACAGAGCAGGCATCAGAGCACCCCGCGGCCAGTGCTTGTGAGACCTGGACCACTGCTAGTCTCGGCGCGGAGGCCAGAGTTGAACCAGCCCGCACGCCTCACGCTGAGCCGTTGGGAGTGTGCGCCGCTCGCTTCACGTGGTTGGAAGCACCGGCGCTCTCGTAGAGATCATTTCTCCATCGAACCGGCGCAACGCGAGCCCCCAGCGCTGCGAAACCGCTCATCTGGGTGCAGCTTCGAGGACCTAGGTCTGGATCCTCGTCTGTTGCACGCACTACAGGAGGCTATGCCCGAGGTCCTTCGGCCCACAACTGTGCAATCCAGCACCATCCCCCCACTGCTTCGCGGCCGCCACGTTCTCTGCGCCGCAGAAACCGGCAGTGGCAAGACTCTCGGCTACCTACTACCGCTGCTTCAACGGCTCATAGGCCAGCCACTTCTGGACTCCCACCGTATGCCCACACCCCGAGGACTGGTCCTTGTGCCTTCGCGAGAATTAGCCGAACAGGTACAGGCTGTGGCCCAGCCGCTGGGCAACGCCTTGGGGCTGCAGATGCGGGAGCTAGGGGGAGGCCGTGGCATGAGGAGTATCAGGGTGCAACTGTCGAAACAGCCGTCAGCAGATGTGTTAGTCTCCACTCCAGGAGCTCTGTGGAAAGCCCTGAAAGGTCAGCTGGTCAGGCTGGAGCAGCTCTCCTTCATGGTGTTGGATGAGGCAGATACGCTATTGGATGAAAGCTTCCTAGAACTGGTGGACTACATCTTGGGAAAGAGCCATATAGCTGAAGGCCCAGCTGACTTAGATGACGTTTTCAATCCTAAAGCTCAGTTAGTGCTGGTGGGAGCCACCTTTCCTGAAGGCGTGGGACAGTTGCTGAGTAAAGTCACCAACCCGGACTCTGTAACCACCATCACCAGCACCAAGCTTCACTGTATCATGCCTCATGTCAGACAGACATTTATGAGGCTGAAAGGAGCAGACAAAGTGACAGAGCTGGTGGAGATCCTCAAGCAGCATAACAAAAAAGACAAGACTGGACCCTCTGGAACTGTCTTAGTGTTTTGTAACAGCTCCAGCACGGTCAACTGGCTCGGATATATTTTAGATGATCACAAAATCCAACACTTAAGGCTACAGGGGGAAATGCCAGCTTCAATGAGGGCAGGTATCTTTCAGTGTTTTCAGAAGGGCACCCACAACATACTTCTCTGCACAGACATAGCTTCTCGGGGCCTGGACAGCACCCATGTGGAGCTGGTTGTCAATTATGATTTCCCCTTCACGCTGCAGGATTATATCCACAGAGCAGGAAGGGTGGGCCGTGTGGGGAGTGATGTGCCAGGGACCGTCATGAGCTTTGTGACGCATCCCTGGGACGTGAGCCTGGTTCAGAAGATTGAGCTTGCAGCTCGTCGAAGGAGAAGCCTACCAGGACTGGCATCCTCAGTGAGAGAGCCTTTGCCTCAGCAAGCCTGATTTGGATGGGTTGTTTGGTGCTAGAGCAGGGATCTTTCTCCACGTCTTGGGTGGGTGAACACACTTACAGGAAGGTGTTGGGTTTGTCCCGTTGCCTCCCTGAGGGTGTGATGAGCTGCTTGTGGCTTTGAAAGGTAAACTGTCGGCTGGGGTTGGAGGGTTGTCTTTCACCTGACACAAGAAAACTAAAGTGGGTTTTGGATTTTTATTTTGTATCATGTTGTGATTTCTGAAAATAAATGATCTTTGTATGGGCTCCCTTTTCAAAACTTACCATCTGGACAAAATTCAGTGGATTCTGAGGATCCCCACTCCAAACCACCACTTAAAGGTCAGATGCTCTTGAGTCATGTTTTGTTTTCAGTTGTTGATTTCTTGGAGGGGGTGGTATTTGTTTTGGTTGGTTTGTTTTGTGATGCTAGGATTGAACCTAGGGCCTCAGGCATGTGAGGCAAACACTACCACTGAGCTATATCCCCAGCCTGATTGTTTTTCTTCTTATAACTGGAGAGTGAAATGATTAGGTTGTCATTTTGTCATGAATGTGTTTTGAATTTCATGTTAAACAAGTCTGTTATTCCCACTTTGTAAAATCATTGGAGTCCCTCATTTTGCCTTGGACATATTAAACATTCCCAGGGTCTGTCAGTGTCAAATGTGATGAGCTTATCGTCCCATTATTGTCAACTATAAATCTGGAGCTCCAAATAAGCAACATACCCCAGCACTCAGGAGGCTGAGGCAGGAAGATGGCTACAAGTTAGGGTCCAGCCAGGGCTACTAAGTGAGTTCAAGGCCAGCCTGCATAGTGCGTAGTGAGACCCTGCTCAAAAAGATGGAAAAAAATAAAGATAAGCAATATGGAGCCCCACTGTTGAGCACAACTCCTACTACCTATGTGACCTTAAGTAGGCCCCTTTACCTCTTATTTTTTGAGACATTAGTTTTGAAAATATTTTTAAATTTGATTTTGAGGCAGGGTCTCACTTTGCAGTTCAGGCTAGCCTTGAACTCACTACTATATAAAGCTCAGGCAGGCCTTGAACTCATGGTGATCCTCCTGAGTGTTGGGATTATAGGCATGCGCCACCACACCTGGCAAACATAATTCTATGGATGTACACGTGGGCAGAACAAGACCAAGAAAGTGTTTTTATTTCTTCCCAATTAGAATGTCTTTCGTCTGTACATGTCAAAATCTCATTTAGGCTTCAGGCCCACCTCCAAGAAGTCACGCCCTGAGCCTACTCTTCAACTATGGTATGCACAGGGTCAAGAGCCACACAGACTGTGCCTTACATTAATCTTGGCTCTGTCCAATCTCAGAATTTGGGATTCATTTGCCCCACTGTGCTCACTGGGGATGTGCCCCCCTATAGGTGTACTCCACAGGAGGTAGCTACTTGGAGAGGATACGGGTAAGGAAGCCAAGTAGGAAGGCCCAGGCAGGAAAGCTTCTCCTCTCTCCCTGTTATCCTCCACCAAACACGGAAGACCTGAAGCCTGTCCATCAACTCACAGATTCCAAATGTGACTTCTGGGTGGTGGGACATCACAGGCCTCCTGGTTTCCATGGCAGGGAAACTTCAAACATGGGACCCTTTCCTTACCAGCTCTCAACTAGACATCAGTCTGTGATTGGCTGGAAGAGAATGTCTGACTGGGTTGTGTACACTTGTGCTAACTTTTCATCTGTGCTCTGGATAGCCATTGTAGCAGGTAAGCTTGGGTTAGGCATCTGTGCAAGAGACCTTGGTATACATGCAACCTCATCACTTTGGGTTTTTTGTTTGTGTGTTTTTTTATTTTTGGTCTTTTTGAGACAGGGTTTCACTATGCAGTTCAAGCTGGCCTGGGGCTCACTTTGTAGCCCAGGCTGGCCTCGAACTTGCAGCAATCCTCCTGCCTGAGCCTCCCAAGTACTGGGATTACAGGCTTGCATTTCTTTTTGCTTGCCAACCATACCTCAAAACTTCCCCAGTTATGAACAGCATGAACAGTTAATTAACTGTTGCTTACTGATAAAGGCAAATGACGTATTTTCTCTGGGCCAGTGTTTAAAAAAGCCCTAACTCTTATCAGTTTAGCTTTCCCTTTAGCTACAAAGGGCTTCCTTCCTAGCAAGGTGCTGTGGAGTACACCTGTAGTCCCTGTTACTCTGGAAGCTGAGGCAGGAGGATCAGTAATTTAAGACCAGCCTGGCCAATATAGTGATTATCCATTTTTTTTTTTTTAATTATGCTTCCTTTAGACCCTTTCTTGACGACACTAGCAAAACCAATGTACTTTTGTTATTAAAGTGATAAATAATGCAGTTTGAGGAAGAGCTACTGAAGGCCTGTCATGAACCTCACCTTGAGACAGGCATCATTATGCTGTCATGGAGACACACACATGGGCCCTCTCAGACACATTCCATTCTGAAGTGCTGCGTATTGGGGAAAGGGTAGTGTCATACAGCTGGACAAAAAGCCTTGAGACTGGAGATCTGAGGAAAAAGCATTCCAGGAAGTTGGGGCTGGTATGAGAAGGCTAAGGCTAATCTATCCTGAGAGACTCGGGATCCATTGCAATTACATTAGGGTTCTCCAGCTTTCTGTAGGAATGGGGGCTTCTGTGGGAATGCATGTAGGTCTGGCCTCCTGCTTCTAGTTCCATGGAAGCCATGGGCTTTTACAACAAACATCCCTTCCTACATACAGAACCTATAGAAGTGACAGGGCAAGGCTATGATTGGAATGCCAAGTAGACAAGAGGGCTTTAGCCAGGAGAGTATATGAGAGGGAGGTTGTGGCAGCATGATGTATAAAGCAGAACTGACTCATCAGTTCTGGTTTTCTTTCAAGCAGTGGTGCTACCCACAATTCCTCCTATACTACTGTGTTACTACCATGTTCTCTTACCAAGGATGTGGAAAAACCCAGGTGGTTTGCCATGAGGACCTACTTCCTGGTTGGTGGCTATCAGGCCTATGGGGAATTCCCCCATCACCACCCCAGCAAAGGCTGAAGCAGAGAAACCAGCACCTAGGTGGGCCAGTGGGGAACCTTCCATTGTCCCCCAGCAATGGTTGAAGCAGAGAACCCAGGTGGGTCAATGGGGATCCTTCCATTGATGCAGGAAAAAAGTCAACAGTAGCCAGGAGCTCAGGAGAAGGAAATTTTATTAATGCTAATTGACCCCAGAGGAGTAATGTCCAAAGTCTGAGGTGTTGATTACAGAGAGCTTGTCTTATTTGTAAGGTGACAAACAGAAGTTACAAGAACAAGATAGCTTTTGCTGAAGGTTGTCTTGTGAGCATAGTCATATGTAGCAAAGTTTTTAACTCATTCACAGAAGTTTCAATTTGATGACAAACCATACAATTTAGCTGAGGTCAGTGGCAGAGAACAGAATGACTGTAGCTTTACTAAGCAAAATGGCTGCAGTTAGGTCAGGATTTCTGCTTCACCACTGCCACCCCAACAAAGGACTAGGTAGCCAAACCTGCATCTGCTAGTCCTGGAAAGCTTCAGTGACCAAGAAGCTCATGCTTGGAACCAGGCTCACATTCCAGGGGTAGACCCCAAAGCCTACCTTCTCTGCTCTGTAAATGTCACTTTGCAGAGTGAGGGGGAAATCATAATTCATAAACAGCTCCCCATGAATACCATGAGATATCTTTTCATAGAGGTACATGTCAAAGCATGTCTGAGCACCAGAAGATACCACTCCTCCTTTGAGTTGGCATTTACCCTGCAACCTTAAGTGTCAGATATTGTGTTCATGTAGTTCACATGCTTTTTGGTTGATTTTTAATTCCAGTACTGTAATTGAGCCCAGGATGTCATCTATGTGAGACAAACACTGTACTATTGAGCTCTGTCTCTAGTCATACTGTCAGGTAGTTCCTTTAAAAATGGATTGCCAAACAAAAGTATTCCAGGTCCTTCTTGTCTTGAACAAAGAATTGGACAAGACAAGCCAAAAATAGTGCCAAAAGTTTATTTGAAAATGAAAGGTGAAGGGGTAAGGGAAGAACTAGCTCTGAAGAGCAAACTTGGGCCAAACAGAGAAAAGGATAAAAAGTGACAACAAAGGTGCATCCTACAGCTAGGAGACACAGGGCGGGATACCCTGAGGAGCTATGATAGCAAGCTCCTTGAGGCGTCTGGTCTTCCTTCTTTACACTGTCCAAATCTCATGTGAGCTTTCAAGAAGTTCTACAGATGTGATCCTGAGAATCATCTGGCACTGCCCTTGATCTTGAAATTGACAAGTCCTGCCCACTTCCCCATGCAGCTTTGCTATGCACTACCTCCTGTATTATTACAAGTGGTCTCAGAGTTTGGGGTTCTTGTTTGCTCCTATGTTCGCTAGGGTATGCCCCTCCCACAGGTGTGCTTCATAGGGAATAGCTACCTGATGAAGATATGAATAGGGAGGCCAGTTAGGAAGGCTTAGGCAGGGTTCCTCTGCCTTCTCCCTGTTCTCCTCCACCAAACACTGAGGCCTCAGACCTGCCCTTCAACTCAGAGTCTGATTGTGATGTCACTGGGTACTGATGACATCACAGATCTCCTTGTTTCCATGGCAGGAAAACTCAAACGTGGGAAAACTTCCATACCAGTTCTTTAGTAGACACAAGTCTGTTTGGTTGCCTGGAGGAGGATGTCTGACCCAATCTCCCACATTCAGGGTAACTTGTCATCTGTCTCCTGGGAGTGTGGTCCAGCCGGTAAGCCTGGACCAGGCATCTCTGTAAGAACCCCTGGGGAACTAACAACCACATAAGCCATCACATATTCTTTTTGTCCTTCCCTACTACACCCCCAAACTTCCCCAGAAGTAAGTAGGACCAACAACTTGGTACCTGCCCAAGCAAAGATATACAATGTTCACTTGTGAGGCAAATGTCATGCAATTTCGAAGTCCCAATTTTTATCAATTTAGCCTCCCCCTTTGTATTAAAAGGTGCTTCCTTCATAATTGGATGTAGTGGAATGCCTCTAGGATCTTAGGTTACTTGGGAAGCTGAAGCAAAAGGATTATTTTTACCAGGAGCTCAGTTCTAACCTGGGTTATGTAGTGAGATGTCAATACACACACACACAGACACACACACAGACACACACACACACACACACACACACACACACACACACATTTCCTCAGACCAGACCCTTCGTTGATTAGATTTTTAGCAAAAGCCACACATGATTTTGTGGGCAAGTAATAAGTGGAAACATTTAAGACAGAGCTGTTGAAGGCCTCTCATGAACCTAACCTTGACACTTAGGCCTCTGTATCATACTGTCATGGAAGACACTTATGCGCCCCCTCTAACACATCCCATTCTCTGCTACTGATTACTGGGTCAGGAGTGGTATCATATAGCTGGGTCAGAAAAGCCTGGAGTGAAAGTAGAAAGTGCTATTGAGGGAGGAGGTCTGGGGAAAAGACATCCCATGACTGGCTTGTATGAGAAGGCATGTTGAGCCATAGTGGTAGTCAGACACTAAAGGTGTCCTGTTTTCCATTATTTTTATGTTCTCCTCCTGTCTGTGGGTATGGGGCACAAATTTTCTGGTGTGTTGCTGCAGTTGGTTTCACAAAAGCAAGGAACTATTACAGCAAGCTTCAGTTCCTAGGGGACCTACAGAAGTGAGGGCCAAGTGTATGTTTGGGATGCAAAGCAGATTAGTGGGCTTCAGCCAGGAAGGCACATGAGAGAGAGAGGTCCTGGAAGCATTGTAGAAAGGCAGAGTGACTGATCAGTTCTGGTTTTCTTTCTAGCAGCAGGGCTACCCATAGCTCCTCCTACACCTGTTTATTACCATGTCCTATACCGAGGATGTGGAGAAACCCAGGTGGGCTGGCATGGGGAGACCTACTGCCTGGTTGGCGGCTACCGGGCCTTTGGGGATGTTTCCATCACCACCCCAACAAAGGCCAGAGAAGAGAAGCCACCATCCAGGTGGCCCTATGGGGATGCTTCCATTGTTACCCCAGCAAAGGCTGAAGCTGAGAATCCAGCATCTAAGCGGGTCTATATGGATGCTTCTATTATCACTCCAGCAAAGACTGAAGCACAGAAGCCAGTGTATGTGCGGATGCCCAAGAAACCTTGAGTTGTGGCAGAGTCTATCTACTCCAGTGAAAATAAATCACTGCTTCACACAGGTTGGCTGGCTGGCTGTTTTTCTTTTTCTGATTTGAAGGAATTATTTTGATGTAGAGGTCATAATAATCCTTCATACTCATGAATGAGCCTGAACTTTGTTCAGTTTATATTTCTTTAGTGATGTTTGGGAAAGTGAAGAGAATGATTGGACAGAGCCTATACCCCTCCGGGCAAGGTTATACAGTACAATTTGCTGATCTGATTTTTTTTAATCTATTTGCAGGGAATAATGTTTTGCTCCAAGAAAGGCTAGTCACTACATAAGGCCTTCTTTCTTTTTTCTGACTTTTTGAGTTCAGGCTGGCCTCAAACTCACTACATAGCCTAGGCTGGCCTCAAACTCACTGCAATCTTTCTACCTTAGCCTCCCTAGTGCCGGGCTTACAGGTATGCACCACTACGCCTGGCATAAGGCTTTCTAAGGATGTCAGAACGTGACATTTGGAAATGACCATCATGGCACTTCTGGGAATGCTGGAGAGTAGACAATTTTGTTGTGTAATACACTCAAACCTTTACCTCTGCCAGGTTACTGAGGGTGGACATTGCATAAACTCTGCTACTTGGGCTCTGATCATCTACAAAGATTCTAGGACAAGCAATATTGATATCAACGCCAATTCTGATGAAGCATTTCTCCTATTTTCTTTTAAGAGAAACAATGGATAAACTCTCTCCACCAACTTGCCACTCGTTGGTTACTCATTATATTCCATCATAGAGTTAAGATACATGAAGATGTTGGAGTGATGAACAGCAGAGAAGAGCCTCTCAGAGATTTGGTGTCCAGATGCTGGACTGTAGCAACAAGAGGAAGAAAAGAAGGAAGGAAGTGGGTCCTCGAGACCCAGCAGTGATTGATGCAAGAATTGAAGTCCATGGGGAGAGTGAAGAGAGAAACTTCAATGAAGAAGAACGAGGTGGGAAGTGGCACTTTCTCTCTGAGCCCTGACTCACTGTGTGGAAGGAGTGGCTTGAACCTGCAGACTCATGGTGACTGCTGGTAACCTCAGAGGCCTCCACAGAGAATTGCAGTAGTGGAGTGAACAGTGGGTGCAGTGGACCGCCATAGCTGGTGCATTATTTAGGTTCAAACATCCTCTAGGAGAGGGAGATTGGCCAGTAGCCATCTTGGAGAGGGGCCAACTGAGCTCTGAATTCAGAGCAGCTGTGGGCTGGTTCCATCTAGCTGCTCCTAGAGTCAGGACGAGGCAGAACTGAGTTCAAATTGGCAGGAGGTCAAGAAGCCAAATTCAAGCCAGCAGGAGGCACAAGGACTGTTGCAGGCTGAACAAAGCAGGTTCTAGCCTCCCAGCTAGAAACCAGCCTGAACTTCAGTGGAACTAAGGGTGCAGGCCTGCTGAGATTACACATGACCCCACTATAAATCTATGGTTCACGTGGAAGGATTAATCAACACAGATCTGGACTCTGCCTACTTTGTCTACAGTGACAGCAGAGACATGCCTTGATGTGGTTATTTTCCTTTTTTCTTTCTTTCTTTCTTCTTTCTTTTTTTTTTTTTTTTTGAGGCAGAGTCTCACTCTGTAGTCCAGGGTGGCTTTGAACTCACTATGTAGCCCAGGTTGGCCTCAAACTCGCAGTAGTCCTCCTTCCTCAGCCTCCTGAGTGCTGGGATGACAGGCATGCACCACCAGGCCTGGCTGACATTATTTTTCTTATTTTTTTCTCTCTTGTTTTTGCTTTATTTTATTTTTTCTTGTTTGCTCTTGTTTTTATATGAGTGTGAACATTTTTTCTAGTTTTTTGGTTGTTCTATTCAGTTCTTGTTTTTATTTTTTCCTTCTCTCTTTCCCTCTTGTCTTCTGCAACAGTTTCTCAAAGTTTGCATGGTCTTCCTTTGTCTTCCAGCCTTGCTTCTAATCTCTTCCTTTTCTTATATTTCTCTATTTTTTTCCCTTAGCCCCTTTTAAATTTTCTTCCATGAGGGTAAAATCACCATACTAGACCAAGACCCTAGCATTGCTGCTAGAGGCATTCCCCAGCCCCATGCCACTTGGCAGGGATGCACTGGATTTCTGTATTTTAAGAACTGTCACTGAAGCACAGGAAGATCTGGGACTCAGTAACTGGCTCTGCTGGAGGAATCCAGGTGCTTGGCCACTCCTACTACACCATAGGATCTGTCAACCAGCACTTTTTCTGAATTTTTTTCTTTTACTTTCTTTTTTCTTCTTTCTTTCTTTCTTTCTTTCTTTCTTCCTTCCTTTTTTCTTTTTTCCCCCTCCCTTTTCTAAATGGCTAGGGAGAACTCCAGCCACAAAAAATTAATCACATCCACAAACACAGAGACCAACTTCAGATGATCTCTCAAATACTCCTTCATCCTTTCTTTTCTACTCACTTCTCTAGTTTCCCAAACCCTGCATGACCATCCTTGTCCTCCAGCCTTGCTTCTACTTCCTCCTCAGTTACCTTTGTTTTATAAATTATCCTCCCTAGATTTCCCCACCGCAGGGTAAAACCTCTCAAAATACTTTGCATACAAACTCCTAATTTGTAATTGGTTCTGTTATATAACTATAGACTTTGCTCCTATGGTCTAAAGTTCAAAATATTTACCACAGTTTGCCAGTTTCTAAATTGTTATTGCTAATTTTACCAGTTTAGCTAGGATATCATATCTGTTGTAATCAGTTGTTCTCCCTTCTGTAACAATACTGGGAAGCTCTGGGGTAATAACCTCACCACAGCCCTACACCAAAGGACTGGAGACTAAGCCAAACAGATACCAACAACCCACTCTTAATTTATTGAGAAGGTAGGATCTTGGGACAGACACAAACCAAGAATCTCCTACACACAGAAGATACCCCTGAGGAACAGACTTTTGCTAGAGAGGCCTTGATACTAGTGATATAGCTACCTATTACAAAAACTCACATGGTGATCCACACAGAAAATGAAATAAAACTTTTTTTAAAATAGAAAATGACAAAACAAAGAGCAAAATCTCAGACTCAGCCCACACAGAACAAGTCCAGAAGACATCAACATAAAAGAAATTGAAACACATACACCTGAAATTTCTGAAATAATAGCAACTGAAATAAAGAAACAAATCCATGAGGCTATAGAGTAAATCAGATCAAAAATAATCTCTCAGGCAAAAAAAGAAATGCCAATATTTATAAAGGAATTGCTCAGAAAATCTAGAGTAGAGATAGATAAAAAATCGGGATGATATAAAAGGATGGATACCATGAATGATTAATATAGAAAAGAAATAGAATGCATGAGACAGATTCAAATATATCCATGAAATTAAAAATTCCATTGAAAACTGGCAAACCACTTGAATGAAACTAAAAACAGACTTTCAGACCTTGAAGACAGGGTCATGGCTAGCGATAAAGGAAAGAGCTCTTGAAAATAACAAAAGATCAGGAAATAACAATTCAACAGTTTCAAGATGATGCAAAGGAAAATAATATAAGAATAATTGGTGTCAATGAAAAAGCAGAAGTCAACACAAATGACATAAAAAACTATTTGCATAAGTAATAGCAGAAAATTTCCCAAGCATGGCAAAAGAATCTGATATACAGATAAGTGAGGCCTATAGAACTTCAATTAGTCATAAGCAAAATAAATTATACCCAGAAAAATAATAAATATCCCAGAAATCCAGCACAAGAACAGAATATTAAAAGCTGTTAGAGAAAAGAAACAGATCACCTACAAAGAAAAGCCCATCAGAATCATAGCAGACTTCTCAACACAAGCACTCAAGTCAAAAAGAGCTTGAAAGATTTTAAATCTTGAAAGAAAATAACTTCCAACCAAGATTGATGTACCCTGCAAAAGAATCTTTCAAAATTAATGGAGAAATAAGAACTTCCATGACTAAGAACAACTGAAGAAATTCATGACCACCAAACCAACACTACAAAGTGTACTGAAAGTTATTCTATACAGAGATAAAAATGATCACAATTCCAAGAACAACAACAAAAAGAAACCACCAAGCAGGGCAAGCAATTAAACAGAGAGGAAAAGTAGGGAACCAACAGCAGGAAAATACCATGACAAACATAAGCAAATACATATCAGTTATAACCATCAATGTAAATGGTCTCCAACTCACTGATCAAAAGAAACAGACTGGCAGAATGGATCAAGAAACAAGATTCAACAATATGCTGTATACAAGAAATATTTAACACAAAAAGAAATTCATAGCCTAAAAGTCAAAGTATAGAAAACAATACTCCATGCAACAGAAATACAGATAAAAGCAGGTGTAGCTATTCTATTTGCAGACAATGTGAACTTCAAATCAAGAATGATCAAAAGAGATAAAGAACATCACTACATACTTATTAGGAGAAGACTGCAAGAGGAAGAGATAACTATCAGAAATATGTATGCACCAAATCCAGGAGCAACAAACTATATAAACAAATATTAATAGACATGCAAAATCAAATAAGCAATAACACAATTGTAATGGGAGAATTTAATAGTCCATTGTCACAAAGCAATAGATCAACTACACAAAAAAATCAGAAAAGTAGTATCAGAACTGAACCAAACCTGTGAACAAATGGACGTAGTAGACGTTTACAGAGTGTTCCACCCAACATCAGAATACACATTCTTCTCAGCTGCACATGGGATGTTCTCTAAAATGGACTATATACTATCCCATAGAACATGCTTAAGTAAATGAAAGGAATTGAAATTATCTGATGCATATTATCTGATCACAGTGCAATGAAATTGGAAATTAATGACAAAAGAAATGGAAAAAACTCCATAAACACATGGAAATTAAATAATACCCTCCTGAACAACCAATGGATCACAGATAAAATTAAAGAAGAAATTAAATAATATATACAATCAAATGAAAATACAAATACAACCTACCAGAACCTGTGGGACACAATGTAAGCAGTATTAAGAGTGAAATTTATAGCACTGAATTCTCACATCAGGAAAACAGAACAAGCACAAACAACCTAATGCTGCACCTCAAGCTGCTAGAAAAAGAAGAGCAAGTCAAGGGAGCAAGTCAAAACCCATAGAAGAGAGGAAATTTTAAAGATCAAAGCAGAAATTAACATGATTGAGACTAAGAAAATAATACAAAAATTAATGAGAGTTGTTTCTTTGAAAGAATAAATAAAATTGATAACCCCCCTAGCCAACCTTATAAAAAAAAGAAAAAGCTCTAATTCATTCAATGAGGAATGAAAAAGGTAAAATTACTACTGACCCTGTGCAAATTCAGAAAACCATCAATACCTACTTCAAAAATCTTTACTCACATAGGATGGAAAACACAGAAGAAATGGATAAATTCCTAGAAGCATGAATTACCAAAGCTGAATCAAGAAGATAAAAAATTGTGAATAACTGAGTATCAGTTAATTGAAATTGAAAATGTAATTAAAAACTTATCAACAAAGAAAAGCCCAGGTCCTGATGAATTCATGGCTAAATTCTACAAGAAATTTAGAGAAGATTTAACACCAATATGCCTCAAACTCTTTAATGAAATTGAAAGGGAAGCAATTGTCTCTAACTCATTCCTGGAAGCAAGTATTACCCTGACACCAAAACCAGAAAAGGACCCAACCAAAAAAGAGATCTACAGGCCAATCTCCCTAATGAACATAGATGCAAAAATCCTCAATAAAATACTAGCAAACAGAATGCAGCAAATCATCAGGAAGATACACCATGATCAAGTGGGATTCATCCCAGAAATGCAGGGATGGTTCAACATATGCAAATCAATAAATGTAATACACCATATTAAGAGAGCCAAGGACAAAAACCATATGATCATCTCATTAGATGCAGAAAGAGCTTTTGACAAAGTCCAGCACCCATTCATGGTAAAAAAAAAAAAAAAAAAAAAAAAAAAACCTACAGAAAATCAGAATAGATGGTCTTTACCTCAGTCTGATAAAGGCCATCTATGACAAACCAACAGCCAACATCATACTAAATGGACAAAAACTGAAAGCTTTCACTCTAAACTCAAAAACAAGACAAGAATGTCCACTGTCACCACTCTTCTTCAATATCCTTCTGGAATTAGACAAGAGAAAGAAATAAAAGGAATAAGTATATGAAAGAAGAAGTTTAATTATCATTATTTGCAGAGGACATGATACTCTACATATAAAACCCCCAAAACTCCACCAAAATACTTCTAAATTTAATAACCAAATTCAGTAGTGTAGCTGGATATAAAGTCAACACTCAATAATCAATAGCAAGCCGGTGTGGTGGCTCAAGCCTGTAATCCCAGCACTCAGAAGGCTGAGGCAGAAGGATCACTGGGAGTTCAAGACCAGCGTGGGCTACAAAGTGAGCTCAAGGCCAGCCTGAACTGCATAACGAGACCCTGTCTCCAAAATGACAAAAAAAATCAATAGAATTCCTGTACACAAATAATAAACTCACTGAGAGAGAAATTAGGGAAACACCTTTCACAATAGCATCCAAAAACTGATATACTTATGAATCTAACAAAGGAAGTAAATGACCTATACATTGAAAAGTAAAGTACTCTGAAAATGGAGATTAAGGGGATATCAGAAAATGAAGTGAACCTTCTTGGATAGAAAGAACCAATATAACGAAAATGGCTGTACTTCCAAAACTGTTATACAGATTTAATTCAATCCCAATCAAAATATCAATAGCATATCTCACAGAATTAGAGAAACAATCTCAAAATTTATTGGGAATCAGAAGAAACCTAGAAAAGCAAAAGCAATTCTGTGCAACAAAGGAAGGCAAGGGACGTCACAATCCCCGACTTACAATTAAACTACAAAGCTACTGTGAGAAAAACAGCATGATACTGGCAAAAAGCAGATCTGAGGATCACCACTAAAATTGTAAAAAATTAGGTTATTATAACTGCTATAGAGGACAGTAAAATATTGTGAGGCTAGAGTGATAAGGGATGCTATGTTACACATAGTATTTAGGAAGGCTTTTTTTGATGAGGGGACATTTCACCAGAGATAGGTGTGAGGGAATCATGTGGGGATCTGCAGGTAAGGCATTCTTGAAGGATATACTGTGGTACCTCGGTTCACAAATGCTTTTGTTTGCAAACAATTTTTGTTTGCAAGCATTTGGCAAAAATGTTTTTTTGTTTGCAAACTTTACATTAGGTGACATGCGGTGACCACATGACCACATGACCACATGACTACAGTCCTCTTTCCCATACAAATACAAACACGGCCATCTTTTCCAAAATTGTATAGCAAATTAAATTCATGAACTGAGGTACCACTGTACATTTTGTAAAGGCTCAGACATAGAACCAAGCATAATAATACATGCCTCTAAATCAAGGATTCAGGAGGCTGAGGCAAGAGTATCAGGAGTTCAAGGCCAATAAGACCTTGTCTCAAAAAAAAATCTCAATCAGGTATGTTTTTCACATCCCTAGTTCCAACACAATATGAGACAGGGAGAAGGATTGCAAGCTCAAGACCAACCTGTGTAACTGAATGAATATATAAGACTCCATTTAAAAAAGTAAAATAGGTTGGTGATATAGCTGAGTGTAAAGGCTCTGCGTTCAAGTTGAAAATTTAAAAAAGAAAAGCTCTGTGGTACAAATAATGCTGATCATGTCTACAAGCTACACAAAGGCTTGTGACAAGAAGGAAAGAAATGAAGGATGTGGTTGGAGAAGGATGTGTGGACCTTGTCAGCCACACTGAGCAATGTGGATCTTGTTTTTGATGTGAGAGGAAGCTATGCCTGGAATATAAACAGGGTAGAAGAGAAACCTGATGTAGATTAAAAAATCATCATAGGTGTCCAAACTATGGCAATAAAGTGCTGGCTGTTACAGGAATATCTCTCTCAGCAGATAAAGGGACAATGGCCCTTTGGGATGGTGTTGAAGAGGAATGAGCAGAGAATAACCACTGTATAGTTGTTCCGCGTCCCAAACCTAGAACAGGAGGCAGCACTATCAGCTACTCATTGTCCATAAGCCTAAAAGAGGCTGCTTGCCCTGTGGTCAACATGCTTATTCTGAGGGACCACAGCAGCAAAACTGTTGCTCCTCCCCTTTACATGCATATTCATAAGACCAGGAAAGAATAAGTTTCCTTAACCAGGTTGGAATAAGGAAGCACAGGCCCTAGGGCACCCAGTATGTTTCCACTGAGAGTCTCAACTAACCCACCACAATTGCTCTCTGATACTTGGTGTGACTGGAGTATATTGGCAGTTAATAGAGGGGCCAGGATTCCAGTTCCCAAACATGAGAGGGGGAGAAAAAACATCTATGTGTGCTTTTAGGAGTGAGAAATTCCCGGTACCCATACCAGACCAATGAAGTTTCTAGAATTAGGGCCTGAACGTGTATATTTTTAAAAGCTTCCTATAGCCCACCCCCTGCCATGGTGATGCGTGCTTGTAGTCCTAAGTTGAAGGAGTGCTGTGAGTCAGAGACCATCAGAGACCAGTAGGCTCTTGTAAAGGCAACATGGCATGAAATTTATTGTGCCTGCATGCAGGCAGACAGAGGGTGAAAAGGTGATCTATAAAAGCAGAGCATTTTATAGGGATTGGACAAGGGGGATCAAGTGGGGCGATCAGGCAAGGGACCTTGGGTAATGAAGTCTGGGCAAACACCCATGATCAAAGTGTGGGGAGCGGCTGAACTGGAGATCAACCACACATTCAAGGGTAGAGCAAGCCCAGCCCCAAGAACCAGAGGTGAGCCGTGTAAACAAGTTGTTGGGCCTAGAGCAAGGCCAATCCAGCAGGTGTCTTGCCTTAGTGTTCCTCCCTGTTAACTATAAAACAGACAGCTCTGAGAATGTTTCACTTTCAGTGTTCTCAGCAAAACACTCAGATCTTGCCCTTTTTGCCCCATCACATGCTTACTCCCTTTTTACTTTGTATAAATAAAGATGCAGACCGTACTGGGTTGTCACTGCCTCTCCATCCGAGAGGTCATGTCCCACCCGGTCCGAGCTTTCCTTTTAGTATGTGTCTAATTTTTTCATCTTCCATCACCCCACTGGCTGCTTGGATTGAAGAACAAAGCTCTCCAAATGTCCAGTGCCTCTGTGGTCAGAGTCCTCAGGCTGTCCATGTAATTGTATAGATGTTCTCAGATATCCTGGTGCTTGGAAGATTCTGTGTTCTGTCTTGTCTTTATGATATCCTGTCCTTTGTTTGTCGAGGACAGCACTCATGCCCAGAGCAATGTGGCAGCTGAAAAAACAGGTTGGGTGCTGGGAAAGTCATGCCCAAGTTGAGCCTGATATTCCTGTCTTTTCATTATTATGAACAAAAAGGGAAAAGAAGGGACTCATGACTGCTTCTTGTATGACACATAGGCTGAGTGGGCAACCTAGTGCGAAGGAACACCTTGGGGAACTGCTTCATATCCAGGGGAGGAGAAAAGCAACAGCTGATTAGTGATTGTTTGGATGCAGTCTTGTAAGAACTGTGACAGGAGTCTGAAAAGACACGGCTTGAACAAGAGAAGAAGATTATACAGACTAGTGGTTCTGCTAAGGGAAGGAGCCAGGAAGCCCACCTGGAGATTTGTAAGAGGGGCTGCAGAGTAGGAGATTATCTATATAGTGTATGAAGTGGGAGATGAATGGGTAGAAGGAGAGCAACTCACAGGCAAGAGCCTGATCAAAATAGGATAGTCTTGCAAGCCCCAAGGAAAGATGGTCCAAGGCTAACTGTTGGGACTGACAAGTGTCAGGGTCCACGTAGGTAAGGGGAAGAGAGGTTGTGTGGAGAAGTATAAGGGAATAGTAAAGAAATCATCTTTAAATCTAGTACTGAATAATGGGTAGTGGAGAGAGGGACAGGAGATAGAAATGTGTATGGATTGGGCACTACAGGTTATACAGGAAGGACTATCTGGTTGATAGCATGGAGATTTTGTACTAATCTGTAAGAGCTATCTGCTTTTTTGGATAGGGAGAATTGGAGTGTTATAAGGGGATTTAGTAGGAAATAATAGACTGTTGGGGTAGGTGGGAGATAATTGGTTTGAGTCCTCTCAGGCTTGATCAGGGACAGGTAGGGATAGGAGTGATCTGGTTTGAATGGGATGTCAAGAGGTGTTTGATTTAGAGCCAGGGTAGGGGAGGAGGTATCCTAGACCCTAGTATTTAGATCTGAGGAAGCAATAGGGGCTTTAGATGAGACCAGAGATGTAGAGAAGAGAGCAACAAGGAAAGTGGGATGAACACCAGAATGGTGAGAGTGGCAGACAGTTTGGTTAGAATATCTCATCCAAGAAGGGAACAGGGCAGTTAGGGATGATCAGGAGAGTGGGAGGAAAAACTGCTGGCTTGACTCCAAGTCGGAGGAGTTTGAAAAGTCCTGAATACTTTGTCATTAATGTCCACAACAGTAATTGGGGCCAAGGAAGTTGGTCCTTGGAAGGAAATCAAAGTGGAGTGGCAGGCCTCAGCATCTCTTGGGAATGAAAGGAATTACTCTCCACTGTAAGAGTTAGCTGGAGTTTGGCATCTGCCATATTTCAGGGGTCCTCCAAAGCTTCCAGGCAGAGCTTGTTTTCAGTGGCCAAGCCAGGATCTGGGAAGAAGCTGATTGGGGGTTCCCTGGAGACTTCCAGCATAAGTTATAATTGATTTTAGCTGTAATAGTCATGTTTAAATAAGGAAGTATTGGTAGCAAGACCAATAATCAAGAAATCTATACCACTGTTAATTTTTGAGAGAGAATGAGAAAGTCTGATCTAAGATTTCTGTCTCTCTGAAACTCACAGGTTATACTCATCACCTAGCAACCATGACTGATAACTCAGTAAAGGCACATAAAAGAAGAGAAAGGCTGAACTGACAGAAGGGGTGTGTGCGTTGTTTAGGTAATATTGATCTAATGGGAAGTAACTCACATAATGAGCAGGCATGGAAAGACCAGAGAACTTTTCAGGTAGGTGATGATCTGAGGATTTTGATTGCCCACTGAGGTGACTGAATGCCTATCTAGACTTTATTATATCAGGTGTTACCATTTATCTCATCCCTTGGGAGTATATACACTTTGCCCTTTTGCTGTTATATTGAGGCCTGGCCTCTAACTGATGCAGCTGTGGTGTTTTTTTCTTGACCTGACTCTCTGGAGGGCCCAGTCTTACCTCACTGTCTGTAATACTTTTACCTAACTTAGCTATCTATAATATTCCCTGCTTTGAAGAGATATCTTGAACTGCCATGAGGAGGCAGGGGACAGTAACCATTTTGGGCCTCTTCATAGCTGTGATTGGCAGTTAGAGACACTCTCCAGGGGGTCTATCAAAAATGTCCTTGATAGACTTCAGGTACTGTCATCTTGAGTGGGCATATAGCTTTAAGTCTGGAGGAGATAAGGCCAAAGAAACAGTTAAGTAATCATGGGCCAAACAGTAAAATCAACAAGGCTATTATGAATATAACCAAAAACTATTTCCATCAGGAAAAATCAGCAATAGCTTCCCATAGAAAGGGTAAGGAGAAGGGCCAGAGAGTTTTAGAATCTGACATGGCATTAACCTGTCATTTAATATCTTTAACAACCATCAAGATATTAGCAGAAGGATCAAGAATGTACCCGCAGTATTTAGTTTTTTATCATGGCGCAAGTACCCCTTGTGTGCTGTTAGAATGTCTAACATCATCCAATTTTGGAGGAAAGCTTGTCATTTTACTTTTATTTAGAAGAGAAAGAGACCAGTAGAGGAGTCCTCTAGAGAGAATAACCTCTACTTTGGAAGGCACATAGACAGATGACAAAAGTTATTCTATCTATTTGGGTTATACTTTTCTGCTAGGTTTAAGACCAAGTTAAAATGAAACCTGTGTTAATCAAAGTTGATCTGTTAGGGCTAAGGATATAGCTCAGTGGCACAAGTGCCTCCCTGGGAAGCACAAGGTCCTGAGTTCAATTCCCAGTACCAAAAAAAAAAAAAAGAAAATTGATCTCTCAGTGTCTATCAAGGTCAGGTAAGCCTTTTTAGGCATTGCTCTTGGAACCATGTACAGAGCTTTGCAGCTCTTCTGTGAGTTTCAGCTGCCAGGATGGGTCCTGTCTTGCCTAACCATGTTGCTTTCTGTGAAAACACTGGAGACTTTTTCTTGGTGACACTCCTTTGGCACACTGTACATTTGTTGATTTCTGTCCTTTGGAGGAGGGGGGTTTGTCCAGCAATCTCCTTGCTCAGGAGATTGGGTGACTCACCAAAGTTGTAGGATCCTGTAGAAAAGATTCTCTCATGTCCTGGGCCTCTGCTGACCTTGAAGGTCCAGGACCAAAACACTGGCTGCTTTTTTAGCCCCTTTGTCTCTCTAGTTCTTGTCTCTAAACTTTAGTTGTTGAACACCCAGAGGAGAAGATCAGTTATATCAGTCTTAGCATATGTAAAGCACAAGTGTAAATTGTTATTTTGTGGCTGTTGTCCCCTGTTAAAGGCAAACAGTTGTAAGCTTTGTTAATTTAACCTCCTAGAGGGTAGAGCAGTCTTTAATCAAGGGATTAAGAGTCAACTTTTGGGAAGTTGGAGAAAAACTGGTATTTCTAACTTACTAGTAGAGAAAGAAAAGTCCAGGTCTGTAGCTTGACTCTTTTTTTTTTTTCTTTGTCTTTTTGAAACAGCGTCTCCCTATGTAGTTCAGGCTGGCCTTGAGCTCACTTTGTAGCCCAGGCTGATCTCGAACTCACAATGATTCTCCTGCCTCAGCCTCCTGAGTGATGGGCTTACAGGTGTGCACCACCACGCCTGTTTTTCTTTTTTTTTTCAGACTTGTAGTTTGACTCTTGATGGAGGTTTAAGAAAGGGCTCTAGCAACACCTTGTCAGGTCACTCTGAGATAGAGGATACATGATGATCACTAAAAGGGTCACCATTCATCTCACTTGAGGAGTGCAGGTGGAAACAATTGGTAAGTGGAGATTCTCTGCTGATTACCTGTTCAGGGCTATGAGGAGCTGGCTTCCACTGGGGGACCTCTGGATGTCTGCTGGAGAGTTGTCCTAGCCATGACCCCTCAGTTGTCTTTTCAGTTTTCACTAGTTCTGTGCAATCAGAGATCTGTCTCTGGAAAGGAATCTAGTTACCTGTCTGGTCAACATTCCATTGGCCACTGGTTTCAATGGGAATGTGTAGTCATCAGGGGGAACTGGGGAAACTTATCCTTTGCTTTGAGAGTGGCAGCTGTTTAAAGGTGATTACTAGCTGGCAGTGTAACCACTGCCTGGTTTTAGTGTTCTATAAAAAAGCCTGAGCTGAATATAGACTGGATTTCATTTTAAAAACCCATTTTACAGAAGTTCATATCAAAATCCACTAGATGGTGCTCTAACATTACCTTTTTTTAGTAAACCGCAGCAGTCAAATAAAGCAAGTATAAATATAGGATATATACAACAGGAATACAAGGCCCTATCTGCAAGAGTAAAACATCCCTTTAAAGAAACATTATACACTGATAATTTCCTACCACTTTGTCTGTAATTCGGTTAGCCCCCCATTACCGTGTTATCCTTCTTTTACTCTTTAAAATAAAAAAAGAAACATTATAATCATTTTAACAAAAGGATATAAACTAAAGGCATTGAAGTGATTTACCAAAGGCACACACAATGGTAACCAAGAATGACAATTATGATTAGCTAATATAATTTAATCAAGAAATAAAAGAAAACTCTTACCTCCTGTTAATTTTTTCTTATCTCACAAAATGGAAAAAATCAAAAGCATTATGCTCTGTTTACCTGGAGCCATTGTCCAGCAAGTAGCAGAAGATCAGTCATTTGGGCTTCAGATTGGAAGAGAGACAGAGAGGTTTGCAAATTTTTGGGAGACAGACTGGAGGATGTGGGGACAATGGAAGATGGAAGGTTCTCCGTTGGAGTACAAGGAGAGGTGTGGGAGAGCAGTTGCGCCTGTCAGTGGATGTCTCCAGCTGGGATCCAAAGCCATAAAACATGAGCAAATGTGCAAGACAAACATCTCTGCAGTCGGTCAGATGCCAAAGAGAGCAGCCTTCCTGGGACTGCTTTTTAAGACCAGTGCTGGAGCTTCACAATCATGAAAAGTGAGGTGAACTTCTCTCTAATTTTATGGGGGAGAATAAAAGGCAATTGGATGTAGTGGAAGAATTCAGTGAGTCTCCTCCTCCCTTGACCAGTTGGGCATCAATGTGAACTTCATTTTTCTTGAACTCTGAACTTCCGTTTTCTTACCTAAAAAGTGAGGCTGGAAAAATTCTCCTTTGTGGGTTGGACAGAACAGGCTCACATAGGTTAAACTGGTTGCCTAGCTCTGGGACACAGCCTCTTGGTTGCTCACTCTGCCCCCTTACCACTTGTTCTTGCTCTAAGAAAGAAGGGGAGGCAGCAGCTTCCTAAGCTCCAAGTGCACTTCTCAAAGAATACCATCTGTATACTTGACGTGTGCCAATGGCATGGTTCCAGATTTCAGCATTCAGGGAACATTGCTGAGTCCACTTTCCAGCAGTAGGAAATCACCACAGATTGCTTGAAGGAGGAGAAAGAAGAAGCAGAGGTCCCAGCAAAACCTGATCCAGACAGAAAGGAGAGGCTTCTACATGTCCTTGTTTGAGCAGAAGGGAAATCACTAGAGACCTGTCTCTTCTCCAGATAACTGAATAGCACAGTGCAAGACCCTGGGAGGTTCCAAGTCTCAGCACCATTCTCGAGGTCATGCTGTAAACAGCACCTTCATCCCAGGACACTCTAATTTTCCCTCCATCCCCAGCTTCATTACTTCCTGGACACAGCACAAAGCCAGGCATGGTGGCCCACACATGTAATCACAGCACTTGGGGATTCTCAAGCAGGAAGATTCCAAGTTGAAGCATAGCATGGCCAATTTAATAGCTGGGCTACTGGCTACCATATATGTGTGACCATAAAATCTGACACTTAATACATCAGGGGCAAATGTCTGCTTTAATCAGGGCAGGTATCTTCCAGTGCTTCCAGAAGGGCTCTGGAGACACACGTCTCTGCACGGGTATAATACCTATGGGAAAGTATATAGTCCCAATGGGAAAGTTGGTTATCAATTATGGTTTCTCCTTCTGCTTGCCAGACTTAGCCACAAAGCAGGAAGGTGAGTCGTGGGAGAAGTGAGATGCCAGGCACCATCATCAGCTTTGTGACCCATCTTTGGGACAAGAGCTTGGTCCAGAAAATTGAGCTGGCAGTTCATCCAAGAAGTTTTCCAGTGCCCTCGGTGAGAGAGGCTTTGTTACAGCAATCCTGATTTTGGGTAGTTTAAGTGTGAGGCCAGAGAGGGATTTTTCTCAGGGTCCTGGGTGGGTGAGCATCCTTGTCAGTAGGAGGTACTGGCTTCTCTGTTGCCTCGCTGAAGGCCCGGTGAGCTGCTCTGACTTTGAAAAGCTACTGGTCATAATGCAGGGTTGTCTTTTGTATGACATATGAAAAGTGATGTGGATTTTGGGTTTTGTTTTTTTTTGGTTTTTTTTTTTTTTTTTTGGTTTTTCTCCGGTACCGGGAATCGAACTCACAACCTTGCGCTTGCCAGGAAGACGCTTTGCCGCTGAGCTAAATCCCCAGCCCCTGGATTTTGGGTTTTGGATTTTGACTTTGTATCATGTCATGACTTCTAACAGTAAAAGATCTTTGCCTGGGTTCTTGTCACAATAACTACAATTGGTATAGGATTCTCTGGATTTTGAGGAGTTACATAACAACCCAACAAATGAAGCCAGAGAGTTTTTGCATGTCTTTTATATAGAGAGGGGATTAAAGCAAGAATGCTGTCATTTTGAATTATGTTGCTTGGTCATAAAGTTTTGAATTTCATTTTTGAATGGACCTGTATTTCCAACACAGTGAAGTGGCCCCTCATTTTCTACTGGAGCTCTTTGAATTCTCTTGAAGTTAGTGACACCTTCAAATGTGCTGAGCTCGTCGTTTCATTACTATCAGCTATAAATACGGAGCCAAAATAAACAAAACGAAGCACTACTGTTGAGCACAATTGTTTTTGCTACCTATGTAATCTTCAGAAGGCCCCTTAACATCTTAGTTTTGCTGAGAACTCAATTGTAAAAACATGAAGGGTCAATAAATGTATAGATGGGGGGGCCGGGGATATAGCTCAGTGGCACAAGCGCCTGCCTGGCAAGCACAAGGTCCTGAGTTCGATTCCAGGTACCAAAAAAAAAAAAAAAAATGCATAGATGGGGAAAAGAAAAGGAAAGCAACCCTTTTAAAAAGCTTTTAATCTTCCCAACAAGAATGTCTTTCCATTACATATGTCCAAATCTCATTATGCTTCAGGCCCACCTCCAAGGAGCGTCCCCTGAATCTCTAATCCACCCAAATCTCTGCCTCTCCAACTGCTGAATGCTTAGGGCCAGAGCTCTACAATCTACTCCTTGGGTTAATCTTTTTGTTTGTTTGTTTTGTTTTGGGTTGGGGGGACTGGGAATCGAATTAAGGACCTTGCACTTGCCAGGCAGGCTTTTATGCTGCTGAGCTATATCCCCGGCCCTCCTTGGGTTAACCCTGACTCTCCTGCCAACCTCAGAATTTGGAGTTGTCTTGTCCTCCTGTGCTCACTGAGGCTATGTCCATGCACTGGTGTGCTCCAGAGATAGTGGCTTCTTGAGGATGCCCACAAGGAGGTCAGCTAAGAAGACCTGGGCAGAGTTCCTCTGTCTTCTCACTGCTCCTTGCCACAAAATACTGAGGGCCTGAAACCCGCCCATCAAGTCACGAATCCACACATCCCCTCACTGGGTAGTGATGACATCATAAGTCTCCCGGCCTCAGTGGTAGAGAAACTACTCTAACATGTGGAAACTTCCCTACCAGTTCCCTACTATACACCACTGTTTGGTTGCTGAGAAGAGAATGTACGACCAGCTCTCTTATATTCACATTAACTTGTGATCCCATGAGTGGTCTGTGCAGCGGATAAACCTGGCCCAGGCATCTGTATGAGGACCGAGTGTGCACAAAACCACACCACATATGCCTTTTGTGCTTACCCATCACGCCTCAGAACTGCCACACTCATGAGTGGGACAAATGCCCGGTGTGAGCCCAGGAACCCACACCCTCTGTCATCTCTAGGCAAGTGTTTAGAAAGGTCCTAATCTCCATCAGTTTAGCTTTCTCTTTGGGACTACAAGATGCTTCTTTCAGAGCAGGGTGCAGTTGAGCACACCTATACTCCCGGTTACTCAGGAGGCTAAAGCAGAGGATCCCTTGAACATAAGATTTCAAGACAAGCTTGGGCAATAGGTTATACCCTATTGTTTTTAAAATGATGCTCCCTTCAGATAATTTCTTGATTAAACTATTAACAAAATGCCAGGCTGGGTGGTGCACTCAAGTGGCTGAGGCAGGAGGATTGCTACAAGTTCAAAGCCAGCATGGGCTACATAGGGAGTTCAAGGCCAGCCTGAAATATATAGAAAGACTCTGTTTCTAAATAAATAAATAAATAAAAACTATTAACAAAAGACAAATGTGCTACTGTTGTCAAATGATAAGTGGAGCAGTTTGAGGAAGAGCTGTTGAAGGCCTCTAAGAAACTTACCCTAGCGCTCAGGCATCTTCACCGTACTGTCATGGAGACACCTCCACTCCACCTCCACCCATGGCTGGAGAAAGCGTGTTATACATCTAGGGACAGAACTGCCAGGAGAGAGAGGAGATTTGAGACTGGAGATTTGAAGAAAATCCTCCCAGGAATTTGGGCTGGGGGTGAAAAAGCTCTTTGACACTAACCTTCATACCTAGAGACTGAAGGAGTCCCAACTTCCATTGACATGAGTTTCCGCTGTTTTTTGTGGGAATGAGGAACAGAGCTCTGGTCTCTTGTTGCTGTTGGTTCCACAGAGCCCAAGTGCTTTTATGGCAAGTATTCCATTCTAGAGAACTTACACAGTAACAGACCATGGCTACATGTATGATATCAGCTAGACAGAAGGGCTTCAGGCAGGAAGGTACTTGAGAGGGGAAGTCCTGGCAGCACAGTGCATGAAGCAGTAGTATCCGATCAGTTTTGGTCCTCTTTCTAGCAGCAGAGCTGCCAACAGCCCCTCCTCTGCTCAAACCTCTACAGTCCCTTCTTGTTCAGAAGAGCCTCCTGGCTGCAACTCAAGAAGTCAGCTGTAGAGCGACTTAGCTGGGGACAGAACTACCACCTGGGCTCCTGAGCTTTAGTCATTGCCAGCTACCACCAGCACAGTCCAAGATGGTCAAGGCTTTTTATTTATTTTTTTCTTTTTTTCCTTTTTTTTTCGGTACCAGGAATCGAACTCACGACCTTGCGCTTGCCGGGCAGGCGCTGTGCCGCTGAGCTAAATCCCCAGCTCTGGCCAAGGCTTTTTAAACTAGAAGAAGTAAACAGGGGATCCTCCTGCCTGGAGTCTCAGGAAGCAGAATAAACAGCCCTGGGAGCAGTGCTACTGGGGCCAGGAATGGCACGAAGTAAGTCCAGGAAGAGTCTCCTGAGGCTTCCATGCTGCTTTCTGCTCAGCCCTTTGTGACCCCAGAGGGCTTTCTACCGCTCAATAAAATGATTTGCTGTGACATCTTTTGACCAGAAACCCAGCTTGAGCTTGTTCAAGGCCAATCCTCAGATCTCTCAGTTCTCTTAAAGTGCACTCTTATATGTCAGACATGGTCTTCTAAAGCTCTCTGCAGTCAAAAAGGATGCTTTGGGGAAGTTGCTCACAGCATGACGTTCCCAGTGGTGTCTATGCCACTTGGAGCAATATTTAGTCCAGTTCTTTAAGAAATGGAGAGGCTCAGACAAGGGGTGTAGATCAGTAGTGTAGCACTTATTTAGAGTGTGTGATGCTCTACATTGAACGCCATTCTCCACACAAAAAAGGAAAGTTGAGTGTTATCGTGTGTGTGTGTGTGTGTGTGTGTGTGTGTGAGAGAGAGAGAGAGAGACAGAGACAGAGACAGAGACAGAGACAGACAGACAGACAGACAGAGACAGAGAGACAGAGACAGAGACAAAAGCAGAGGCAGAGCCAGAGAAGAGGGCAGGGTGAGCAAGACCAATAAAATTCTGGGCTATTTATCAGTCTATGCCTCCATCTGTCCATTCATTTAACACGTACCTATTGAACACATGTTCCCTATCAGCCACTGTGCTAGTTGCTTGGGGTACACTGGTGAATGAAAGGAGACATCCACCAAATATAGGAGGACAGAAAAATATAGTATCAAGGACAGGGGCTATAGCTCCATGGTACAGTGCCTAGCACACAGAAAGCTCTGGCTTCAATCCCCTGCAGCATTCCCCAATCCAGTTTTTATAATTGCTGTAAAGAAAAATAAAACAGTTTGAGGCTAGAGTGATGAATGTTGATGTCTTACACAAAGTGCTCCAGGAAGACTTCTTTGAAGAGGGAACATTTCAGTAGAAATGGGAGCAAGTCAGTCATGTGAGGAGCTGAAGGTAGACTAGGCTTGAAGGAAATACATGTGTAAAGACCCTGAGGTAGCATCAGGCATAGTGACGCATGCCTGAAATATCAGCAATCAGGAATCTGGGGCAGGAAGATCAGCAGTTCAAGGCAAGCTTGGTCAATGTAGCCACACACAATCTCAAAAAAGAAAACAGATACACCAAAAGACTAAAAAAGACCCTTAGTCAGGAGTGGTAGTGCAGGCCTATAATCTTATGTTACTGGGAGGCTGAGGAGGGTTATCACAATTTCAAGACCAGCCTATGCAACTTAGCAACTTAGTAAAACCCTTTCCTTAAAATTAAAAAAATATATATATGAGAAAATGTTCAAAATCATTAGTCATTCGAGAAATGCAAATTAAAACAACACTGAGATTCCACCTTACCCCAGTAAGAATGGCTAGCATTAAGAAATCAACCAATAACAAATGCTGGCGAGGCTGTGGAGAAATAGGAACCCTTCTCCACTGCTGGTGGGAATGCAGACTGGTGAAACCACTGTGGAAATCAGTTTGGAGATTCCTCCGAAAACTAGGCCTAGAGGTCCCATCCAACCCAGCTATCCCCCTGCTTGGTATTTTCCCAGAAGATCTAAAAACATCATATCACAGTGATGTATGTGCACCCATGTTCATAGCAGCACAATTTGTAATTGCTAAAATGTGGAAGCAACCCAAATGTCCATCCACTGAGGATTGGATAAGAAAATTGTGGTACTTTTGTAAAATGGAATATTACTCAGCTGTAAAGAAAGATAAACTCGAGGCTTTTATAGGCAAATGGTCACAACTAGAGACCATACTCATAAGCGAAATAAATCAAACATACATGTGCAAGCACCGCATTGTTTCTCTAGTGTAAAGCCTGAAAGAGTTAATTTAATCTAGGAGATATGATAGACATTGAGAACTGATAGGAAAGCACTCATAGGTAAAGGATAACTGGGATATGGGAAAAGAGAAGGGAAAGAAGGAGAAAGTTTGTATATATGTATATGCAGGATAGTTAACACGGGTGTTCTACTGTCCTGTATTTCCTTGCCGAAAGAAACTGTCAGTGAGGCATTGGTTGATTAGCTTTGTATGTCTATATGTGTTTTCATGAGAAACTACATTGAAGATATCAATATGTAATACAATAAGCATTGTTAATTCCCTACCACTGTTTGTAACTCTGTAATGTCTGTACTGATCCTATGCTATTTTGTAAAATGTTGTTGGTCTGTTAGTATTTTCCTCCTTTTATTTCTAAAATAAAATAAAAAAATAAAAAATAAAAAAAAAATTTTTAAATATGGGCTGGGGATATAGCTCAGCAGCACAAGTGCCTGCCTGGCAAGCACAAGGTCCTGAGTTCAATTCCTGATACCAAAAAAAAAAAAAAAAAAAAAAAAAAAAAAGATTTTTCGCATTAAATGGAAACTTTTAAAAAAAATAAACAGGGCTGTGGATATACCTCAGTGTGAAGGTGCTCTGTCCAACCCCCCATTCCCCAGACACCCCCATACTCAAAGCGATCATATGTAGCAAGAAGGCACAGAAAGACTACTGTGGCCAGGAAGGAAAGATAAAGGTAAAAGGTGTAGTTGTGCAGGAAGGTGTGGGTCTTGTCAGCCATGAGTGAGGAGTTCCGATCTTTAGAAGTTGTTGTACATGTACCCACTCCCCAAGATGATTGTAAAATTCATGGACGGCAAATATGTACTAATAATAAAAATATAAAATAGGTGCACAGAATAAAAAATGTGTCAGAGAAAGCTATAGGAAGAATAAGAGGAGGGTAAAGAAGAAATTTAATGTACATGCTATAAAGATCACCACAGCTACTATGAGCCATGGCAGTGAGGACCTGGCTATTACCAGAAGAATGTCCCTTTCATCAGCAAAGGGGACAGTGTGTCCCGGGGGTTGGGGGTGGGGAATAATCAACAGAGAAGGGACAGTGCAGAGTTGGGTCTGTGTTTCAACTCTATCCACACCAGCAGCCCACAAAAGGAGGTAGAGCCATCAGCTACTCGTAGCCCTAGGATCTAGGTAAACTGTCCTACCCTGTGGTCAGCGCACTTGTCCTGAGGGGCTACAGCAGCAGGACTGTTGCTCCTCTCCCTAACAGGAATCCTCATAAGGCCGGGAAAGTACCTGTGCCTCGAGGGTTTCCTTAACCTGGGCTAGAAGAAGGAGGAACAAACTCTGGGGCTCACAGAGGGTCCCCACTGAGAGTCTCAACCCACCACAGTCCTTCTCTGATACTTAGTGTAACTCAGGCGGATTTGTGGTCACTGGAGGAGTTGGGGTAGCAATTCCAAAGCATGAGAAAAACAGGATCACCTGGTGCTCATAGGAATGATGGATCATCACCATCCATACCAGTTTAAGTAATTTTAGGGTAAGGCCTCAATAGCTATATTTGTAAATCTTCCTATAGATGGCTGCTGTTGGGAGTGCCTAAAGTTCCAGTTTAGATTTTGAGATCTAAATAAGAATAACTGCCTTTTTTTTGGTACTGGGAATTGAACTCAGGACCTTGCACTTGCCAGGCAGGCACTGTGCTGCTGAGCTATATACCTGGCAAGAATAAATGCTTGATCCCATGAATTGAATGCTACCCTAGCCAATATATTTAGTGAATGAATGAATGAGTCAATCAGTTGATTATTGATAAAAATTCTCACATTGATAGAAAACAAAAGGAGGAGAACATGTAAAATGAAACCATGGGAAACTTTTAAAAACAAGGCAAATTTTAAAAACATGGAAAACTCACCCAGCTATGGTGGCCAATGCCTGTATCCAAGCACTCAGAAGGCTGAGGCAGGAGGATCTTGAATTAGAGATCAGCCTAGGCTCCATAATAAAATCTGCCTCAAAAGAAAAAAGATAAAGACTTCTCAGGCATAGCCTGATTCTCATACAGAGAATCAGTGAGAGCTCAGATGCTAAGCTGGGCAGAGTAAGCTCAGTTGTGGAAGTCATGAAGCCAGGCCAAAGAGGAAGGCTGCCTGTACACAAACCAAATACTGATGAGGCTCTGAGATGCGCTGTACCTGTGAACAGCATATTGTCACCTGAGATGAGCAGACCAGGTGGAGCCAAAGAGACAGCAAATCTAACCTTGAGGCTAACTGCTGTGAGATGTTGGGGCAGACTAGCTCCCAGAACCTGGTGCCTTGTAAGCCACCCTCCCGCACAGCATCCACGAGAAGTCATTTGTTAACTACGACTTCCTCCTCACCCTACATGATGCCACCCACATAGCAGGGAGGGTGGACCTTGTGGGAAGAGAGGCACCAGGAATCATCATCAGCTTTGGGGCCAATTCCTAGGAATTGAGTCTGGTTCAGAGCATAAGCTGGCAGCTCGTTGAACAAGTTGCTTTCAAGAACTAGCATCCTCAAATGAGAGATTTTTCCTTGGCAAACCTGACTTTTACTGTCTGAAATGTTATGCTAGAGCACATGTCTTTCTAAGTATCCTGAGCGGGTGAGCACCCTTATCAGTAGGTGAGCGCCCTTATCATCTGCCTGCCCTGTGGCATGACTTTGAAAGAGAAGCTGCTGGCCCACAGAGGCTAGTCTTCCCCATGATGTACTAAAGTTGAAGTGGACTATGGAATGTGACTGTGTATCATGTCATGATTTCTAACAGTAAATTACCTGTTCAAGAACTCCATTCACGTGAATTACCATGAGGGTAGAATTTTATGAATTCTGATGCTTCACACTCCAAACCACCACATGCAGCTCAAAGGACATTGGTTGATTTTTTTTCACTGCTGGGATTGCATCCAGGATGTCATCTATGTGAAGCAAATAGTCTACTACTGAGCTGTATGATAACCCTATGCATTTATCACCTTTTATATGAGAGGGGAGTGTCATTAGAAGTAACAGATGTTCTACTTTTTTGGTGCTGTTGGTTCCATAAAATCCAAGCATTTTTACAGCCAACATCCCATCTTGGGGGATCTATAGAAGCAAAGGCCAAGTATATGTGTGGCATGCCAAATACATTGGTGGGCTCCAGCCAGGAAGGCAGAGGAGAATGTTAAATTCTAGCAGCACAGTGTATAAAGCAGAAGTTACTTATTGGTTCTGTTTTTATTTCCTAGCAGCAGTGCTGCCCACAGCTCCTCTTACATATATTTACTGCTGTGTTCTCTACCAAGGGTGTGGAGAAATCCAGGTGGGAGTGCATGGAGAGAACTGCTGCCTGGTCGGTGGCAACTGGACCTATGGAGTTGCTTCCATCTAGAGAACAATGAAAGATGTGGTTGGAGAGGTAGGTGTGAACCTTGTCCGTCATGGTGAGGAGTGTGTATCTTGTTTCAGGTATAAGAGAAAGCTGTGGCAGGAATATAACGAAGGTAGGAAAAAATCTCATTAGATGCTAAAAAGATCACCCTCGCTGCTCTGAATGACGGGAGTGAGGTACTGGTTGTTACAAGAAGAATGTCTTAACACACAGGAGGCTGAGACAGGAAGATTACCATGAGTCCCAGGCCAGCCTGGGCTACATAGTGACTTCAAAGACAGCCTGATCTACATAGCTAGACCTTGTCTCAAAAAACAAAAATAAATGAGGAGAATGTCTGTCTTAGCAGTTAAGAGGACAGTTGGACCTGAGGAACTGGGGGTGGGGAGAATCATTAGAGAAGCACACAGGTAGACAGGTAGACCTATGAACCAGGCCCATCCACATCAGCAGCTGAAAAAAAGAACCAGCACAGTCAGCCACACATAGCCCCTAGCCCTAGTGAGTCACCATACCCTGGGGACAGCATACTTGTTCTGAGGGGCTACAAAGGCAAGACTGTTGATTTTCCCCCTGACATGCATACCTGCAAGACAGGGAAAGATCTTGTGACATAGACTTTTCTTAACCTGGGTTAGAAGGAAGCACAGGGCCTGTGGCTCTCACAGTACCCCTGCTGAGAGTCTCAATTAACTCTCCCAAGTTCCTCTCTGATACTAGGTGTGACTGGAGCAGATCTGTGATTACGAGAGGGCTCAGAGTGGAGATCATCCAAACATGAGAAAAACAGACTCAACTGGAACTATTAGGAATGAGAGATTCCCACCACACATACCAGTGCAGGTAAGCTTTTAGGATGAGGGGCTGGGCATTCTTTTTCTTTCTTTCTTTCTTTCTTTCTTTCTTTCTTTCTTTCTTTCTTTCTTTCTTTCTTTCTTTCTTTCTTCTTTCTTTCCTTCTTCCTTTCTTTCTTTCTTTCTCTTTCTTTCTTTTTTTGGAGACAGTATCTCTTTATATAGTTCAGGCTGGCCTTGAACTCACTATGTAGTCCAGGCTGAGCTAGGACTCAATGGCAATCTTCCTGCTTCAGCCTCCTGAATGCTGGGATTACAGGCATCTACTACAAAGCCCAGCAGGGTATCTTTATTTTTAAAAGCTTTCAGTAGTCACCACATTGGTACATGTCTACAGTCTCAGCTACTTGGGACATGGAGGGAAGATTACTTGAGCCCATGAGTTAGACACCAGCCCAGGCTACATATTGAGATCACATCTATAAATGAACAAATGAACCAACCTTTCAGTGAATATACGTTTACCACAAACACCAGTTTATAGGACAAATAAGGAATAGAAAAACAAAAAATGTCACCACGGTTGTCAGGTTGTCAGGTGTGGTGTTGGTTGCTTATAATCCCAGAACTGGGGAGGCTGAGGCAGGAGGATTGCCATGAGTTTGAGGCCAGTCTGGGCTACATAGTGAGTTCAAGGCCAGTCTGAACTGCATAGTGAGACCCTGTCTCAAAAAAAAAAAAAAATTACCATAGAATGTGCGATAGTTAACTGTGGCGTCAATTTTTTTTTTTTTGTACTGGGGTTTGAACCGAGGACCTTGTGTTTGCCAGGTATCTCCAGCCCTGTGGGGTCAAATTTAAATAAGGAACAGCTGATTGGTTCAGCGCAGTTCTGGGTGTGTCTAGATGACTGACTTGCTGAAAAGGAAGACCTACCCTGGATGTGGGTGACATCAACAAATAGGCTTGTAGCCTGGATGGAACAAAAAGGGAAAGAAGGAAGTCTCTTCTGCTTCTTCAAAGAGCTCCAGTCTTCACCATCACCTTTGCGTATCTGTCTCCAGGCTTCCAGCACCGACTTTCCAGCCTTTCGGCACAGACTGTCCGGCTTCCTGATATGGACTTTCCTGGAACTCTGAAGTGGGCTCTAGGCCTTTGATCTGTGACTGGATCACCCGGCTGTCCAGCGTGCAGACTGCCTTTTTGCATTCTTTCACACCTGACACTGTGGGCAGCCACTGTAAGCCTACCTTGAAAATCTGTATACATCATTTACCATATATGTGCTTTTTTATACTAAATCTATTCATCTAGTGAACTCTGACTGATACAGAATGCAACCCACAAACTCAAGCATTTGGAAAACTCATCTGTGTGTGCTGGTTCAACCATGTATTCAGAAGGCTGCAGCAAAAGGACCTCGAGATAGAAGCCAGCCTGGACTCCAGGGAGAAACAAGACAAAAAAGACAAAACCAAAAACAAAACAGAGCAAAAGAAGGTAAAGCAATTAAATCACTGCAGGGGCAACCCGATGCTCATTTAGATCGGCTTCAGTGGGAGCTCAGATGCTCAGCTTCATGGGGTAAGCTTGCTTGTGGGAGCCAAGGAGGGAGGCTGTCTGCCCGTAAACCAAATGCTGGGAGGGCTCTGAGACGCACTGTGCTTGTGAACAGCTGCTGTCACCTAAGATGAGTAGGACAGGTGTCTCTGTAGCCTACCTTTCTGGATGTTCATACCAGCATGTGTGATGAGTGGAGGCTTGTCCTGGCAACTCACTAAAAACCCCAGCAATTTGCCATGATCCAGGGTGACCAGCAAAGGATGTCTAGGCAAACAGATGAGGAGAGTGACGTTATCTGGGAGAGGAGGGATTCAAGTCATCTCTATGTGCCTTGGCCAGAAGGGCATCAATGTGCTCCTTTGCCTATCCTAGAGGTGTTTTCTAACGTGAAAGTGAGGCTGGTGAAAAACAAAACAAAGCTTTATTTGTGTGCAGACTAGAATGGGCAATCACATGTTGGACTGGTAGCACAGTTCTGGGCCTAGCTGCTCACAGAATCAGGGTTGCCACATGCGCTTGCGGCTGGAAGCAAGAGGTGACCAGAGTCTTCTGAGTGTCAAGGGCACTCGCACTCCAAATAATGTCATTTGTGTGCTTGCTTTGTGCGGAGATGTGGTGCTACCTGTCACAATAGACTTGGGGCGGGGGAGGGGGCCTCACTGAATTCACTTTCTAGCTCAGCAGTGAAAAATCACCACAGTCTTATTGAAAAGGAGGCAAAGAGGGAGGAGAGGTCACAGCAAACATGATCTGTAGAGAGCAGAGAGGCTCTCCATGTCCCTGTTTGTAAAGAAGGTAAGTCACCTGAGCAGGCTGGGATAGTGACGTTTCCATGAACTGCCATTCTTGAGACAACTTATAATCACAATTCAGAGGAAGGTGTCAGAGTCCTGGCAACATCCTTAGCCATCTCTTTGGAAACAGTTTCTGCATCACAGGCCTCTCTAGTTTTCTCTCCAGCTCCATTGTACTATCTTGTGGACACAAGAGAAAGCCAGACACGGATGACCCATGTGTATTCCCAGCACACTGGGAGGCTGAGCCAGGAGGATCACAAATTCGAGACCAGCATGGACAAACTTAGTGATTGGACAATAGGGTAGAATATATTCTGAATGAACACAAAATCTAAACTGCAAGGCTTATAGCACACAAGGGCCACCTTTAAGAAGGGGAGGGAACTTCCAGTGCTTATAGAAGGGTTCTCTGGCCTGGTCAACACATATGTGGAACCGGTGGTCAATTATGATTTGCCCCTCAGCTTGAAAGATGATATTTCAGAGCAGGGATGGCCACATATGCAGAGAAAAAGTGTCAGATGCTGACATCAAATTTGTGACTCTGGAACGCAAGCCTGGAAGTTCAGAAGATTTAGCTGTAGGTTGCTGAAGGAGAAGACTTTCAGGACTAGTGTCCTTTGTGAAGGAGCTTAAGCCACAGAAATCTTGATTATGGCTAGTTTGAAGGTGATGCTAGAACAGGGATCTTTCCCAGAGTCCCTGGTGTGTGAGGCACCTTGTGAGTAAGAGGCATTTGCCTGCCCTGTCACTCCCCTGAAGTCCTGGTGGGCTTCTTCCAACTTTGTTTTTTGTTTTTTTGTTTGTTTGTTTGTTTGTTTGTTTTGTTTTTTTGTTTTTGTCCGGTACCGGGAACCGAACTCACGACTTTGTGCTTGCCAGGCAGGCGCTTTGCCACTGAGCTAAATCCCCAGCCCCTGCTTCTTCCAACTTTGAATGAGAGGCTCCGGGCCAGCATTTGAGAGTAATATTTTCCATGACTCATAAAACCTAAAGTAGATTTCAGGTTTTGATTTTGTATTCTATCATGATTTGTAACATAAATGAACATGTCTTGGATTTCCTTCAAAATAATACTCTGAGGTAGGACTCTGAATTCAGAGGATTCATGACTTTCTGGGTTGATTTCTTTTTTTTTTTTCTTTTTTTCAATGCTTTCATATAACCTAGGGTCTTGGACAGTGAGGCAAAGTCTCTAATACCCTGTTCAATAGTTTGTATTTTTAAAAAAGGGGAGTGAAATGATAAGGCTGTCACTTTGTATTAAGACATTTTATCATGAATGTGGTTTGAATTTTATGGTAAATTGGTCTTTCCTTCCTTGTAAAGTCATTGGAAATCCTCATTTAGCTTGGAGCAACTTGAAATTCCTTCCCCAGGCCTGTCACCTTCCAACGTGCTGAGCTTGTCCACACATTACTCTGAGGTACAATCCTGAGCTCAACACGAACAACGTGAAGCCCCAGAACTTCTCTAGACTGCTTGTGTTACCTTGAGTAGGGCCCCTTGCAGCCTCATTTTTAGAGAACTGGGTTGTAAAGATATACATCTTCTATAAATATACATATGGTGAAGAAAACAAATTAGGAAGATCCTCTCTCTTCTTTTATTCTGCACAACCAGGATGTCTTTCTGTCACACATTTCCAATCTCAGCTACGCTTCAGAGGTGCCTTCACCACCCCTCGGAGGTGCCTTGCCTCATTCCCTAATTTACCCAAATCTCTGCCTCTCTAACTGCCGAGTTCTCCGGGTCAGAACTCCGCAAAATGTTTCTTAGGTTAACCTTGACTCTCTGGCCCAAATCATAATTTGGGATTTTCCTCCCCTCCTGTGGTCACTGGGGGTGTGGCCACCCACAGGAATTTGCTACACAAAGAGTTGCTACTTGACGAGGATGTGGGTAGGGAGGATGGGTGGGAACCCAGGAGGGGTCCCCTAGTGTCGCCCTGTTCTCCTTCATCAAACACTGACCGCCTGGAGTCTGAACATCAGCTCAGAATTTTACATATGACCTTGCTGGGTAATGATGACATTACAAGCCTCCTGGCTTTCACAGAGAAGAATCTGTTCAAATCTGGGGAAACCTCTCTTACCTTTTCTCTTCTAAACACCAGTGTGTTTGGTTGTCTGGAGGGAATAGCTCACATGGTCATCTATCTTCAGGCTCACCTGTCATCTGTTCCTTGGGACAGCAGTGTAGCAGTTAAGACTAAGTTGGGCAACTGTAGAGGAAGGCTTGGGGTACACACAACTTTCTTTTGTTCTTTCCCCCATACTTCCACTCTTCCCAAGTCACGAGCAGAACTGAGAGCATGAGAACTGAGAGAGCCATTTCAAGGCACCTAGAGAGTTCCTGCACAATGTGCAGGCTATGGACATGATATCTCTGGGCAAGCATTTTTAAAGGCCCAAGTCATCATTAATTCAGCCATCCCTTTGGGCTACAAGATGCTTCCTTCATACCAGGTGCAGTGGAGGCACCTACAGTCCCAGTTATTTACAACAGTGAAGAAGGAGGATAAGTCAACCCCAAAGTTCATAACTAGACTGGACAACATAGTAAAACATCCTCTTAAAAAGACAGACAGGGGCTGGGGATTTAACTCAGAGGCACAGCGCCTGCCTGGAAAGTGCAAGGTCGTGAGTTTAGTACTGGAAAACAAACAAACAAACAAACAAAAAAAGACAGTCTTTCCTCAGACTCTTTCTTGAAAAGCAAAGTGAATTTGGCTGTTAAGAGATAAGATCAGTTTGAGAAAGATCTGATGAAAGCTTCTCAAGAACCTCACCTTAAGACTCAGGCATCTTTACTATGCTGTCATAAAGACACATACATTGGCCCTCCAGACACATCGCACGCTTAGTTGCTGAGGACTAGGACAAGGCAGGTGTTACACTGCTGGGAATGAAAAGCCTGGAGAGAGCTAAACTCCTAGTGAGATTGGAGATAGAGGAAAAAGGGTCCCAGGATTGACTTGGTAGAAGAAGACCTTTTGGGGCCAATCTTGATAGTTAGAGATGAAGGCTATCCCATTTTCAATTATTTTCAGGGTTTCCTGTTCTCTGTGGGAATAAGGAAAGGACGTTATAGTCTCTTGTTTCTTCCAAAAAAGTGCTTTTACAACAAACATCCCTTCCTGGGGGACCTATAAAAGGGACAGACCAAGTCTTTGGGTTGCCAGGTAGATTAGCAGGCTTCATTCAGGAAGGTAAATGAGAGAGGCAGGTGTTAGCAGCATACTGTATACAGGAAAAGTAGTGATCATTTCTGTTTTTTTTTTTCTAGGAGCAGAGCAACCCAAAGCTCCTTCTACACCTCTTTACTACCACGTCCTCTACCGAAGACGTGGAGAAACCCAGGTAAGCTGGCACGGAGAAACATACTGCCTGATTGGTAACTACCGTTCTTATGGGGATGCTGCCATCACCACCCCAGTAAAGGTTAAAGAAGAGAAACCAGCATCCAAGTGGCCCTATGAGGATGCTTCCATGGTTAGTCCAGTAATGACCAAACCCAAGAAGCCAGCATCCGTACACGCTCTCAAAAGACCTCGATTTATGGAAGAATATAACCAACAGTCAGAGTTCCCTAGCCCCAAAATTCGCCACTTGAACACTGCTGACAAGACTGAAGAATGGCTGAGCAATTCTTTTGAGAAGATGGACATTAGATAAAAGAGCTAATACTTCTTATTCAGTGACCTCCACTGCCTTCTTCTGGACTTTTTTTTTGGGTACTGGGAATCGAACTCACAACCTTGCGCTTGCCAGGCAAGTGCTGCACCACTGAGCTATATCCTCAGCCCCACTGCCTTCTTCTGGAGATAGAAACTAGAAATTCTCCCTGATCCCAATTCAGTCAGGATCTTTCTTTCCTACTAACAGCTATAGGAAAGATCCAGAAATGGTGGTTGAAAGGAGGAGCTGCTTTGGACATCCAGGGCTTAACCTGCTAGAAACACTAATGTTCCTCCTCTCAATCCTCCAAAGTTCCTTCTGGTACAGAAGTAACCATGTGTGCATTCTACAAGCCAAGGAGGAGTCAAGCGCAAAGCAGCCTCGCTGACGCCTAATCTGCCAGCTGGATTCCTGACCTCAAGCATTGCCAGCAACCACAACACAGGTGAGGAGGATTTAGGATTCCTCAAACTGGAGGAAGTCAGCAGGGGTACACAAGGAGCTTCATGCCTATGCTCTCAGGCCCACCCCCTGAAGCTTTTACCCTCTGTTATGGTTTGTGTCTGGGTGTCCTCCCAAAGCCTCATGCGGCCATGGGGCAGGCTTTTAGAGTTTGATTGATTGTGGATGTGAGAGCTACACCCACCCTGGAGTGGATAGTTTGCATACGTAAGGGAGAGAAAGAGGGTGCTTCTGGCCATTTCCTCCCTCGTGTGTGTGCTTGTTGCTTTGCTGTGTTCTGCTGCCATGAGCTGTAGCCCTCTGCCATGTGCCACTCTGCCTTGTAATCTGCCAAGTATGGACTGAAACCTCCACAAACTGTAAGCGAAATAAACTTTTCCTTCCTTTATTTTGGGCATCAGGTATTTTGTCCCAGCAACAAGAGAAAAGTAACCAAGACACCCTCTTTCTTGCTAGCACTTAATGTCTCCTGAGGAGTCCTACTGTTGAATAAAATGACTTTCTGTAACAGTTTTTGACTGGAAAATTGTCCAAGGCCATTCTCAAACTTCCAGCTCCCTTCAAGTACATTCACATATGGAAACATGTTTTTCTAAGGCCTTCTGCATTCAAATGGGAGCCATGATAACAGTTTCTAATGGTGTTGTCTAGAAAACTTGAGCCAGGTCCCAGGCTAGTTCTTTAAGAAATAAGCAGCCTTGTGCTAGGACTATAGCTCAGTAGAAGATCATGTGTCTAGCATACATGAGGTCCTGCATTCAATGCCCAGCACCCAAAAAAAAAAAAAAAAAAAAAGGAAGGAAAGATAAAGAAAGAAGGAAAAAAAAGAAAGAAAGGAAGAAAGAAAAAGAAAGCCTGTTGAGTGCTTCAGTGTGTGTGTGTATGTGTGTGTGTGTGTTAGGAAAAGTGAAGCGGAGCTAAAAAAGCATTGGGCCATCTACCCACTGCATCCATCTGTCCACTCATTCAACAAGTACTTTAAACAATAGCTTCAGATCAGACACTGTGCTATTTGATGGAGAGAGATTGACAAGTGAGACAGTCAAGGCATTTCTTGTCATAGCAATAAGTGTTACTGGATTCTGGGGTTCTGGGATTGTCTTCTAGAGATTCATTCTAGGTTCTACTTGTCCTGAACAAAGAATTTGACAAAATAAGCACAAAAGGTAGCAAGGGTTTACATTTATGAAAGGCAGCCATCTTTTGTATCTCCCATTCCTTTGCTTACAGTTGTGCAGAACTGTTTTTCTGCACATACCCTGGCATGCCCACTTGCTCAGCTGGCTTGCCACACCCTAATCTCCTGCCTAATTTTTCCCTGAGCAACATAAATCCCCATAATTCTGTATGGGCTGCTGAGGGTGTGGTGGGCCTCTGAATTCATATAGCTACTTTCAGCTGAAAATGGCTATAGCTCCTAAGCACTGGGGATTAGGTGCTCTCCAACTACCTTGGGATGTTGTGGCTCTCTAGCTGGGGTGAAGGAAAAAGTCCTGGAGCAATACTACAGTCTTGGTTTTTGAAGAGACCCAGTCTTCCAGAGATGCACAGGACTGGCTTTCTTCTTTTGGATGTTCTTTTTATTCAGATGGTTCAAGTGGAGCTGGCTTTATCCCATGACATCTAGTGTCACCCACAATTTCTTGCACGATCTAGAAGTGCCCATGGACAAGGCATTGCAGTTTGTCCCAGGCCCCTTTTGTCCTCTTTTGTGGACAGAAGGTGAAGTTTTTGGGTGGGAGCAGGGACAGTCAATACTCCATGCCATGAATCAGGCACATGAGCCACCTGAAACACGGAGCAGTGCCCAGGTGGTAGCTTGGTACAGGCATGATGGACCCACTGTCCAGGTTTCTTGCAGCCTTGATTGGCTCTGGGTTTTCCCTTGGATGGCTTGAGTGTGCTTGAAGCATTGCCAACTGAGATAGCCATGATTTTGGCCTGTCTTTTTTATGGTCCTTTCCTTTCATCTTCATCTATATCTACATCTAGATAGCTGAATATAGAAAAGGCCATGCCTAACAACTGGGTCATAGGGCTCTGGAGGCCCATCTGTGACCCTACCAGGATCTTTTGAAAATATTGGGTCTCTCTGGGGCACTTAGAAAACAGGAGAGACCCATCTCCCCCCTGAAAGACAGGTGGTCATCTGGGGACAGGATCGTCAATAATATCAATTTTGTTTTCTTTGTAGTCCTCTTTAAATACCATGGTTTCTGGGTCTTTACTGAGATAAAGAGCCATAAGAGCCTGACCATAAGGAACTTCACATCAATTTCCTTCCCTTTTGCAAAAAGATCTAACTGAAGAATAGTAACTGCCATTTTGTACCCATCTCTCACATTTCCTAGTTTATCCTAATGGTGAGATCAGTGAGATCTGCTGGGTATTTCCCACAGCTCATCCCTGGGCCCACTGACTCCTTAGAGAGAAGGGTGCCCCCTAGGGGCTCTCTTAGAAACTCCCAAGAGATCAGGGTGGAGCCCACCCCTCTAGGACCTCCATTTACCACCTGAGAAACAATATCCCTTACATTTATCCCAATAAAAATTTTAGTACTTTGTTAAGAGACTGGAAGAATTTGGAGCTAAAAAAAAGAATCCGGAGTTCCAAGTGACACCTCCCCAGAATAACTCTGAAGGAGAGTCCGAGTCAAGTTTATTGAGCTGGGTCTTTTATTGATAGAGTTGGGGGGGTGTGTTAATGGGGTAGGCGTAGGTGGGGCAAAGAGAAAGGGGGCATGAGATTGGGTGAGTAAGAGTAGCTGAGTACAAGGCCATAGCAAAGGCTAATGTTCTGTTGTGGGTGCACTGTGACCTAGCAGGTGGGTGGGTGTGCCATGTTCTAGCAGTGTAGGCATTGTTCCCTGGGCTCAGGCAGCTGGGAACAGCCATTCCAGGAACTATGGTGGCTGTTGTGGGACCCATAGGGGCAGCTGGTGAGAAACGCAGTAGAGGAGGGTATTAAAACAATGGGCTCAAGAAGGGGCATTGGCCAGGAGCTGGTCATGCAGCCAGGAAGGGCTGAGACGAGGCCTAATTTTTTAGGGTGGTGGCTTGATCACACGGTCCTTTGGTGCCACCCTGTGAGAGTCTGGACATGTTGGTGAAGAAATAGCAGCTTTTCTGGAGAAGGGCAAGTGGCAAACAAGTCTGGGCCTCAGAAGTTTGGGGTTACAACAGCAGCCAGTGAGTCCATTTGACCTTGGAGGTTAGTGAGTGGGCATCTATGTAGGCAGATCTATTAAGAAATCTACCTGCTTAGAGAGGGGAGAGAAATGGTGAAGGGGAGGGTATTAGGGGCTTGGGAGGAGCTTTTGCCTGTGAACAGGTATTGGCTGAATGATACCCTGAGCCGGGGAGGGAATGAGGGTATGGGTTTTTTGAGAGGCATTATACAGGGGTCTAGCTATGAGGCTAAAGTTGGGAACCCAGAGGCGAGTTAGGCTGAGAAATGAGAGCCGTTTTTATTTATTCGTGGGGAGGGTGTTAAATAACGGCACGTGAGGAAACACCTGGAGACCGATACTGTGGAAACACTAGTTTTATTCTGCCTACATACAGGAAGGCTAGAACTGGAGTGGTATCAGCGGCTATCTGGAGCAGAGGCTAAGTATAAATAGGGTGGGCTGGGGATTTAGCTCAGCGGCAAAAGCGCCTGCCTGGCAAGCGCAAGGTCGTGAGTTCGGTTCCCGGTACCGGAGAAAAACAAACAAAGTATAAATAGGGTTTAGGGCTGGGGGTCGCAGTCTCAAGAATCTGGGTGGAATGTTTGAAGTCAAAGCTGCAAGGACAATCAGTGCATATGTGTATATAGAACCACTGTCAGGAAGACTGGAGGTCCAGTCTTACATTTCTTTATGGCCCTTAATTCTTGTCTGCCAAGGGCAGCCAAAATGCCTACTGTCTGTAGTGGGCACCATGAAGGTTTCTCTAGGGTCAGGCCTGACAGTCCCATCTTTTTCTTGTTATATACAGAGAGGGTCAGGAGAGAGGGCGGAATTTCTCATGGCTACTTCGGATGCAACAAGTGGGGTGACATGGGAGTATCATGGTAGCCTAATTGGGAGAAAAATTGAGGGGAACAGGGTTCTACTGAAGAGAAATCAGAGGTAGCATTTGTCTGTTGGTAATTGTTTATATACAATCCTATAAAAACTGAGAGGAATGTCTGAGGAGATATGGACCAAAGAGAAGGAGGAGGATAATACAGATAAAGGGTATAGCTAGTGGAACAAGCCATGAGACTTCTCCCCCAAACGTTAGTCCAAGAGTCATGCTAGGCATGGTGGCACACGTCTATAATCCCAGGAGTTGTGGAGGCTGAGGCAGGTGGATCACTGTGAGTTCAAGGCAAGGCCAGTCAGGACAAGACAGTGAGACACTGTCTCAAAAAGCCAAAAAAAAAGTCAGATAGGAACTGTCTAATTTCTGAAGGCTTTTATGTCAGTCCTTTGGCTGTTTCCCATGCTACACCTGACTGACTGATATAAAAACATTTTTTTCCAAGGAAGACATAACCCACTTTTTTTGTGGTAAGAAGTCCTAAACCTGTACGATTTTGAAGGGTCACTGCTGCCGGGGAGTCTATCTGGTTTTATAAAGTGAGAATGGAATCAGTTATTTGTCTGAGGCTGTCAGAAAGATCTTGGGAGAGGGAATGGTAGGAGGTCACAGAGGTAGTCAAACCTGCTAGGCCCATTCCTGTAGCAGCGGTGATACCCAAACTGTTAAGCAGGGGTATTAAATGTATGGCTCTACATCATCGGACCTGGATTGTAACATCAACAGGCAGATTCCGGGTTCCAGGAGCAACGTCTATTTTGGGGATGAGGTATGTCAGTGTGCAGGTCCCAGTCCAATAAGCAGGGAGGTGCAAGAAGGTGGAGGTCCCACAGAGGAAGAAAACGTTTTGACTGGGTAAACAGAATTGGTTGTAAATGTTAAAAAGATCTGTGACATTTTTGTTTTCTCTTTCCCAGACACCCAGGGTGCCTGCTAGGGTCCCTGACAGATTTGACTGCTGTCTATTGTTCTGTTTTCCCAGTGTAGGAAGAAATCTCTTGGTATCTACTAGGCCACTATGAGAAGACTAAAGGTAGCCAGGAAGAGACTGAGCAAGTGGGAGGTTGAGGACAGCGATTCCATGGGGAAAAGGGCAGGCATGGGACATGACATCTGTTGCAGAACTCTGTCTATTGAGCAGTGACATAGTCACAACTTTGAGAGGGCAGAAAAATGAACAAACTGAGTGAGCAGGACATACTGAGTAACCTGGTAGCTGGCATGACTGTACGAGGCCAATAACAGTATAGTTACATTGATGAGGAAGTAGATGTCCTAGTGATGTACCAAGGTCAGATTATACTGAATGCAAACAGGGGCTTAGAAAATCAGAGGAGCATCAGTGGTTATGGGGCTGTGTATGGGCTTAGCTGAGCTCTCATATGCAGAAGCATTAGCGAAATAGGACTGGAGGAGCCGGGCCATGCCTCCTACCTGGAGATTTTTTTTATCTTGCTATTGATAGGGAAAGTGGCTATGGATGTTCTGTTGAGGGGATGGAGTGGGTCTTTCATCTCATAGTTAGGGTGATACGTGAGATTGGTAGAAACCCAGGCCTGGGGAGAGACAGGAATGGCCATATGGGTTGCTGTAGACACAGAAATGCAGAGCCAGCAATCTTTGGCTAGGATAGGATTGGAGGGGTTCAGCAAGGAATGAGTTAATAAAGTTTTGTAAAGATGTGAACAGCTGGGAAGAGCTGCAGGAGCGCAACCTCAGGGGCATGGTAAAAGGAAGAAGAGTGTTAACTGGGCCAAAGGTCGTAGGTAAGGGGAGGAGAAGACTCTAACTAGGGCTACTGTGAATGCAAGCACAGAGACACTGTATTCCATCCCTGAGGTAAAAGACAGTGGAGTGGGAGTCCCAGTAAAATTGAGAGTAAAATCTACAGGAAAACATAATGAAATAGAGGACATTTAAGATCCTTTCTATTTTTTGAACAGGAGGAGAGCAAGGAAAAAGGAAAACTGTATACTCTTCAGGTGAGAAATCACAGAGTGCCCTGATAAGTGCGATCTCCTCCCCAGTTGTAGAAAGACTGGAGAGTATAAGTGTGAGGATGAAACCAGGTTAGGCCAGCAGAGCCTGACTGAATAAAACAGGTGAAGCAACGGGATAGGCAGTGGCAAGGCATTTAGGTGTTTTCCGGGATTCTGGTCAGCCTGACAGATGTAGGAGAGATTACCTACAACTTCCAAGAAGAGGAGGGGTCAGGCAAACTGTCAGCAGGACACAGCTTTATTCTGGAGCCAGGGATGCACTGTGTGTGTGTGTGTGGGGGGGGTCTTCCAGGGGAACAGTAGTTGGTGTGCTATAGATGACTCTGAAAAGTCCCCTCCTCTTTGTCTGCAGGAATCGGGAGTCTGTCTTTAATGAAAATCAATTTATTAGCCAGGTTATTCTCATAAAGGTGAGTATCAGGAAAAGGAGAGACAATTAGCAACAGGTTGTATTCCTTTTCAGACTTGTTGCAGAACTCGGAGACAGTCTTCGGTGGAACTGGTCTCTGGGCTGAGGTTTGGCCCAAGGAGAAAGGTGTGGCGGTATAACAGTTCAAAAGGACTGTACCAGCTGTACAGATAGAAACTTGTAACCCTTAGCTAGTGTGAGGGCCTAGGTCGGTGAGATTAATTCACTCTGCTGAGAAGTGGTGGATAGGGGAGGGCGGCAGCTTCTACAGTAGAATCCTGGGAGATGACAGCGTATCCTGCCTGGCAGCGGAGTTGGGGGTAGGCTTATATGAACTCCTGTCAATGAATCAGGTGTGGTCAGGGCTGGGAAGGGGAGGGTAGACATGTGTGGAAAAGGAGATGTTGCCAAGTGGATTAGGCTCTGACCCTTTAAGGGAAGGCAGGCTAATGAATTGAAAGACCAAGTTAAAGTTGGGGTCCAGGGCAATGGTAACCGCAGGAGTTTCTATGACAAGTGCATACAGCTGCAGAGAGGGAGGGGCAGAGAGAAAGTGTGGGAAGTGGGGTGAAGACACGAGTCCCGGAAGATTATGAGAGGAGTAAAGAGCGACAAGAACATATTTAGTGATCTTAAGTGCCTGTACAAGCAGCAGGGCCGCTGCAGCCACGGCATGCAGGCACAGCGGCCAGCCTAAGATAGCGGGTCAAGCTGTTTGGACAGGAACACGGTGGGGCATGGGCTTGGACCTGTGACAGAACTCCTATCGCACATCCCCTGTGTTCAGCTGTATGAAGACTGAAGGGTGGGGTCTGGAAGGGCTAAAGAGGGGGCTGGTTTTCAGGCTTCCTTTAAGGTCTGAAAGGCCAAGCGAGGAAAGCTCGTATGACCTAGGGACTCAACTGGGATTCCCTTTGTAATTTTATAGAGGGATTCAGTGAGGAGCAAAGCCTATCCCTTGGAGTCTAGATGCTGCCACAGTAAGAGTGTCCTTTTGGGATGACTTATAGGAGGGGCTGCAGAGAAGGAGGTCGTGTACACCCCGGTGAGCGGGCGGGGTGGAGCGGGAAGGAAAGTGAATCACATGCAAAAGCCTGCCTGAAGTAGTAAGGGCTGTCTTGGAAGCCTTGAGGTAGGACGGTTCAAGTTAACTGCAGGGACTGGAGAGTGTCCAGGTCTGTCCAGGTGAACGCAAAGACAGGTGTGAAGAGAGGTGGAAGGGAATAATACAAAAGGCATCTTCTACATCTAAAACAGAGTAATGAGTGGTAGATTGGGGAATAGAAGATCAGAGGGCACAGGGATTTGGCACCGCAGGGGGTAGAGGAAGGACAATCTGATTGATAGCACGAAAATCTTGTACCAGCCTGTAAGAGCCATCTGCCTTTCGTATTAGGAGAATGGGGGTGTTGAAACCAGAACTGACAGTAATTAAAAGGCTGTGTCACAGTAGGTGAGAAATAATAGGCTGTAGTCCCTATAAAGCTGAGTCAGAGTGGGGCATTTCTTTTGGGCAGGATGTGGGTGACTGGGCTTGAGAGAGATAGTAAGTGGCTGTGGGAATGAAGCCAGGGCTGGGGTGGAAGTGTCCCACACCCTGGGGTTGAGATGAGGGGAAATGATGGGAGCCTCTGGGGAGGACAGGGAAGGAACAGTGAGGGTGGCTGTAAGGGATGATTGTGTCACGGGGATGGTCAGAGGAGCTGACAACGTGGTTAAGGTGCCCACCCCAGAGGGGAACGGGACAGATAGGGACAACTAAAAACGAGTGTAGGAAAGGTGGTGACCCAATTGGCACCAGATTGGGGAAGTTTTAGGGTCTGGAGACTTTACATCAATACCTGTAGCAGTAACTGGGGCTAAGAAGGTTGGTCCTCCAAAGAGGGCAAAGTGGAATGGCAAGAGCCTGTGTCAATTAGGAACGGGATGGACTTACCCTCTACTGAAAGTCACCCAGAGTTCGGCATTCGAAATGTTCCAGGGGACTTCTACAGCTTTGGGGCCTAACCAGTCCTCAGGGGCCAGACCAAGAAGGTCTGGGAAGGAGCTGGGGGCGGGGGAGTTCCCACGGCCATTGTTCAGAGCCATCGGGGTGGCTGCCAGCCCTGGGAAATATAACTTCCAGTGAGGACCCCCACAGGAAGGACATGGTTTAGGGGGAATCCCAGGCCATGGGCACTCCCTAGCCCAGTGACTATTCTGGCAGCATTTGAAGTATGTCCCTGGAGGGACACCTTTGGGCAGGAAGGTCTTAAAATCTCTTTTAACCATGGGCTGGGGGACTGGTGGAGCCTGAGGTTTTCTTACAGCGGGAGGCTAACATCTGCAGCACAGAAATGCACTGTTTTGAAGCACTTGCATCTCTATTGTTAAAAACTTTATTTGTTTGTTTGTTTTCTGGTACCAGGAATTGAACTCATGACCTTGCGCTTTCCAGGCAGGTGCTGTGCCGCTGAGCTGAATCCCCAGCTCCTGTTAAAAACTTTGAATGCTAAATTAAGTTCCTGTTGTGGGACCTGAGGGCCAGCTTCCAATTTCTGTAATTTTTTACAAATGTCTGGTGCTGACTGGGTAATACAATGCACCTTTAGGATAAGTTGTCCTTCTGGCCTTTCTAGGTCTAATGCTATATATTGCCTAAAGGCAGCAGCCAAGCGTGCCATAGACTAAGCTAGTTTCTCGTACCTGTTCAGGTTCTCGTACCTGAGTGGTTTCCTTTAGCTTATCAAAATTAGCTGCCTATGGGCTGCCCTACAAAGTCCTTCTACTAAGTAAGAAACCATGTGATCTCGGCTTGCTGTGTCCTCAGAATCTGCCTGTTAGTTCCAGCGAGAGTCTTTCTTCCCCAGGGGACAGCTGTCATTTCTACAGAGCATGGGGCCTTCGATTCTTCCATTCTGTGGGAATTAGACAATTACTGCCATAAGCTAAAAAAGTGGTCAGAAGTTACCTAAAGAAATTCTTTACCCTCCATAATATTCCAACTTTCTATACGTCATGTGATCCCTCTCAAATCCTTTTTTCTCTCCCATCTGCACCCACTTCACGAGACATGGACTCCTGACAACAGGCCCAACTGAACTTTGCTCTCCCCTGGCAGCATCCAGAACCTCCTGCTGCTGGAGCAGCTCCCCCTACTCTGGACCCTCCTGCTGCTCCAGCCCTGCAACCTCCTTCAGGGTCTCCTGCTGCTATAACTGCTCCTTCTCCATCTGTGCTCCCAGAGCTTCCTCAGCTAGTACAGCTGCTCCCTCCCCTCCTGTAGGGACTCCTGTGAATCAGACCCACTATACTCGACCCTGGTCCACCCCATGCTCAGAATGGGTTGCAGTTTGGCCCCATAACCTTGCCCCCTGTCTTCCTGTTCCCACTCTAGGAGGTGAGAGGGGCAGAGGGAATTGTTAGAGTTCATGTTCTTTCTCTTTGACAGATCTCTCTCAAATTAAGCAGTGTCTGGGCTCCTTCTCCTCAGATTCCACCCAACATACCCAAGAGTTTTGGTACCTAGCTCAGTCATATAGCCTAACCTGGACTGATTTAAATGTGATCCTTCACTCCACTCTTTCTTTAGAAGACTGGGAATGAATGACTTCCTGGCTCAGTCTTATGGGGATGAGCAACACCTTCATCAGGTGGATCTTCCTGTAGAAATGACAGCTGTGCCCTGGGGAAGACCCTAGCTGGAGCTAATAGGCAGAATCTGAGGACCTAGCAAGCTGAGATCAGTTAATTGTAATAGGTGGTAGTGGTACTCTTATGGAAATACAAGAGAAGTCCTGCATAAATTCACTGTGGATCTTCCAAAGAAACATGGTAGAGGAGGTCAGTCAGCCTTGCATTTTTGCCCATTTAAGAATGGAAAGGCAACATAACTATGTCCAGAAAGTAGCAGAGACTGCTGTACAGCTGTTTATTCCTGGGGACAACGTGAATGTGGCTGGTCTTGTTTTAGCTGGATCAGCTGACTTTAAAACTGAACTTTTAAGTCAATCTGATATATTTGATAAGAGGTGACACTCAAAAGTTTTAGAGTTAGTTGATATATCTTATGCAGGTGAAAATGGATTCAACCAAGCTATTGAGTTATCTATTGAAGTCTTCTCCAACATAAAATTCATTCAAGAGAATAAATTAATAGGATGATACTTTGATGAAATTAACCGGGACACAGGAAAGTACTGTTCTGGAGTGGAAGATACACAAAAGGTTTTGGGAATTGGAACTGTAGAGATTCTAATAGTCTATGAAAATCTGGATATAATGAGATATGCTCTTCATTACCAAGGCACAGGAGAAGAGAAAATTCTCTATTCAACTCCAGAACAAGAGAAGGACAAATCTCATTTCACAGACAAAGAGACAGGACAGGAACATGAGCTGATTGAGAGCATGCCCCTTTTGGAATGGTTTGTTAACAACCGTAAAAAATTTGGAGAGACATTGGAAATTGTCACAGAAAAGTCACAGGAAGGATCCCAATTTGGGAAAGGGTTTGATGGAATTGGAGGTATCTTGTGGTACTGAGTAGATTTCCAGGGAATGGAATACCAAGGAGATGATGAATTTTTTGACTTTGATGACTACTAGGTATTCAACATGGGTCTGGCAAAATGTGCCTCACCCTCCAGCATCCAACCCAAGGAGCATACCTGTGGTGGAATCCAAATAGATCCCTGCCTTACAATTGGAACATTTCCAGAACTTAATCCGTGAACACCGGATACTGAAAAGAAAACCAAAACAAAACTAGACCCAGCCCTACCACTTCTGTTTGTCATGGTGTCAGCACAGCAGCCTACAACTAAGTTCCTAAATGCTTCTTTGGACTAATTTTAAAAAGAACCCGGGCTGGGGATTTAGCTCAGCGGCAAAGCGCCTGCCTGGCAAGCGCAACGTTGTGAGTTCGGTTCCTGGTACCGGAGAAAAAAAAAAAAAAAAAAAAAAAAGAACCCCAGTTTTTACTTTTACTCAATGGTAAAATTTGTTGCTCTTGTATTTTATGAAGAAATGATTTTTTAATCTTTATACATGGAAGCAAAAATACTTTAACTGTTGTAAACCTTCAAAAGTTAATAGAAGTGAGATAGTTCTGGTTTGTTTCTGATTTTGAGGAGAAAAACTAAATTGCTGCATTCACAGTGACCCATAATACATGGCATTCTCGGCTTAGACTGCATGAGAAGAAATATATGCGGTGAAATGTTGGAACCGTTTCTCTCCTGGTCTCTGTTTGATGTTGAAAGGGTGAGCACATAGGAAGCAATTTCAACTTCACTCCCTCACACCCGTCCCCCAGACTGTCAGTTGCAAGGGTGCAGATTGCATTGCGATGTCAAGCTGACTCATGAAGCACTGGAGCCAGGCACTGTTTACTTCCATCTGTTTGGCAGGCGCATTAGTGCCCAGCATTTGGAAGCCCTTTGTATCACCCACTTGCTTTGACAAGGGTCCCCATAATCTCAGCCTACTAAAAACTGTTTGGGATGGGTACAATGGGGCTTCTGTGTTATTGCTGCTATTGAAAGAAATAAAACATGCAATTTAACTGGAAGCAAACAAACAAAATCCAAATGTTGAATAATGACACATGAGGAAACACCCAGACACCGAGACTGTGGGAAACACTAGTTTTATTCCACTTACATACAGGAAGGCTAGAACTGGAGTGGTATCAGCGGCTATCTGGAGCAGAGGCTAAGTATATACAGGGTTTAGGGCTGGGGGTCGCAGTCTCAAAGAATCTGAGTGGAATGTTTGAAGCCAAAGCTACAAGGACAATCAGTGCAGTTGTGTGTACAAAGCTGGTGTCAGGAAGACTGGAGGTCCAGTCCTACATTTCTTTATGGCCCTTAATTCTTGTTTGCGGAAGGCAGCCTAAGTGCCTGCTGTCTGCAGCAGGCAGCATGAAAGTCTCTCTCAGGTCAGGACTGACAGAGGGGAATTGATTGGATGAGAATTTTGTGATATGATAGTCTGAACTAATTGTGTCTTGAAAGGTGTGGTATGGAATCTACAGGAGAGAAAAAGAGGAGAGAGGCATCTAAGTGACAGTCTTGGGGAGAGAGACTGCAGATTAAGATATCATCAACTTATTGGAGCAATTGTTGAGAGGTGGAGTCTGGTTGAGATCATGGCCAAGAGCCTGGCCAAATAAGTGCAGACTGTCCCCAAACCGCTGAGGGAGGACTCACCAGGTGAACTGAATGGCACAGACTGAGGTGGGGTCAGTCTAAGTGAAGGTGAAAGGGTCTTTGGAATTGGTGGGGATGAGGGTTGCAGGAAGGGGTGAGGAGGAGAAGGGTAGAATGTGTGGAGATAGAAGGAGGATTTTGGAAGATGACTGCTGTCTGAAGCTTGAGAAGGAGGTCCCATTTCAGGAGGCGATTGGGGCACTAGGCAATCACCAGAAATAAATGAGAGAATGTATGATGTTGTGTGGAGTGTTGGGTAGTGGTGAAAAGCCTGGCCATTGCTCCCATTGCCAGTATTGAAGATTTAAATGTCAGTCGTGAGAATGTTGACAAGGAGGAAGAAGTGACCCTTGGGTGAGGCGAAATGAGATAGACTTATCCTTGACCAGAGGACTTACCCTCACCTCTTATGTGGTGATGTGCTGAGGGTGCAAGAGCCACAAGCCCTGTCAGTCCTTGGCTTGAAGAATAGGTCCCATTAGGTCAGGGCATGGTCATGGATGGCTCCACCCTTGTTTTGGAGTAGGGACAGTCCACTTTCTAGTGGCTGTTTAAGCCACAGAGGGAACAGGCCTTGGGGAAGGGACATGGATTTGGTCATTGCTTTGCCTGGTGCCCTGTTTTTCCACATTGAAATCAATGTCCAATTTTTGCTTGGGTAACTGGCCTGGCTGGAGTGCTGCTGTAAGAAGATGGTAGGCAGATTTGTCAGCCGTTTTTTTTTGTTGTTGTTGTTTTGTTTTTTTTTTTTTTGAGACCACGCTCTCAAGTTTCTGGTTTTGGTAGACCCTGAAAGCAGTGGTTGTGAGCTCAGTCATAGGAACTTGAGGACCAACCTTGAATATTTTGAACTTTGTCCTGATTCGGGGGGGTGCTTGGGAAATAAAATAAGTCTTGAGAAAAATGTGTCCCTCAGCTAAGGAGGGTTCTAAGAAGGTATGGGTTTTTAGTGTTTCTGTGAGTCCTACTGGGATTTCTCAGGGGTGTTGATAAGATTTTGGGGGCGGGTTGTCAAAGTTGATGGACTTAATGAAGGCCAGTGAGAATGTATTGGATAAAATCTTGGTGCTTTCCCCAACCTCTGTGACAGGGCTCATGGCTCCATCTAGGGTCCTGTCTAGGACCAGCAACTGTCCTGGGGTCCTGGAGTCCTTGGGGTTTTTTTGTTATTGGTTTGGGTTTCTTCTT
>NW_004955484.1:8663680-8724661 GCF_000276665.1 Chinchilla lanigera
GGCCTCCTCCTCGTCACAGCTATAGAATACTGACGAGGTAATCCCTACTAACATCTCAAGTGAGCCATCTGGGGCGAAACCCATTTTTTGTAGCTTTTTCTCTCCAGCCTCCCAGTGCACTGGGACCCCGCAGCCACTTAGGGTCCTTTCCTCAACCGTCAGCACAGGCAGCAGGAATCTCGGTGCAGACTTCTCCAGAGCTCCACGTGCTCCTCCACCGCAGCCTGTACTGTCAAGGGAAGAATGGCTTCCAGGGGGGTCTCCCCAGGTATTACACAAGGTCCTCCTGGTTTCTAGTTTCCAAACAGCTCTCGTGACCACGGTCAACTACACCTCTGAGTCGTCAGGTGCGGTCTGTATTCTCGTGTTCTCCAAGTCCTTGTTCAGCAGCTGCTCCTCCACTGACTCTGGACCTTTCTGGTTCTCAGCAGCAGGGGCAAGAGTGACCCATTGTGTGGCATGTATTCCCAGGGGTTTCTCCAGGTTGGGATGATTCATGCATGTCCCTGGGTGGACCTCAGTGGCTGGCACATGGTGGGCCAATTGTGTCATTGCTTCTCTGGGCCATGATAGTTCTTGATCACATGGTGGTGGCTGGTTTGATGGCTGGTGCATGCCAGCATGCATCACCTCACAGCTTCCCAGACAATGGCTGCCCACCTCTCAGGTGCCTGCATTGCTGGGGTCCAGCCCAAAAACCGGAGCTCCCCACTGCACGGCTTCCCGGACACCGGGTGCCTGCCTCCCAGGCACCTGTGTGGCTGGGATCCAGCCCCTTTTCTTGTTTTTTGTCTTTGCTTTTGGCACCATGAATCCAGCTCAGGACCTTGCACTTGCCAGGCAGGTGCTTGTGCTGCTGAGCCATATCCCTGGCCTTGTCCTGGAATATTTGTGATTATCTTGGGCATGGGTTTCATTGGCTGCATAGGTGGCCATCATCCAAACTTATCTTTTGTTGGAGAGGAGAGTGGTGGTGAGAATGATATGAATATGAGGGGTTTGATAAGAAAGAACCAAGGCGACCTTATATTTGGAAGACATTGGAGAGGGAGAATGGGATGTTGATGTGGGTAGAGCTGTTAGTGTCTGCAACCTTGTCTTAGTTACTTTTCTCTCGTTGCTGAGACAAAATATCTCATGCCCAAGATTAAGGAAGGAAGGGTGTATTTAGCTCACAGTTTGTGGAGGTTTCAGTCCATACTCGGCTGGCTCCAAGGTAGAGTGGCATAGGGCAGAGGGCAACTGTTCATGGTGGTGGAAGACAGCAAAAGCAACAAGAGCAAAAAGGGGGAAGCAGTGGCAAACAGCCTCTTTCCCTCCCTTACATTGTATGCAAACTGTGGCACAGCACTCATTCCCATAATTCCAACATTGGACCATGAATCAATCATAAACTCTAGAAGCCCACCCCATGACTGCATGAGGCTTTTGGGGGACATCCAGACACAAACCATAACAAACCTCTAGCAAAGGGAATAGCCCAGATGTGTGTGGGGTGAAAGGAATAAATAGACTCAGTAGGGGTGGTCTGTTGGGTGGAAGACTGGGTCATGGGTAGTGAGGGAGAGGGTAAGAGGCATGGAGTGGGAGGTTTACTGCAAGATTAAAATTTTTATGTGAGGAAGAGTTTGGGGCCAAAGGCTGGCTTGGAAGGATGGAGGGAAAGCCATCATCAGGTGTGATGTAGACTAGAATGAATAGAGGGAGGGATGAGAGCAGACAGTGAAAGAGGCCTGATCATAGGGGACCTCCTTCCAATTGTCTGAACTCGAGAAAGTGGTCAAAGTCAGAGAGGATCTCATAATTGAACAAACCATATTTTGGCCAAAGAGAGCTATAATCTAGCTTGTAGTGTGGCCCAGCCCCATTACAGGAAAGGATGAGGCATTTTGACTTGAAGTAAGATTGGAGACAGAGGTTATTGAGGAGGCAACTCAGGGAGGTTTCTTTAGGAACAGGGAGGCAGTTCCTCTCATGGTGGATCAGGGCCAAGAGTGTCTAATGGGAAGGAGGGCAACAGGGATCAAAAGGAGCATCCCCCAAAGGAAGACTGAAAGCTGGAACAATGCACAGAGTAACATGTGTCCAGGGAGGTTGTGTCCAGGCCAAAGTCAGAGATCAAGCCTAATTAGGAGTTGGATAACTGACCAGAGGGATGGACACCCTCTACCTAGGACGAATCACCCCACAGTCTTGAACAGCAGGATTCAAGTGGAGGAGATATTGGAAGGAGATTGCTGGTGAGCTAGAGGCAATGTGGCCACTGGTTCTTATCACCCAGACAGTGTTGAGGTGGGGGAGCCACAAGCCAAAGGGGGCCTTTAGACTGCCACATCCCAGGTTTTTGGCACCAGATGTGAGGTGCAGTGGTACCTAGGTTCATGAACTTGATTATTTTCATGATTCTGGTTGCGAACCAAGTTGAATGAGAATCAAGTCAAATTCAATTGTTAGGTGACCTTGTGGGAAAATTTGATTTTGTTCTCATGAAGTTCAGTGTGCAGCCAGAATCATGGAGACAATTGAGTTTATGAACTGAGGCACCACTGTAAATGGTGACAAGCCCATAAAAGAACACAGCACCAGCCCAAATTTGAGGTTCTAAGTGAGACCTCCCCCAGAATAACTCTGAAGGAAAGTGTCTGAGTCAAATTTATTGAGCTAGGTCTCTTATGGATAGGGTTGCGGGGGTTAGTGGGATGGGCTTAGGTGAGGTGGAGTGAAGGAGGATGTGAGACTGGGGAAGGAGAGTAGCTGAGTACAAGGCCATAGCAAAGGCTAGTGTTCTGTTGTGAGTGCACTGTGACCTAGCAGGTGGGTGTGTGTGCCATGTTCTAGCAGTGTAGGAACTGTCCCTCAGGCTCAGGCAGCTGGGAACAGCTATTCCAGGAACTGGGGCAGCTGGGGGCGGCAAATGGGGGTCAGACCTATCACATATGTTTCTAGATTACCTGAATTTCTGTTAGAAAAAACAGGATCTAATTTGATTCAGAAGAGAAGCAGGGAGGAGGCCCATATGATCTCTAAAAGTGGAGACTTTAGCACTTACATATAAGGGTGAGGGTTCCTGGTGTCCAGGCTGAGAAGCTTAGCTTGGGCTTCTCCTCATTAAACTAGCTATTTTGCAGTCCCTGCTTTTGCAATATTATAATTAAGCCTCTGCTTCATATTACTTTCATGTTTTTGAGTTCCTCATTCTATGCCAGAGGGTTCTTGGGTTTCCAGTCAGCCTCACAGAACCAGGGAAGCAGAGGGTCTCCTAGCATCCCAGACCCCCACCTGACAGACAAAAGTATCATGGAAAAAAACTTGAGGACAAAAGGCTCATTAAACTCTAGGTCACACACATGGAACCTGCATGGTTTGCAAAAGCCCACTTGGGCCCAGTGAAGCCTAAAATGGTCCCTTCCACAACTGGGCTAGGGGAAGACACCCTGGCAGCCCCCAACCAACTTGTACTCACACTGAGGGACTGAAACCAGGAAAGAGAAGAAAGAAAAGGAGAGATAAACTTGAGGCAGACCAGAGGGAAAAACACAGAGGCCATATGCTCCCCCTCCCGCATCCCACATGGTGGGACACACCAGGAAACTGTTCTAGACCCACAGGAAAACTTCCTGAGCTTCCCAGATTCCATTTATTTGTACCACCCTCTAGTTTCCTGCTTCCCCTCAACAACAAACATTAGGCCTCTAAAGGATGAAAGCCCATCCTGGGGGAGAAGGGGATTGGAACTTTCCTAGGGCAGAGAGGGAAAGGAAAATAAAAACCTTCTTGGCTGTAGATTTTACAGAGAAAGAGAAACAAAATTGTTCCCAAAGGCCATACTTCCTGGCTGGCTTTGCCAAGATATGTGACTAGGTTCTGAGGTTCTGGGGTCTCCTAGAAATTCATTCTAGGTTCTTCTTGTTCTGAACGAAGAATTGGATAAACCAAGCACAAAAGGTAGTTGGAGTTTTACATTTACCAAAGGTAGGAAAAGAAACATACCCTGCAGACTGAGTGTGGGCCAGTTAAAAGTAGGAAAAGAAGTACACTCTCCGGGTAAGAGCAGGCCACTACGAAAGAGAGAGCACAGTAGCCCACAGTTTCATGACAGGTGACTTATATCTCTCACTCATTAGGGTGATGTCAGGTCTAGGCTGCCCTATCAAAATCTTCTCATGAGAAGAAGTGACGGTAACTCTTTCTGATTGGAACTTTTTCTGCACACTTCTGGCATGCCCACTTGCTTGGTCAGTTTCCTACACGTTTATCTTCTATCTCATAAGTACCTAAACTATGAGACAAAATATACAATATCAAGGTTTGGGGTTGTAGCTCACTGGCACACTGCCTAGAATATGACACCCCCTGGACTCAATTCATAGCTTCACCAGTATGAAAGATTCAGTTATTAAACTCAGTATCAAGAATACTAAAACATTATGAGGAGAGAGACAATGAACCATGCCATGTTGCATAAGGGGATCAGGGAAGGGATCTTTGAAGCGGGGATATTTCAGCACAGATGAAAATAAGGGTATCTTGTAAGCAGCTGAAATAGAACAGAGAAAAATACAGATGTAAAGTCCCTGAGGTAGAGCCAGGCAGAGTGGCTGTATTAATCACTGAGATACAGTACTTGACACACGCAATTAAAGGAGTAGAGGTTTATTTTGGTTCACAGTTTCAGTAGGGTCAATCCACGGTTAGCAGGCTCCAACAGAAACATCATGGTAAAAAAAAAGAGAAGGAAAACTGCTTACACCATATTGGCTAAGAAATGAGAGAAAAAGGAGACTTGACGCAGTTATTTATTTCCTTCCTCTGTGCTCCGTCTCACAACAAAACACTCAGCCATGAACTCAAAAATGGGTTAACCCACTGATGAGTAGAGCACTTCACGATCCAACAAACTTTCAAACTTTTCAAACATCAACACAAGATTTTACAGGAATATTTTTGATGTATACAACAACAGTGACGTATACATGTAATCCTAGCACTCAGCAGGTGTAATGCGAATCACAAATTCTAAAACAGCCTACACTACTTAACCAGACTATCAAAAATTAAAAATAGACAAAATTTAAAATCCTATATGTGCTGTGATATGCCTATGATCCAATCACTCTGGGACGCTGTGCCAGGAGGATCACAAGCCCGGGCAACTGAGTAATTTCCTAACCCGGTCTGAAGGGTAAAAATTAAAATGGCAGGGGGTTAGGCTCTGTGGGAAGGCCTTGGATTCAATCTCCATTGTAACAACAAAAAAGATTGTAAGGCTGATCTGTTTTAGCACCTCCAGAAGGGCCAGTGTGGTCAGGAAGGATGGATAGAGAAGAATAAAAGATGTGCTAGGAGAGGTAGGCGTGGGACTTTTCATCTGTGATGAGGAATATGGATCTCATTTTAGGTGTGAGAGGAAGGTATAGCAGGCATAAGATAGAGAATAAATCTGATGTGGATACACAAAGACCACTCTAGCTGCTGTGAATAATGGCAATGAGGTACTGGCTGTTACCTGGAGAGTGTCTCTCTCAGCAGTTAAGGGGACAGTTGGTCATGAGAATGGAACTGGGGGACAGGCAGTAGAGCAGGAACAGCACACAGTTGGTACTGTCTGAAGTTCATCCATATCAGCAGCCCAAAACAGGAGGTATCACGGTCATCCATTCACAGTTCCCAACCCTAGAAGACGTATCCCAACTTGGAGACAGAACACTTGTCCTGAGAGGCTCCAACAGCGAGACCGCTTTGCTTCCCTGGTACGCATACTCATCAGCCAGGAAAGAATCTGTGATCAACAGCTTCCTTGCACTGGTCTTATAAGAAGGAGGCACAGGCCCTGGAGCTCCCATAGCATTCCCCCCTGAGCATCTCAGTTAACCTCCCAGTGTCTCTCTCTGATACTTAGTGTGACCTAAGTAGTTAGCTGAGGAGTCATGTTGGCATTCTAGCAAACATGAAAAACAGCCTCGCCTGGAGCTGTTAGGAATGAGAGATCCCCAGCACTTATATCACTCCATGGGAGTTTCTGGGATGAGGGCCTGGACATCTGTATTTCTAAAAGCTTCCAGTGTTGAGGACCATGAATTATAAATTGACATAGTGTTTTCTTAGGTTCTCCTTACCCTGCCTGCCATGTGGGCTGGTTTTGAAATGTGGGAATCCTGCTTCCTCTAGGCCAATGAGATTAGCACCCAGGTGTGGGGATGGATCTTGGCTTGCTTCCTTTATGATGTTAAACTTGCCCATTCTAGAACTGTCTTTATGCTGTTCCAGGAATAGCACCCTAAAACAACCCCCCTCACACACAGCCGCTAATAAAATGGTGGTTAGCTGGAGATTTGGGGCCTTTTGTTCCTGGAGAGTAACTGGTAGTCTCAGATCCCTACTGTGTAGCCCTCTACTTTGTCTTTTGCTCTTTTTCCCTTTCCTGCCATGAGCCTTAACCCAGGCCAGAGACTGGATCCCACTGCAGGGGTCTCCAATAACTGGCACTACGGGAAGGGTCTCCACTATTCCAGTAGTCACCGCACTGGTGTAAACCTATAGGTTCTGCTGAGGCTGGAGGACTGCCTAGAACATGAGTTGGAAATCAGACTAGGAAACATGTTTAGACCCAGTCTCTAAATGAAAAAATGAATTCATCAGTCAATGAATAAAAAATTCCTACAAATCCCAGTTTATAAGAAAAGCAAGAGGCAGAGGGACATATAAAAGGATATCAAGGATGTAATCAGCAATCTCAAGAACATAGAAAAGTCACCCAACAGGGAGGCTCAAATCTGTAATCTCAGCACTCAATTCCTGAGAAAAGGATTTTGATTAGAGATGATCCAGAGCAATCCTGTCTGAGGAGGGGGAAAAGTACATGAAAAGAAAAACGCTAATCCAGTGCAGCCTACGTTCACTGAGTAACATCAGTGAAAGCTCAGTTGCTCAGCTTACAGGGTAAGCTCGCTTGTGGGAGCCAGGAAGCCAGGACAAGGAGGGAGCCAGGAAGCCAGGACAAGGAGGGGGGCTGTCTGTACACAGACCCAACACTGGGAGGGCTCTGGGGTGCTCAGTGCTTGGTGCTGGGTGCTGGTGAACAGCTGCTGTTGCCTGAAATGTGTAGATTCGGTGGCCAGGTCAAGCCACAGAGATAGCAAGATTGACCTTGAGGCTAACTATGAAATCACACATGCTGTGTAGCAGTTGCTGGAGGTCTCACTTCAAGAACCTGGGACCATCGCTGCCTGCCCCTCTGCATGTTTATGCCAAGAAATGTGATCAGTGGAGATCTGTCCGGCCACCTCACTGCACACTCTAGCAAAGGGGCAGCACCAATGGGTGGCCAGCAAAGGATGTCTACACAAATGGATGGATGTAGGAAGTGGAGGCCCTCCTGTGGAGAGGCACTGCATCAGGGTGGGAGGAATCTAAGAAACCTCCATGTACCTTAGCTAGGAGGGAATCTGTGTATTGTTTACATGCCCTGAAGTTCAGTTTTCTCACCTACAAAGTGGGGCTGGTGAAAACTCTCCCTTGTGGGCAGGATTAAAAGGACTAGCACACGTCATGTTTAACGGGCAGGCAGCACAGCTCTGGGCACACAGTCGCTTTGGCTGATGTCATAGTCACTCTTGCCACATGCCCGCACTGCAAAATAGAAGAGGCAGCGATCTCCTGAGGGCCAAGTATATTCACTCTTCAACAAACATTCCTTGTGTGCTTTCTGTGTGCTGCTGCCTTCTGCAATACCAGATGCCAGACCAGAGAAGTCCTGGCCTTGTTGAGTTTACTCGCCACCAGAGACTACTTGAAGGAGGAGGAAGAAGGAACATCACCAGCAAAACCTGGCCCAGTAGGGTGAAGAGGCTTCCCCCTAGGTCCATACTGCAGACAAGGTAAGTCACCAGAGTGTTGGGATTTAGGAGAGTTCTCCATGATCTACCCTTTCCTCAGGAAACTGAGTATCACAGTTTGGTAATTCAAGAAATTTTTAGTCTCAGAGCCATCTTTAACTGTCTTGCTGGAAACAGCTCCTGCACGCCAGGGCCCTCTAATTTTCCATCCACCCCCAGCTTCAAGGACATAGCACAAACCCAAGCAACATGTCCCACATATGGAATCCTCGTACTCTAGAATCAAAGGCAGAAGGATCCAAAGATTGAGTGAATCCTGGACAACTTAGCCACCAGAAGTTGGCTAGGAAATATTCTGCGTGACTTCAAAATCCAGTATCAAAAGCTGAAGGGACAAATGGTAGCTTTAAAGAGGGCAGGTATCCTCCAGTGGTTCCAGAAGGGCTGTCAAGTCATACTTCTCTGCACAGGCATAGCCTGTAAGGGGCCAGACAGCACACTGGAGAGCAGTTATGATTTCTGTCTCACTCTGAAGATGACATTTACAAAGCAGAGGGTATGAGTGTGTGGAGAGCACTGGGCCAGCAACCATCAGCACTGTGTCCTATCCCTGGTCTGGAAACCTGCTATAGAGGGTTGAATTGGCAACTTCTCAAAGAGACAGCCAACCAGAACTAGCATCCTCAATGACAGAAACTTTCCCTCAGCAAGCGTGATTTTGTCTGACTTAAATGTGATGTTAGAAAGAGATCTTTCTCAGTGACCTGGAAGGGTGAGCACCCTTATCAGTAGGAGTCCTTGGGCTCCCCAGTCACTTTTTTGAGGGTCCACCCCACTGCATGTGGCTTTAAATGAGAAGCCGCCAGCCAGCATTCAAGAGTCAACTTTGGCACATGGAAATGGAAGTGGGTTTTGTATTTTGGCGTAAGATAGTGTCATAATGTCTAACAAAGAATGACCTTTGCATGGACTCATTTTGTAGTAACCATCACTGGGCAAAATTCAGTCTATTGTGAGGATTTATACTACAAACCACTGCATAGATGTCAAAGGCTGTAGTGGTTAATTTTGGGGAGAGGGGCGCATGCTCACACCCTCAGTCTTAGACATGTGAGGCAAGCATTCTACTATGGAGCCGTATCTTCAATATATTTGCTTACTTTACAGTAGTGGAGTGAAATATTAAGGTTGTCATTTTGTTTTATGTCATTTTTTCATGAATGTGTTTCAAATTGTCTGTGAAAAGGGCTTTGTAATTTCCAATTTTAAAAATTATGGAGCCCCTCATTTTGCCTTGGAACAGCTTGAACTACCTAACCAGGGTATGTCATCTTCAAATGTGCTGACCTTGTCCTCACATTCTTATCAGCTAAAAATGTGGAGCCCCAATATGAATACATGAAGACCTACTATTGACCAGAATTCCTCACTATTAGCTGTATGACCACGTTAGGCCCCTTAACACCTTAGCTTTTTTGACACCCAGGTATAAAAATATTAGTGTTCTAAGAATGTACACTTGGGAAAGAAGGTGAAGAATAGCCCACCTTTGCTTTTATTCTTTCCCCACCAGAGTGACTTTATAAATATCCAAATCTCATTTCTGTATCAGGCCCTTGCCCAATGAAGCTTCCTTGGTTCCTAAATCCATCCAAATCTCTGTGCTCCACTTGCATGGTCAGGGTCAGAGCTCCACAACCTGACTCTTAGGTTAGTCTTGACTCTGGCCAGTCCCAGAATTTGGGATTCTCTGGCCCGTCTATAGTCCGTGGAGCTGTGCCCTCTCACATAGGAAGGCCAGAGAGGACGGTGCAGGCAGCATTGCTCTGCCTTCTCCTTGATCTCCTCCACCAAACACTGAGGTCCTGAAGCCTGCCCATGACCAACTAGGCTTCATCCTAGGGATTCAGGGATGGTTCAACCTACACAAATTGATAAAAGTATTACACTGCCGGGCACGGTGGCGCACACCTGTAATCCCAGCACTCAGGAGGCTGTGGCAGGAGGATCGTTGGGAGTTCTAGGCAAACCTGGGCTACAAAGTGAGCTCAAGGCCAGCCTGAGCTGCACAGCGAGACCCTGTCTCAAGAAGACAAAAAAAAAAAAGTATTACACCACATTTAAACAGGAGCAAGCACACAAATTACATGGTCATATCAATAGACATAGAAAAAGCATTTGACAAAATCCAACATTCATTCACAATAAAAACACACCCTGAAGAAAATAGTGCCTCTATCACAATCTGATAAAAAGTCATCTATGACACACCAACAGGCAATATCATATTAAATGAAAAAGAGCTGAAAGCTTTCCCTCTAAAATTAGGAATAAGAAGAAGGGTGTCCACTATCACCACTCCTGTTCAATGTATTTCTTGAAATACTAGCTAGAGGAATCAGGCAAAAGAAAGAAATAAAGGGATATATGCAGGAAAGGAAGAAATTAGATTATCCCTATTTGCAGATAGCATGATCCTCTACATAGAAGACCTCCCAAAACGTCACCAAAAGACTCCTAGAATTAATAACCAAATTCAGTAGAGTACAAGTAGGATGCAAAGTCAACCCTCAAAAATCAATAGCATTCCTGCACACCAATAATAACTCACTGAGAAAGGTATTATTAAACTAGGGAAATAATACCTTTCACAGTAGATAAAATAAAATGAAATACTTAGGAATCAACCTAACCAAGGAAACAAAAGACCTCTACAATGAAAACTACAGTACTCTGCAAAAAGAGATCAAAGAGGACATCAGAAAATGGAAAGGTATTCCCTGTGCCTGGGTAGGTAGAACCAAAATAGCCAAATATATGAGCACATAAGGTTTTGGGAGTACATCTAGATGTAAACCATAGCACCTACACAGTCCCTCCCTGATACTTGATGAGACTGAAGTATATTTGCACTTACTGGTAGAGTCAGATTGATAATTCTGAAACATGATAAAAACGTGTTCACACAAAGCCCTTAGGAGTGAGAAATCTGCAGCACCCAGGCCCGACCAAGGGAGATTACAGCATGGGGACCTGGAAATCTGTATTTATAAAAGCTTCTTGTAGTCCCAACACTGGTACCCATCTGTAATCTCAGCCACTTGGGAGGCCTAAGGAAGAAGATGGCTTCAGTGAACAAGTTAGTGGCCAGCCTACAACATGTTGGGGCCTGTATTTGAATGAATCAATCTTTCTATGTATAAAAGATTCCTACAACTAGGAGGCTATAGGAAAAATAATAGACAATCATGTATAAGGTCACAATGGGATACAATCAGCAAACTCAAAAAACATGGATAACTGTCCTGGGTGTGGTAGTTCACATGTGTTATCTCAGCAATCAGAAGGCTGAAGCAAAAGGTCCTTGAGTTAGAGGTCAGCCTGGACTCTCTAGACAGAGAATATCTAAAAAAAAACCTCTAAAAGTAAAAACAAAAACAATGATAAAAGCACCTCAGATGGACTGATGCGTACCTAAATGAGCAGCAGTGAGTACGGCTGCTCAGCTACACAACATAACCCCTCTTGCGGCAGCCATGAAGCCAGAGGAAGGAGGCTGTGTGCACAGAAATCTAATGCAGGGAGGGCTCTGGGGTGCAGGCTGCCTGTGAACGTGTGTTGACTCAAGTGTGGTCAACAGAGACCCGTCCTGCCACCTCACTGGTAACCCCATAGTGTGCCAGCACCACTGGGTGACCAGCAAAGGAGATTAGGCAAATGGATGGGTGTAAGGACCCGGAGGCCCCTCCTGGTGAGAGGAACATCACTTGGAAGTGGAAGGACTCACATAATCTCCATGTGCCTTGCCCAGGTGGGCATCAGAGTTCCCTTGCCTACCTGCTGCTCAGTTTTCTCATTTTGAAAGTGAAAGTAAAACACACTTGTGTGCAGAGTAGAATGGGCTGGCACACCTTGAACTGACAGCACAGTTCTGGGCACTGAGTCTCTGGGCTGTTCGCACACTCAGTCTTACACTACATCCTCGCAGCAGGGAGAAAGAGGGGGCAACAGCCTCCTGAGTGTCAAGCGCACTCACTCCTCAAAGGATGACAGATATTTATGGCCTTGCTGTGTGCCGAGGAGTGTTGTCAGGTGTCACAACAGAGCTGTGGTGGCCTTGCTGACTTCACTCCCCAGCTCCACAGCTGGTAGGCACCACAGACCTCCTGAGGGGGAGAAAGAGAGGAAAAGGTGTGATCTGAGAGAGCAGCGAGGCTTCCCCATGTGCCTGTGGGTAGAAAAGTCACCAGAGAAGGTTTGGAATTAGCAGAGTTTCCATGACCTGCAATTCTCCAATATAGTTGAATATGTTTTGAGAAGCAGCTCCTACATCACGAGCCCTCCCCAGTTCTCCATCCACCTCCAGCAACACTACATTGTGGACACGGGAGAAGGCCCGATGTGGATTGACCACGTGTGATCCCAGCACACTGAGAGGCTGAGGCAGAAGAATCACAAGTTGGAGCCCAGCATGGCCAGCTCGGTGACTGGACAACAGGCTAGGATATGTTCTGGAAGATCATAAAATCCATAATGTAAGGCTGCAGGGGCAAATGCCCACTAACATGGGGGAACGGATCCCCCAGTGTTTGCCTTCAGAGACATACTTCTCTGTATAACAGTCCTAGGCTCTCTGGGCTTGAACTGGTCAATTATGACTTGGTCTTCAGCCTGTTAGATGATATCCACAGAGCAGGGAGTGTCAGACATGTGGAGAGGGCCAGAGAAATAGCTCAGAGGCACAGCACCTGCCTTGTAAGCTCAAGGTCCTGAGTTTGATTCCTGGTACCAAAAAAAAAAAAATGTGGAGAAAGACATCAGACATCATCATCAACCTTGTGACCCAACCCTGAGATTTATGCTTCATTCAGAAGACTGAGCTGGATGTGATGGTGCATGCCTATAATCCCAGCACTCAGGAGGCTGAGGCAGGAGGATCATTGCAAGTTTGAGACCAGTCTGAGCTATATGTGAGTTCAAGGCCAGCCTGGACCACATAGCAAGACCCTGTCTCAAAAAACAAAAAATTGGGTGGGCAGTTGTTGAGAGGCCTTGCACAACTGGTATCCTCAATGAGGGTGACACTAGGCCACAGAAAGCCTGATTTTGGCTGGTTTAAATGTTATGCCACAGAAGGACTTTTCTCAGGATAACAGATGCAAGAGCACTCTTGTGAGTAGGAAGTGTTGAGTTACCTAGTAACCTCCCTGAGGGCCTGGTGAGCTGCCTCTGGCTCTAAATAACAAGCTACAGGCCACTGTTGGAGGGTAGACTTTTTCCATGTCTCCTGAAAGGTAAACTGGATTTTGAATTTTGATTTTGTATTATGTGTGATTTCTAACATACTAGATATTTTGTGGACTCCCTTCAAAATAATTACTATGATGTATGGTGAATTCAGAAGATCCACAGTCCTAGCTACTACACATTCTTTAAAGGCTCTTTTGGGGGGCTGGGGATTTAGCTCAGCGGCAAAGCACCTGCCTGGCAAGCGCAAGGTCATGAGTTCGGTTCCCGGTACCGGAGAAAAACCATAAATAAATAAATAAATAAATAAAGGCTCTTTTGATTACGTGGGGGGGGTGCGCGTGCGTGCGTGCGTGCGTGCGTGCGTGCGTGTGTGTGTGTGTGTGTGTGTGGTGTACGCGCACACGCTGTGATGGAGTCCAGAGCCTCGGGCATGTGAGACAGTGCTCCACCACTGATCTCTATCTCTAGCCCTACTGTTTCCCTTTTGTACAAGTGGGGAGTGAAATGATAAAGTTGCATTTTATATTACATCAGTTGGCCATAAATGTATTTTTGAATCTCATGTTAAAATGGGCCTGCCATCTTGCCTTGTTAAGTCATTGCAGATTCCCATTTGCTGTGGAACTACTTGAACTTCCTTCCAAAGATCTGGGACTTTCAAAACCTATGAACCACATGAAACCCCACCATTGAGCAGAACTTCACTCTACTACCAGTGTAACCTTGATTAGACTGTTCCCACAACGATTTTTTTCTGAGAACTCACTTTGAAAAACATGAATCTTTCATGAGCGTACACATGGGGAAGAAAACAATCAAGATGACATGGTCTTTATGTTTATCATTCTCACAACACTGTAATGTCTTTCTTTGACACATATCCAAGTCTCACTTATGCTTCAAGCACAACTCTGAGGTGCCTTCTCTCCTCTACTAAGCTACCCAAATCTCTGCCTCTCTAACTGTTGAATTCTTGGGGTCAGAGAATTGCAACCTGTCTCTCAATTTATTCTTGACTCTCTTACCACTACCACTGTTTGGGATTTTCTTGCCCTCATGTGGTTGCTAGGGGTGTGGCCACCCACAGGAGTGCTATATAAAAAGTGGCTACTGACAAGGATGTGGCTAAGGACAGATAGGAACCTAGAAAGTGTTTTCTGCCTTCTCTCCCTGAGCTCTTCCACCAATCACTGGCAACCTGGAGCCTGTCCATCAACTCAGGATTCCACATGTGACCTCACTGCGTGGTGATGACATCACAGGTCTCTTGGTTTCCATGGTAGGGAATTTACTCAACTGTGGGGAAACCTACCTACTGGATTTCTACTAAATACCAGTCTTTTTGGTTGTCTGGAAGAGAATGTCTGACCAGATCATCTATCTTCAGGCTAACTTGTCATCCGTCCCATGGGAGGGCAGTGCAGCAGGTAAGCTTGGGCCAGGCACCTCTACAAGAGACATTGGTATATGCACAACACCAGTGGTTGTCACAACTTCCTTTTGTCCTTTTCCCCCATACATCCTATCTTCCCTAGTCATGAGTAGGACCAAGAACCTAGAATCCTATTAGAGTCCTGGACGGTTCCTACTCAATCTGCAGGCTAGGGGCATTCATTTCTGAGCAAGTAGTTAGAAAGTCCCAAATTATAATAAATGTATCACTGCCCTTTGGGCTACAAGATGCTCCCTTCATATCTAGGTGTGGAAGAGGCATTTATAGTCCAATGCCTTATTCATAAGGCTGAGCTGCAAGGGTAACTCAGTCCAGAAGTTAGAAACAAGACTGGGCAACATAGTAAAATCTCATCTTGAAAAAATGCTTTCTTTGGAGGACCTTTAGGAAAAGTAAATTATATTTGGCATCAAGGGATAAGAAGAGCTGTTTGAGGAAGATCCACAGAAAATTTTTCATGAACTTCACCTTGAGACTCAGGCACCTTTTCAGTGCTGTCATGAAGACACACACATGGGCCCAGCAACAATTGCAGTCTTAGTAGCTGAGGACTAGAATAAGGATTGCATCGTACACCTGGGACTCAAAAGCCTGGAGAGAGGTAACGGCCTACTGAGACTGGAGAGCTAAGGAAAAAGCATCCCAGGATTGGTTTGGTATGAGGAGGGAAGTTGATCCAAATCTTGATATCTAGAAACTCAGGATGTCCATTTGGTAATTATTCAGGTTTTTCTGTTTCACTGTTCAAATGGGGGCCAGATATTCTGATCTCTTGCTTGAGTAGTTCCACCAAAATCAAGTGCTTTATTGCTAACATCCTTTTCTAGGTGACCTATGGAAGGGACAGGCCACGACTACACCGGGGTGCCGAGTAGAGTTATGGGCTTCAGCCAGACAGGCACACGAGAATGGTAGCTCCTGGCAGCACAGTGGATGAAGCAAAAGTGACTGATCGGTTCTTGTTTTCTTTCTAGCAGCAGTGCTGCCCACCACCCCTCCTACACCTGTTTACTACCATGTCCTCTACCGCGGATGTGGAGAAACCCAGGTGAGCTGGCACGGAGAGACCTACTGCCTGGTTGGTGGCTACCGGACCTATGGGGATGCTGCCATCACCACCCTAGCAAAAGCCACAGCCATGAAGCCGGCACTGAGGTGGGTCTGTGGGGATGCTTCCATTGTCACCCCAGCAAAGGCTGAAACCCAGAAGCCAGCAGCCACAAGGTCTCTCAAAAGACCTCGATGTATGGAAGAATATAAGCAAAACCTAGGGGGCCCTAGCCCCAAAATTCGCCATGTGAACAATGCCCACAAGACCCAACAATAGATTGCTGGTTGAACCACACTATTAAGACGTGAGACAGTGGATCTCGAAAGGAATCTCTTACAGGGTAGCCTAGCAGAGGCCCAATACAGTATTCCAGATGGACTGCTGACATCAGTCATAGCCAGCACCCACCAGCACAAAGAAGGACAAAATGTAGCAGAGGCTACGCAGAGAACCTCACGCATGTGCTCTCAGGAAGATCCCACTGGGGCTTCCACCTCCTTTCTTCCCTGCCCTCAATGTCCCCTGAGGACTTCTTACTGTTGAATAAAGTGATTTTTTAGAACAATTTTTCACTGGAAATTCAATTTTTCCAAAACAAATTCTCAACTGTTCTACTTCGCTTCAACTATATTCATACTCAGGCCTTCTACCTTCAGAGGGGATTTGTGGTTCCCATTTCTGATGGTATGGTCCCTGAAATGATGCCTAGAAGACCTGGACCAAAGCCCAGGCCAGTTCTTAGATAAATGGAGAGCCTCAGTCTGAGGGTATAGCTCAGTGGTAGACCATGTCTTAACATGTGTGATGTTCTGTGTTTGATCCCCAGTACCATAAAAAGTAAAAATGAAAAGAGTTTGTTGAGTGTTTCACTGTTGTATGTGTATAAGTGTATGTTATGAAAAGTGGGCCAGGGATAAGAAAATGCTGGACAGTCTATACATCTATCTATTTACTCAGTAAGTACTTCTGGGCAACTATTTGAAATCAGACATTATGCTAGTTCCTTGGGACATATTGGCCAATGAGACAGTCAAGGCCCTGACCTATGAGGGCCAAGTAACTCAAGGATAAGATGAGCAACAAACGCCTGGGTTTATGGTTTGTGGGAGATAGTCAAGTTGCATTCTCCTGAGAAACAAAGCATCTTTCTGTAACCTCTCTTTCAACCTTATTCACTGAGATATGCAAAGCTGGCTATATTGGAGTGGATGCTCCCTTAATTGGCTAAAAGAATGTTATCAAGTAGGGGGAGGAGCCAACACGTCTCATTACAGCATGTGGGTGAGAATTGCCCCCCTGCTGATGGCTGGAATGGGGACTCCAGCAAGAGCCTGTGAGATTCCAGGGCTAAGACATGAGATAAGATCTCAGCTGAGGCCATGGGACCCAGAAAGAACTATACCTTCTTGGCAGGAAAGGTGCCTGCTTGATATAGCTACTCTTGAATAGCTAATTGGAGCACCTTTGTGCCTGGTACAAAATTGCTCTTGTTTCTCCTACAGCCAATGTCTACAAAGTTTTTTTGCCCCAGCACTCTGCCGTGACCCCCGCCCACCTCCCTGAGTGAGACCAATAAAAGCCATGAGCTTTTGGACTCACGGCCTTTTGTTCCACAGAGAACAATGGTTATTTCAGAGCTGCTCAACTGTAGAACTTTCTCTCTTTGTCTTTATTTTGCATCTGTGTGCCATATTGCTGGGTGGGAGGTCTGAACCCTCCGTGGAGGTTTCAGGAATGGTTATACCTCAGTGCTAGGCTGCATAGCATATGCAAGGCCCTAATGTAACCCCCATCAGTATGAATACAAAAAGAACCCCACAGATTGATGTTTGCTATAAAGAAAAACAAAACATTACAAAGAAAGAATGATGAAGGAAACTATGTAAACAATGCAATCTGGGAAGGCTTCTTTAAAGAGGGGATTTGCAGCAGATATGGGATTGAGGGAGACATGTGAGGAGCTGAATCACAGCATTCCTCGAAGAAATGCATGTGGAAACACCCTGAGGTAGAGCCAAGCATAGTGGCTGTATTAATCACTAACACATGACAACAATATCCAAAATAACAGTATAGATTTGTTTTGGTTCATTGTTCCAGTAGCTCCAGCCCGTAGTCAGTGGGCTCCTGTAGAACGAGCATGGTGAAAGAAAATGGAGGAGGGAAGCTGCTGACAGTATGGTGGTAAGGAAGTAGCAAGTAAGAGAAGCCAGGGACAAAAATACAGACTTCATGGTGCTTTCCCCAGCTACCCACCTCCTTTGATCTATCTCGTATAAAAAAAAGCCAGGTACTCAAAATAGATTAATCCACTGATGAGCACAGTGCCACCATGATTCAGTTACCTTCCCAAATCACCTATAAATACAAGACTTTTAGAATATTAGATCTAACCACAAGAGTGGTACATACACATAATCCAAGCCTGAAGCAAGAGAATCACAAATTCTAGGTCAGGCTGCACTACACAAACAGATTCTGCTTTTAAAAATAGAAAATAAAACAAAGTTATAAGTCTCAAGAAAAGTTAAAAGCCTCTGAGCCAAGTGTGCCATCACAGAACTGTAATGCAATTACTCTGGGATGCTGAGGCAGGAAGATCACAACGGTGTTGCCAACTAGCTTGGGGTTCTTTTGCTTAATTCATGTGGAAATCATAAATTAGCAAAGTGCAGCTGTGCTAGCACTTCCAATGTTACCAAGTGACACGAGGTAATGCTGGATGCCAACAATTGATGCAGCTGGCTGCTGGACACTGTCACTGACATCATCTGATGCCAGTTTGTGCTGAAGACTATAGGTCAGCTCTACTGTGTCTCCACCACTGCCAGCTATCACTGTCCAGTGCCAGCTTGTGCTCAACACTGTAAGTCGACTTGGCCAGGTGCTGTCTCTCTCTGCTGCTGGTCTTTACTGACTGCTGGTCTCTGGAGTTCTTTGGTGTTAATAGCTATGTTTATTTGCTCTGTCTACACTACTGAAAATAAAACTCTTTAGCAGATTTACCAGACTTCTGGAGCCCACACTACCTGAGAAATAAATCACAAGCAGGTTTATAGGAGCATAAAATTATTTCAACAAGGCCTGTGCTTCACGACAGGGTAAGAAGTATAGATGAGAGAGCCCTCCTGGACTACAGCCCAAGAAGTTCCTGGGAATGCTACTTGCACAGCAGCCTGAAGGCCCATTTTAATAAGAGATGAAACTAAGAAATCATCTGGAAGGCTTGCTGTAAATGTTGAATATGTAAATAAGGGGCCCAGATACCTTCCTTCTTGACCCAAGCAATGGCAGGAAGCCCTTTCTAGTTTCAAAAATGCAACAGTATCATGAAAAAATCAGCATGGTACCGGCCAAAAAAAAAAACAAAAACCAGACCTGAAGATCAGTGGAACAGATTAGAAGATGCAGACACAACTATAAACACACTCAGCCACCTTATCTTTGACAAGTGACCCAAACATATTCACTGGAAGAAGGAAACCCTCTTTAATAAATGGTGCTGGAAAACCTGGATTTCTACATGCCAGAGACTAGAACTAGACCCATGTCTATCACCATGCACTAAACTAAAATTAAAATGGATAAAAGATCTAAATATTAAAACAGAAACACTAAATCTGAAAAAGTAAGTAGTAGAAATCTTGGAGACATAGGTATAGGGAGAGAGTTCATGAACAAAACCTGCAGGGAAATACTTCAAAGAATCAACAACTGGGATCTCAGCTTATTAAAAAGCTTTTGCACTTAAAAAAAAATCACCAACAGAGTGAAAAGACAACCCATACAGTGGGAAAAAATTGTAGCCAATTGTCCCCCAAACAAAGGACTTATATCTAGAACATATAAAGAACTGAAAAAATCAGAGCCCACAAATTCAAAGACCCAGTCAAAAAATGGACATCTGAGATGAATACACATTTCTCAGAAATATGAAGAAATATAAATGACAAATAAACGTATGAAAAAATGTTCAACAAAGTTGGTCATTCAAGAAATGCAAATTAAAACAACTCTGAGATTCCATCTCACCCCAGAAAGAATGGCTATCACCAAGAAATCAACCAATAACAAATGCTGGCGAGGCTATGGGGAAAAAGGAGCCCTTTGCCACTGTTGGGAGTGTAGACTGGTGCAAGCACGGTGGAAATCAGTGTGGAGACTCCTCAAAAAGCTAGGATTAGAGGTCCCATTCGACCCAGCTATTCCCTTCTGGGTATCTTCCCAAAAGAATTAAAAACATCACACTACAACAATATATGGGCACCTATGTTTATAGCAGTATAATTTGTAGTAGCTAAATCTTGGAAACAACCCAAATGCCCAACAACTGAGAAATGGGTAAAAAAGATGTGGTATTTTTATACAATGGGCTGCTACTCAGCCATAAAGAAGGATAAACTTGAGATTTTTATAGGTAAATGGATGTAATTTGAGACCATACTCATAAGTGAAATAAGTCAGACTCACATGTATAAACATCAGATTATCTCCTTGATGTAAGAAACTGAAAGAGTAAATAAGGTCTAAAATGACAATAGATACTGTGAAATGGGAAGAAATTATCCAACAGTAAAAAAAAAACTAGGATGGGAAAAAGAGGAAAGGAAGGAAGGGAAAAGAAAAAAATACAAGTTATTATTATACTACTAGTGTCTCTTAGTTTTATTGGAAAGGAAGGTTTGTACTAATATCAACTGGAGATTTTTTTTTTCTCTTTTTGAGACAAGGTCTCACTCTGCAGTTCAGTCTGGGCTTGAGCTCCCTTTGTAGCCCAGGCTGGCCTCAAACTCACAAAGATCCTCCTGCTTCAGCCTCCTGAGTGCTGGGATTACAGGCAATTGGAGAATTTTTTTATGCCCATATCTTGTACTCTGAGTAACTACTTAAAAGATAACAATATGAAAAAAAATACAAATATGCAATGTATTAACTATTGTTATTCTCCTATTGTTTGTTATGAAATTTTTTTTACTTTTTTCCATAAAACAAAACAAAAAGAAACAGTATCTACTAAAATGGCTAGAGTGAGAAGATATTGGGTTAATAACCCTTAGTTATTGCAGGCTGATCAGGCCTGCAATCTCCCAAATAAGTGGATGGCCAAGGCTTAAATAAATGAGACAACTGATATGATTTTAGGACTCCAGGAGGGTCCAGCTCTCTTACAGAATTCAAGATTCTCTGGGTTAAGACAAAGAACTTCCCTGGGCAGCCCATATTTATTTGGTTTTCAAACAAAGGAGAGGGATACTGAAGAAAATGCAGGACTCTGGGCAGGACTTGGGAAGCCCTTTAAGGACTTCTCCAGGTAATACACTATGTTAATTTAGGATAACTATGTTATCTCCAGGAAGGCCTTCATGGGAGGAATGAGATGTCTGCAGGTACAGTCTCCTTTTAGTTCACTGGGGTTGGAACCAAATGTCCTCAGCTGTGGCCTTACCTTGTCCTTTGAGGAGTCCCAACTTCACAGGCCAATATAGGCCTCAGCCGGGACCAACGACTCATAGAGGTTCACTTACTATGAGTCTGTTGCTCATCTCCAAACAAGAGCCTAGGCCTTGGGCAAACTCACACATAAACAGGAAAAGCCAATTGGTTAATATTTAATCCTGCTCAGAGCCGCGTCATAGTGGTCTCCATCAGGAAGAGAACTGCTGCCTGGCTGCGCTCATGTTGGAGTGGAGAGTAGCAGTTTGATAGTCAGGGAGGACACAGCTAGATAGCTGCAAAGACACTGAACCAAACTGTCCCAGTCCAAGGGGTGCAAAGGGGAGCAAAGGGAAGCACAGAGGAGGGGCAGACAGTCTCTGGGTAATTTACATTTGAGAAATGCAAATTAAAACAGGAGAAAATGAGAGAGCCAGGAACTCCTCCCCTGTCTCACTGGGAGACCAGACCCAGAAACTCAGCAACTTCTTAAGACCTTGTCTCAAAATTAAAAATAAAAAATGGATGTTGATAAAGACCTGTGGGAAGACCCTCAATTCAATCCTCAGAACAACAACTACAACAACACTGTGAGGCTGATCTGCTATTTTGGAGGCAAAATAGGTTGAAAAAATGTACCCACTGAGAGTCTAGGTCAACCCTCAGGCTAGAGTGGCCAGGAAGGGAAGCACGGAGAATTGATACAGGGGGTGGATCCAACTGATAAGAGTCCCAGCTCTTGTGTTACAAGAGCAAATAACTGCAAGGGTGCAAACAATGGTGAAAGAAAAGTAGCTACATTTATTGAAGATCAAGGGAAGAAGTACTCAGGGAAGGCTGGTGCCAAGAAAAATGTGGCACTGTTATGGTTGCTACTTTGTGTCAACTTGAGGAGTGTAGAAGCTTAACTAAATAACTCAGTTGTACATCTTGGGGTGAAAAGGACATGCTCTTACCCTCTAGGATGTTGTTCATTGTATCAGTTTGAGAAGTTTAAGAGCTCAGCTAAGTGATCCAGCAGGGGGCCAGGGTCCGTCCTTTGTGAGCATCCCCAGCTTGTGGAAGAGGAGGGCATGAAGATGGTGTGGGTGTGGCTGGGTAGCCCGCTTACAATATAAGGGAGGAAAAGAGGTTTGTCTCCTACCCCTTTTTACTCCTGCTGCTTTTGCTGTCTTTTGCCATCTTGAAGTGTTGCCCCTGTGCCCTGCCACCCTGCCTGGGAGCCAGCTAATTATAGACTGAAACCTCTACAAACCGTAAGCCTTTCTTTCCTTCATTTGGGGTATTGGGTATTTTGTCTCAGCAATGAGAGAAAAGTAACCAAAACAGACACAAGCAGAAAAATGACGCCACATGACAGGAAAGCAAAAAGGACATATGCACAGATAAATCAGGCTTTTCTTTTTTTTTTTTTTGAGGTCCTTTTCATCCTGGGTCCTTTTCATTGGGTCTCTAGGTAAGATTAACAGAAATGTTAACAAGGTGCTGGAACAAGCCTGCATGTTCCAGAGTTCATTCTGATTAAGTAATAGGTAACAATGAAAGGGAAATTGGCCCTGCCGTGTTGCCCAAACTCAAGTGGGAGGAAAGGGAATGGCCTCCCAGCTCCCATTGTACTATTCCCTCCAAGAGACTTGGTCCCTCAAAATCATTAAGGGGTACTAAAGTAAAAAGATCTGTCTTCCATGGCTACTTCCTGCTGGCCCTACCTGTGTAGGGACAAAGGAACTCATACTATCTGATCTAAGAGTTGTGTTCCTCCTCTGAGGTTTCTTTTTTCTTTTGAGACAGGGTCTCTCTATGCAGTTCAAGCTGGCCTTGAGCTCACTTTACAGCCCAGGCTGGCCTCAAACTCGCAATGATCCTCCTGCCTCAGCCTCCCAAGTGCTAGGATTATAGGCATGCACCACCATGGCCAGCCTCTGAGGATTTCTTGATGATCCATGGACATGGAGGTGGGTTTTGATATTTGGGCGTTTTCCAGAGTGCTCTCCACCTCCCTCACCAAGAGTAGGCCAGTAAACAATGTTGTACTCCCAAGCACCATTTTGTCACCTTACTCAAAGGTTCTTACTCCCCGATAGCCAAAGATTCTCCTTGTCCTGCAGGGCATCTGCTCTGACCCTTGGGAGTGGGTGGGTACAGGCTCCCGCCATGGTTTGAGGTGGACCACACAAGGGTCTTATTTCCTGGGAGACCCCAAAGGGTTACAGTAAACTCAAGAGGCAGAGTTGGATGGTCCATGGGCTCTGCCATGCTTCCAAGGCTCCTGACCCAAGGCCAGAGCCTGCAGTGCATCATCTGCAGTGGGGTCCAAGGACAGAAAAGGGCACAGAAACATCTGTGGGTGGGTCAGCTACGTGGTGGGCTCCATTCCCAGCCTGCACTGGGCTGCATGGGTGTTTGCACTGTCCCCAAAATGATGAAATTCCGTGCTTTTCAAGGGACATTTAAACAAAAGACTCTGAGATCCAGCTGGGGGTAGGTCCTATGTTCCCGGGCAGAGTTCTGAGCACCCACCAGGACTGCACTCTAGGAGAAGTACGCACACCAAGGGCCAAGGCTCAGAGGGCACCAACTGCGGGTGGAAAGTGCTGGAACAAGAAGGCTCTGGGAAAGGCCCTGCAGCCTGAGGGCAGACAAGCAATTGGAATGCACACTGCACCAAATGCTTACAACTGTTCACAGCTCTCAGCAGGCCCTGTTCTCAGGGACTCTTTAGAGAAGAATCTCACAAAAGCAGGAGGAGTGGGGCAGGGAGCCCCAGACTAACAGGGAAAAGGAACTCCAAATGAACCGTGAGTGGTGGGCACAGATGGTGGGCAGTGCAAGGTGAGGAGGCTGGGAAGTGCCCAAAAGTTTCTTCAGGAGGACCAGGGGCAGGGCTCCTGATGCATATGCACACATGCAGAACTTAGGGATGGATGCTTGGGACAAGCACAGAGGACCAGGAATGCTGGGTGGAGAGGAAGCAAGGCCAGCAGACATGATGAGCAGTCCCCTTCCTCCTCTGCCCCCAAAAGCTGCAGGGACATGGACTTAGCTTGGCTATACCCACCTCAGCAGCAGTATTCCAGTTCTTCAAACCAGTGCACAAGTGCATGCCTGTAATCCCAGCATTCAGGAGGCTGAAGCAAGAGGATCATTGTGAGTTTGAGGCCAGCCTGGGCTACAAAGTGAGCTCAAGGCCAGCCTGAACTGCGTAGTGAGATCTTGTCTCAGAAAGACCAAAGAAAACCAAAACAAAACAAAACACCAATGACAACAACAACAACAAAAAAAACAGTGCACAAGCCTAAGTTACCCCAAGGGCAGGAAGAAAATTCAGAGTTCAGTTTCCAGGGCCAGTGGAACCTTGGAAAGAGTGGGGTGCCAGTAGGTCTCCCTTTTTAAACTTTAGCTAAGGCCCAGGTCTTAAGCTAAGGCCCATGTAAAAATAGTAGGGGCTATCTCCAAAACCCCAAGCCAAGGAAGTCCAAGTATACTGTTGGTGAGTCCTGTCTGGGGGGGTCTTTCAATTCAAAGGCAAATATTGGGAGTTAGGATCTACAGAGATAGAAAAGAAAGCATCCTTGAGATCAAGGACAGAAAACCATCTTGTGCCTCCTGGGATCTGTGCTAAAAGAGTGTATGGGTCTTCTGTTAATGGGTGAGTAGGTACCACTGCCTCACTGATGGCTCTGAGATCTTGTACGGGGGGATATTCTCCTGATGGTTTAACTATTGCTAAAAATGGGTGCATTGCATGGCGACTGGCACAGCACCAGTAACTCTGTAGTCCAAAACCTATGAATAATGGGCTTCAGCCCCTGCCTCACTTCTTTCTGAAAGTAATACTGTCTTCTGTGAAGGTATAGGTGAGGGTCTTTGGCTGAATAATTACTGGGACGACCTTAACAACCCTCCACAGAGTACCATCATACATGCTTGGGGATCAACTCCCAGCAGAGACATCATGGGGGATCAACTCCCAGCAGAGACACAGGTTGCCAGAGGCTTGGATGTCAGAGTGGCCTTGAATAGGAAGAGTATATGTCTTCCAATTACTGACATGGGGTACTCTAGTATCATCATAAAGATAGCTTGGTGGGGGCTGGGGATTTAGCTCAGCGGCATAGTGCCTGCCTGGCAAGCGCAAGGTCGTGTGTTCGATTCCCAGTACCAGAAGAAGAAGAAAAAAAAAGTAGCTTGAAAAAGAAAATCTTCCAACTGGCAGTATGAGTGGAGGTAAAACAAAACAAAACAAAACAAAAGCTTCCCAGCTAACCCCTTCAAGGCCCACAAATTTGGAATGAGATGAAAGTTCCCTCCAATAAAAATTAGAAATGAATAAGACACCCCCGTATCACAGAGAAATGTAATTTGTTTGCCTACTACTTCTAGAGTCACCTGAGGCTCCTGTAAGGTGTAAGTAAGGAAGGAAGTAAGCTTGCGCAGGAACCACACAGGCTGCCTAGGGCGTCGTCATTCACTATCCCAGCATTCTTCCCTGGCTGCCATGGTAGCGGATGACCTCATCCTGCTCTAGGGACGAGGGCAGTCCCTCTTCCAGTGCCAATGGTCTTTTTTCATGTTCTGACAGACCCCACAAGGGTTTGGTGGTTTTAGAGGGCACTCTTCAGGTTGCTTGCACCTGAAGCACTCTGACTTGCTTTTATCATTCTGGATTGCCTCAGTTTCCCCTAGCAGTGTGGCTTTATCCTGAGCCTTATCAATTAGGGCAATCATGGCTTTAGCCTACTTCTTTTCATCTTGTTTGTCCTCTGCTTCATTATAGTCATTAAAGACTGAATAAGCGGGGCTGGGGATTTAGCTCAGCGGCAAAGTGCCTGCCTGGCAAGTGCAAGGTCGTGAGTTCAGTTTCTGGTACTGGAGAAAAACCAAAAAAAAAAAAAAATTAAATTAAAAAAAAAGACTGAATAAGCCACATCAACCAACTGACTTATCCCTGCTTATGGGCCCTCTTGGAATTTTTGGAGCTCTCTCCTAATATTTAGAGCTAACTGATTAATAAAATTCTGTGCTAGGATAATCTGACCTTCTCTGTACTCTGGGTCTAAATTAGTATATTTACAGAGTGCTTCTTCAAGGCAGAAAAGCAGCTGGATTTTTCATCAGAGCCTTGATACCCACTAAAATAGCTTAGATGAACGACTTGCATTTGGCTTCTCTACCCACTGTCTTATAATCCCACTCGGGCCCCTTTTGGGATCCAAACAACACAGCAATCGGCTGATTATCGCTGGGTGAAGCTGCGAAGTCTTCCTCATTAGCTGGCTTTGAAGCTTTTTAAAAATCCCTTTTCTTTCCACTGCTGTGCAGCAATAAATCAAGATGAACTGGACATTGTTAGTGTATGGAAACCATCAGCAAACTTTTCAGAATTCTCAGAAAATCTACCCAGCTTTTCCTTGCATCACTGAATATCCATAATTGAAAAAAATGACCTGCACCTGGACACTACCCTCACCACCTGCCACTTCTCGAAGAGGTAGAGGGGTAGAGTGGTGGCAGGCTTAGCTATTGAGTTCCATGGATCCACGCCCTTATGGTAAGCAGACCCACACCTGGCACTGGGCCGGCTCAGGCAATGGCCTTTATCTCCTGGGGGCACTGACTGAGCACTGGTGAGGAGATAGCTTGTGGGGAGGAGGAGCTGACAGGAACGCATCTTCAGCAGCATCAGCTCCTGAGCGAGGATTAGTTCTAGGGCAAAGATCAGGACTTTGGTGGCAGGCTATAAAGGCCTGAACACAGGGCACCTCCAACTATTTTTCCTGTTTCTTAAAAAAAGACCTAATTGAAATGTGGAGTTATTTTGGGCTGCCGAAGAGTAGCCATGTCTCTTTTTCCCAAGTAGACATGTAGGCAGATTTTTAGTACACAGGAATATAAGGTGATCTTTCTGAAGGACCTGGAGATGGAATGTTTCCAGTGAGTGAGGAGGCATCTGAGCAGGGAGTCGGAAGGAATAGATGAGGCATTTCCCATGATGGGTCTGTAAATAGGAGTAAAAATTAAGTTGTGGGATCTTAACAGGCCTATCCCTGGCTCAATCCCCGGCCTATTGGTGGGGACGTTGTAGGGCATCTTCTGGTGGATCCTGGGCCTTACAGCCCCAGGCTGTGACCTGATAGAGCTGAAGTCCTTGGGCTTTGGTCATAAAAGCCTTATTGAGCCTTCTCCTGCATCATTTCCACATGGGAATCATACAGGAGATCCTCTAGATCTATAACCCTGTCCAGCTCTCACTTCAGGTGCCCCATAGTAGAGCTGGACTCGGGAGCCAGAAGTATCTGGCCTTGTATGGGTGGCGGCACCACTTCCTTTTGAACCTTTGGACCTCCCCCTATGACCACAACTCATCTTCTGAACAAACAGTACAGAACTGTGACGCAGTACTGGTGGGCTGCCTCTTAAACAACTACAAAACCACCTAACATCCTGTCTAGGGAGGGGTAGCAAGTGCTTTACTCAACAGAACCCCCAAACTCTGAAAACTTTCTTGCAGATGTGGCTCTTAGAGCCTTTGATTGAGAAATGAGTACTGTAACGGATGATTAGCCACTGGCGGCCAGTAGGTGACAGTCTAAAAACAGGGAATAAGCAAACACAACTGAAACTGCCACAGCCAGAGGTCCACATAGGACTTAGATTTTCAAACTTGTGCCCTTGTATAGGAATCTCTCTCCTCTTAGTCTCTTCCTCTGTCTGCAGCTCTCCTGCATTTCACTAGATCATGCCCAAAATCACAACAAAAGCAAAACCGAGTAGAATAGAGAGAGCAAACTAGCATTGGAGAAGTAATGCCGGGGGAGACAGCTATAGATCAGCTTTAGGATACAGGAGAAAACAGGCTGCTTAGGTCAGCCCTCCCAGCACAAAAACTGCACCTTTTTAAATGACCACAAGTTTTTCTTTCCATTGTCCATGTGAGAAATCACTAGGCTAGTATTCTATATTTTAAGTCTCTGTCTCCCTCGGTTGACTAGTAGTACCAGAAAGCCAAATAATTTGAGTCTGAAGACAGATCAAAGCCCAGGGGTGAGGGAAGGACAAGAAGGGAGCAGAAGTTCCCTCAAGACAGGGAGGGAAGGAAAACAAACCGAAGAAGGACACTGGAGTGTTAGCTCACTCCATGTGAGCTAACAGGGTCCATTGGGCCCCACAAACACCTTTGGCAATACCCAAGAGGCCGCCTAAATCCCCACAGACCAATGCATGCTGCCAACTGTACCCTCCAAAGAGAAGCAATAATATTATGTGAACCTGGCCTGGGGAACTCTGTCCAGGCCAGGTCATCCCAACCCCATTTCTTCAGTGCCCGTGACAGCCATGCAACTTGCTGGCTGCCTCACTTTGGTTTGGTTCAGGTCCAGTCCCCCCAAGGCATGGGAAACCATGGCTACTAGAGGGGAATTCCCAGGCTGAAAGTACCAGCAGCAAAATATAACCCCAACCAATCAGGAGCCCTCCTGCTCCCTGCAAAAGCCAAAGCCTTTTGCTCCACAATCTAGTCATCTCTTACTCCCAGGAATCTGTCCTGTTTACCCAACAAGTGCCCTTGGTTGCTTGTAAAAAGGAGAAGAGAGAAAACATGTTCCCAAAGACAGATTTACCTTTCTTCCAACGTCTCCTGGCTGGCTCACTGTTTTAGTTACTTTTCTTGTTGCTGAGACAAATACTCAACACCCAATGCTAAAGGAGGAAAGGTTATTTGGCTCGCAGTTTATAGAGGCTTCAGTTCATAGTTGGCTGGCTCTGAGGCAGGGTGGCATGGCCGAGGGGAATCACAAAGGAGAAACAGTTCACGGCAGGCAGAAGGCAGCAAAGCAGCAAAGTGGCAAGCAACAAGTGAGGCCTGGAGCAGCCCTCTTTCTGTCCTTATATTTTATCCAGGCTATACGCCCATAGGGAAGGTAGCACTCACACCCAGGGTGGGGCACCCTTAATTGTACTCACAACTATGCCAAGCCAACTAGCGGACTAATTTGTAATCACACACCCTTCATCCCAGCATCACACACTCTAGATCCAGCCACATCTGAAAAGCACCCCCCATGACCAAGTGAGGCTTTGAAGGGACATCTAGACACAAGACGTAATACTCACCAAGTGATTGGGGGGGGAGTTGATCTGACAGATATACAGCGAGCAAAGAATTGCAAGTTTACATCCACAGGTAAATGAAAAGCAGCTACATTTATCACAGACTACAAGAAGTAGTACTCAGGGCAGGTCCCTGCTGAGAAAAACATGGCATAAACAGAAAAATGATGCCAGGATGACAGGAAAGTAAAAAGTGCACACATGCATGTGCACATGTACATGTACACTCATGCACATACACACACACACAGATAAATCAGGCTTTCTTAAAGGAGGCACACCCCAGCCCAGGTGCCTGTCATTTGGTCTTTAAGTAAGACTGACAGGAATGATTAATGGGTGCTGAGTCACCCTAAGTAGGGGCTTTCAACAAGCACGGGAGTTTCCAAGTTCACTCTGATGAAGTTACAGGTAACAAGAGAAGGAGGGTTGGGCCATTGATGTTGCCCAAACTTTCATGAGTGGAGGGGCGTGGTCTCTCCGCTGCCTGTACTACATGTACTAGAACGGAAAAGGCTGTTGGGGTGGTAGATGTGACCATTTGCACTGTGGAGAAGAGTATGGATCTTCTTTTGGACGTGGGAGGAAGAGATAGCAGAACTATGGACAGAGTAAGGGAGAAATGTGATGTAGATGCTAACAAGATCACCATAGCTACTCTGAGCAATGACAGTAAGGTGCTGCTCGTTAGCAAAAGAATCTCTCTCTCCACAGGTAGAGAGACCTGAGGCCCTGAAGAACGGGAAATGAGACAGCAGAGAAGGAGGGGCACAGGGTTGGCCTATGTCTAGAGCTCAGCCACATCCACTGTCCAGAAGAGGAGACAGCACCGTGATCCACACATAGCCCCAGCCCTGAGAGAAGAGTCCCACCATGCGGACAGCATATTTGTCCTGAGATGCTACAGAAGCAAACTGTTGTTCCTCTTCCTGACACGCACACTCACAATGCCAGGAAGAACCTGTAACTCAGGAGTTTTCTTGCTGAGCACCCAGCACTTGGGGGGCTGAGGCAGGAGGATCACTGTGAGTTTGAGGCCAACCTGGGCTATGTAGTGAGTTCAAGGCCGGCCTGAATTACATAGCAAGACCCTGTCTCAAAATTTTTTTAAAAAAAGTTTTCTTAAACTAAAAATTAGTCCACTAAAAAACAAAACAAAATAAACAAACAAACACAGAGGCACAGGCCCTGAGGTTCAAACAGTGTCCCCACCAAAAGTTGCTATCAACTTCCCATAGTCCCTCCCATATAGTGGATGTGACGGGAACAGATTTGTGGTTACTAGAGGGGTTAGGTTGCCAGTTTTTACACATGAGAAAAACATGCTCACAGAAGTGCTCTTAGGGGAAAAAAAAAAAAAAAGAGCTCTTAGGAATGACAGATCCCCAGTACCTAGGCCAGACCAAGAAAGCATAGGATGAAGACCTGAAGTTTATATATTTTAAAATTTTATTTATTTATTTATTTTGAGACAGGGTCTCACTATGTAGCACAGCTTGGCCTTGAACTAGCTTACATAGCCCAGGCTGGCCTTAACTTCACGGTGATCCTCCTGCCTCAGCCTCCCAAGTGCTGGGATGACAGGCAATGCTTCTTATATTTGCCACACTGGCCCATACCAGTAGTCTCAGTTATGAGAGATTGATGGAGGAAGACGGCTTGAGCCCATGAGATGGAGGCCAGCATAGGCAACATTTTGGGGCCTGCCTTGAATGAATGAATGAATGAAATATCGATGCATAAAAGATTGGCACAATTACCAGTTTATAGGAAAATCAAGAGACAGACAAACATGTAAGATGTCACCAGGACACATGCAGTCAGCAAACTTAACATGGAAAACTCACCTCAGCATGATGGCTCACACATGTAATTCCAGCAGTCAGAAGGCCAAGGCAGAAGGATCTTCAGTCAGAGACCAACCTCATGCCATAGAGAGACACTACCTCAAAAGCCCAAAACTGAAACAAAAAGAAAGAAGAAAAGTAAAATGATAAAAGTATCTCAGGTGCAGCCGGATACTCGTCTAAATGGGCAGCAGTGAGCTCAGATACTTAAGTTCATAGGGTGGGCCTGAGGTAGGAAGGCAGGGTGTGGCAAAGCTGATTGGTGGAACAAGCTGGACCTGTTAATTACAAGATCCCAGGACAGTGCCAAATAATTCCCAGGGCTCCATATCTGAACCTGCTGGAGATCAACAGGTTCAGAGCTCTTTCTTTCTTTCCCTAAGATGGACTGCCTCTAGGAGTTGTAAAAATTCCCTGCCTGTGCTTTATAGATGATTATTTGAAGCATATAAGGACACAGACTCCACAAGGAACTGATCTCCTGTTCCTTTCATGGTAGCCCACCCTGCATCTCCCGGACCCAGGGTACACTTTCATTTTTGCTTTTACCTTTTCCTCTCTTTGTTCAGCCCAAGCTTGCTCTGCAGAGCCAGTTGCTCCCTTAACCCTTCACCCCTCTTTTCAAATAAATTTTGGCTTGTTTCATTCAATTTTTTATTTGAGGGGAGAAGGACCCAGAACACATTGAATTGGTGAATCATTTCTAAAATCAAGCTACCTGATAACAGGCCTGCTTGGGGCAGCCGTGAAGCCAGCACGAGGAGGGAGGCTATGTGCACTTAAATGGAATGCAGGGGGAGGGCTGTAAGGTGCACCTTGCCCATGAACAGCATGTTGATTCCAAGCGCAGTCAGTGAAGACTTGTTTAGTCTCCTCATGGCATATGCATCCATGTGCCAGCCCCAGTGTGTGATAGCAAAGGATGCGTAGACAAATGGATGGCTCTAAGGAGTTAGAGGCCCCTCCTGGTGAGAGGGACATTACCTGAAAGTGTAAGGGTACACTTATAGAATAGCAGACTTGTAGGCATATTATAGCAAAGGTTAGAAATCAGTTCATAGCCTGTGACTATGCTCATGCTGCCTGTCACACAGAGAGTCAGCCTTGACAATCCACTTCTCATTGATAATGCCCTGGGCCAACTGGACTGTGTCCAGCTTGTGTTTTCCTTAGTTAGAAAAATATATTTTGTTTCCAACTTGCTTCAAGGACTTCATGTCTAGGACAGACTGGCCCAGTCAAGGACCCATTTAACTCTACCTGCTTCACTCACCCCCAATCCCGTCTTCTTCCCAGATGTTAAACAATTTTTTTTTTACACTGGGAATTGAACTCATGATCTTGCACTTGCCAGGCAGGCGCTGTACCACTGAGCTATATCTCGGGCTCCAATACTTTTTAAGTAAACCTGCCTGACAATATATGACATAATACATGTATTTGATGTAACCAATCATGTAATAACCTGCTATCGGCTTTGTGCTTCCTACCCACAAACCCTATTTAAATGGATCTCAAACCTGACTCCGAGCTGGTGATTTGAGCCTCCAGGTTCCCCGGCCCACTAGCATAATAGAAGTTGCCTTCTAACTTCTCAGTGCAAAGAGTCTTCCATTTGGTCTGATATTGGTTTTTCTGCTACATTTCTGGTGCACTGGCTGGGAAGACACTTTGCTGACTGCTTAGGTCACCGATACAGGCCTGCAGCTACTGCTGGGACCCATCCTCTGATCTGCAGACAGAAAGGCACGCCCTCTGAATTTGTTTTCCAGTCTCCTCAGCAGTCAAGGGAGGGGGCCCCTGCAGAACAGCAGAGACCTCAATGGACCCTGGGAGGAGTCACGATGGAACCGGACCGGGCCCTTAGACAAGGTAGGCCTGCCCGAGGTTATGTCCCACAGTTAACCTGCTTACCTGCTTGGTACCTGCTTGGTACCTGCTTGGAACCATCTCCCCTCTGAGGGATGAAGGAGGAATTGATCACTCCTCAGCATCTGCCACCTGTTCCACTTCCAGTTCCTGCTCTAGTCAGAGTAATCAGCTGCAGCTGCTGTTCCAGTTAGATCTTTTTTTTTTTTCCTCCCCATGGGATTGTGCCTGCGTGTGAATGTGTGTATATTTGTACACAAAATAGAATACATAAGTCCAAGGTAACCTGGACTCAACTAACTGAAAAAAAGCGGTTTAAACAACTGAAAACAAAAGTAATTGAAAAAAATTATTTTCACTGTAAGGTGTAAAGACATGAAAAAGCTGTTTTGATTTAATACACCAAAATATACAGATGGATGATGCAGATAGGCTAATAAAAGAGAAAGCGAAACAGCAACTGGAAAGCTGGCTGACCTGATGGCTAAGCTATAACGAAGACACAAAGCCAAAAGACAGGCCCCGATATGCATGCTGAGATTACAGGGACAAAACGTGTTATCTTTTCATTTCAAAGCTGGTAAGGGAACAAAACAAAAAATGGCCGAAGCTCTCCTCCCTGCTTCAGGAGCTTCAAGGCCAGCCCTTGCTTGACAGTCACCAGCCTGGTGCCCCCTGCAGACATCTGAAAGGTGGAACAACTCCAGCCTGGGGTGAATAGCCAAAGTCTTGTCGAACTTAAGGAAGTTTTACTGGAGAAATCAAATTACAAATTTTAACTAACTGGCAATTATACTTTTGGTTTTCAGTTTGAGCTTATGTGCATAAAGCATTTATGGTACATTAAAAAGTTTTGAATTTACAGGGTTAACTTGCTCTTTACTCTGTTGTTTTAAAATAAAAACACTGCCGGGCGTAGTGGCGCACACCTGTAATCCCAGCACTCGGGAGGCTGAAGGAAGAGAATCGCTGCGAGTTCGAGACCAGCCTGGGCTACAAAGTGAGCTCAAGGCCAGCCTGAACTGCATAGCAACACCCTGTCTCAAAAAGGCAAATAAAAACACTGACTTAAGGTTACTTAGAGGTCTGCTGTCAGTTGATCAAGTTTACTATTGGGGAAAAAAAAGAGGACACTTTAAAATTCAAGTGGCTGCAGTCAAGTTTGTTGTAAAAGGTTATAGTATGTGGTAGAAAAAATATTAAAGGAGGCTATAAATGTAAAAGATATACTTTTGATGTGAGAGGATTCTGTATGATAAAAGCCTTGTCCTGCTAAGGGGATAAAAAGAAAGAAAATGACAAGACTAGAAAGCTTACGTATGTTGGGGAAAGCTTGTAGAAATAGTTTATTAAGGAAAAATATATGTATGGCCACTTGTTCATTTGATGGAGCTTGGGTTGTTCCTTCTAAAAACCCCCATGAGGAAAATGGTCAAATCAACGTGAGATTACCCGTGAAATAATAGCCTTAAAAAACTTATGTGATGTATATGCTGTGTATTACTCTACTCAATACTAAGATAGAGACTTAAAAGCATTACAAAAATAATGTCATGATTGACATACTAAAATATGATATGTGGCTTTTGATCTCAGGTTTTCTTTGTAAAACTGTGTAACTGCTGTCCCTTGACATTATGCAGGGATTCAACTGCTAGGTCAGCCATAATTGATAAAAGTAACAGTCCTTTGCTATACTTTATGTTTCAAAGTGCTTGATATTTAAATAAAATTATAATAATTAAACCCACTACAATACTAATGCCACTGATCTTCTCTTCTGGGTGTTCAACAACTGAGGTTTGGAGGCCAAAGCTAAAAAGATGATTAGGCTAAGAGAAAAATGCTCCCCACTCAATATACTTCAGTTTAATAGCTGTCCAAGTAATAGTTCCTCTTCCAGATCTGATTGCTCTTGAATCTTACATGCCCAGTCCAGGCCAAATTCCCAAACTGGAAAAATCATTGCTATTCCTCAAGGTGTGGAGAATTAAATTGGGAACAGGAGTGTCATTCTAATACAAAGTACATTTGTCCAGACTGGCGACAAACACTGAAACATTGTAAACCCCCCTCTCAGTTCTATCCTATCGACCTTTGGTTCTCATTCAGAACAATATTAAGCTTAATTCAACCAGTACTCCTGATCGCCTGTTTTAGCCCAACCCTACGACAGTATAGGGAAGCACCTCTTGTTTTCTAGGTTCCAGGAAGGGCCAAAATGCATCTGCTGACTGTATGGAGATATTGGCTGTCACTTCAGGTTCCCTAGCAGCTCCCTTTGGGACTTTCTTTGTTTGTGCTGATGGGATACATCAGGGATTTGATAATACAAAAATGAGTCTTTGTAGACTTGCTTTTCTGTTACCCCACCTGTCTGTTTATCCAGGACAGCAAGGGACCTGCACATCACCTCAGAAACATGACTCTGTGATACTGCCCCTGTTAACCAGAATGACAATAACAGGGAGTTTAACACTCAGGGCTACAGCTGTGGGTGTAAGCCAACAGCAATACTCACAGTTAAGTGCTCAGATTGCTGGAGAATTTGCCAATACACAGACCTCCATAGACACACTGCAAGACCAAATAGACTCCTTGGCTGTAGTTGTCCTCCAGAATCAAAGAGTTTTAGATCTCCTGACTGCCCAACATGGAGGAATCTGCCTTTTCCCAGAGGAGAAATGTTGTTACTATGCTAAGAAGTCAGGAATAGTAAGAGAAAACTCCCGCCAGCTGTAGGAATGCCTCAAACATAAGGTTCCAAATCTAATGGGAGGTTCTTCCTAATGGGGATCCTTAGATTTTCTCCCTTCTTAGACAGGAGCTGTCTAGGGACCTGTGCTGGCCGTCCTAGCACTACTTCTCCTGGGTCCTTGTGTGATCCGTATTCTGTCACAGGTCCTGACAGAACTCTTTGAAGCTACGCACCACAAATTCTTTTACAAGCTACTCCATCCTATCAGCTCCCTAGCACTGAAGAAGCTGAGGAAACTGAGGAAAAAGATTTTCTTCTGTAGTAAAAACGGGGGGAAGATGTAAGGGCACACTTATAGAATAGCAGACTTGTAGGCATATTATAGCAACTGTTAGAAATCAGTTCATAGCCTGTGACTATGCTCATGCTGCCTGTCACGCAGAGAGTCAGCCTTGACCATCTACTTCTCTTTGATAATGCCCTGGGCCAACTTGACTGTGTCCAGCTTGTGTTTTCCTTAGTTAGAAAAATATATTGGCTTCATGTCTGGAACAGACTGACCCAGTCAAAGACCCATTTAACTCTATTTGCTTCACTCACACCCCCTCCCGTCCTTCCCAGAACATTAAACAATTCCGTAAGCAAACCTGCCTGACAATATATGACATAATTCTTGTATTCCATGTAACCAATCATGTAATAACCTGCTATCGGCTTTGTGCTTCCCACCCACAAACCCTATTTAAATGGAGCTCAAACCTGACTCTGGGCTGGTGATTTGAGCCTCTGGCTTCCCCAGCCCCCTAGCGTAATAAAAGTTTCCTTCTAACTCCTTGGTGCAGAGTCTTCCATTTGGTTTGATATTGGTTTTTCTGCTACAGAAGTAGAAGGATTCACATAATCTCTATGTGCCTTGCCAGGTGGGCATCACTGAGTTCCTTTGCCTACCTGCTGCTCAGTTTTCTCACCTTTAAAGTGAGGCTGTTAAAATCCTCTCCCTATGCCTGTTGGTAGAGAAAAGAAATCACCAGAGAAGGTTTGGAATTAGCAGAGTTTCCATGACCTGCAATTCTCCAACCAACTGATAATCACAGCTTGGCAAAGGGGATCTGAGTCCCAGTAAAAGACTTGAATGTGTTTTTGGAAACAGCTCTTACCTCACAAGCCTCCCAGTTTTCCCTCCACCTCCAGCAACACTACATTGTGGACGCAGCAGAAAGCCAAGTGTAGACTGACCACGTGTGATCCCGGCACACCAGGAGGCTGACGCAGAAGAATCACAACTTAGAGGCCAGCATGACCAACTTAGTGACTGGACAACAAGCTAGGATATGTTCTGGAAGATCATAAAATCCATAATGGAAGGCCGCAGGAGCAAATGCCCACTAACGGGGGAACGGATCTTCCAGTGTTTCCAGAAGGCCTTTCAGAGACATACTTCTCTACACAGACATAGGCTCTCTGGGCTTGAGCAGCACCCTGGGGAGTGGTGGTCCATTATGACATAGACTTCATGCTGTTAAGTGATATCTGCAGAGTAGTGAGGGTCAGTCCTGCGGAAAGAGGTGTCAGACACCATCACCAACTTTGTAACCACATCTGGAGCATGAGCCTGGTTCAGGAGATTGAGTGGCTGGCTTGTTGAAGGAAAAACTTTCCAGAACTTGAATCCTTAAGGAAGGACACTGCCACAAAGCCCGATTTTGGCTGGTTTAAATTAGAAGCCACATAGGGGTCTTTTTCAGGATAATAGGTGGGTAACGAGCATGCTTGTGAGCAGGAGGCAGTGGGCTACCTGGTCTACTCCCTGAGGGTCTGTTGACCTGCTTCTGGCCCTAAATGAGAAGCTATAGGCCATCACCGGAGGGTAGAGTTTTCCAGGACACATGAAAGCTAAAGTAGATTTTAAATTTTGAGTTTGTATTATGTCATTATTTCTAACATACATGGTCCTTTTAGGACTCCCTTCAAAATAATTACCTTAACAGAGGATGAATTCACAGAATTCATACTCCTAGACATGCTTCTCAAAGACTATTGGTTGCTGGGTGTGGTGGCACACACCTATAATCCCAGCACTCAGGAGGCTGAGGCAGGAGGATTGTTTCGAGTTCGAAACTAGCTTGGGTTACAAAGTGAGCGCAAGGCCAGCCTGAACTGCATAGCGAGACCCTGCCTCAAAAAGACAAAAAAAAAAAAAAAAAAAGACTCTATTTGTTGACTGAATTTTGGTGCTGTGATGGAATCAGGGGTTTTATGTCTGTGAGGCAAAGACTCTACCACTGATCTCTATCCCTGACCTTATTGTTTGCCTTTTATACAAGAGAGGAGTAAAATAATAAGGCTGTATTTCATATTATGTCAATATGCCATAAATGTATTTTGAATTTCATGTTAAAATACACCTGCATTCTTACCTTGTTAAGCCAGTGGACGTCTTCATTTGCATTGAAGCAACTTGTACGTCCTTCCACAGGTCTGGCACTTTCAAAAGTGATGAACTTGGACCAGGGATATAGCTCAGTGGCACAAACACCTGCCTGGCAAGCACAGAGTCCTGAGTTCAATTCCTGGTACAAAAAAAAAAAACAAAAAAAAACAAAATGTGATGAGCTTGTCCACACAGTACTCTCTGGTATAAATATTGAGCCAAGTACAAACAACATGGAACCACTGTTGGGCAGAACTTCACTCTACTACCAGTGTTACCTTGATTAGGCCCTTTAACATCCTTTATATATATATATATTTGAGAACTCGTTTGTAAAAACATGACTTCTATGAACATACACATGGGGAAGAAAAATCTAGGACAACACTGTCTTTACCTTTGTATTTTTCAATTGTAATGTCTTTCTTCTGCACATATCCAAATCTCACATATGCTTCAGTCCCACCTCTGAGGCGTCTTTGCTCATACCCTAACCCACCCAAATTTCTACTAACTGTTGAATTCTAACAGTCATAGCTGTGCAACTTATCTCTTGGGTTAATCTTGACTCTCCTACCATTATCACCATTTGAGATTTTCTTCCCCTACTATGGTCACTGGGGGTGTGGCCACCCATAGGAACACTACACAAAAAGTGGCTATTGATGAGAGTTTGGGGAGGGAGGACTGCGGCACTCAGGAAGGTTTCCTCTGCCTTCTCCCTGATCTCCACCACCCCACACTGAGGGCCTCGAGCCTGCCCATCACCTCGAGATTCCACACGGGACCTCAGTGGGTAGGGATGACATCACGGGCCTCCTGGTTTCCATTCAGGGAATCTACTCAAATGTGGGGAAACCTAACTACTGGATTTCTCCTAAACACGTGTTACCAGTTGTCTGAAAGAGAACGTCTGACCAGATCATCTATCTTCAGGCTAACTCGTCATCTGTCCCATGGGATGGCAGTGCAGCAGGTAAGCCTGGGCCAGGCATCTCTACATGAGGCCGTGGTGTACACACATCAGTGGCCATCACAACTTCCTTTTGTCCTTTCGTCCCGTACCTCCAATCTTCCCTAGGAAGGTATAAAATAGGACCAGGAACCCTGCCAGGGACCTAGGGAGTTCCTGCTCAATGTGCAGGCTAGGGACATTTATCTCTGACCATATGTTTAGAAAGCCCCAAATCTTTATCAATTTATCCCTCCCCTTTGGCTTTTGCTTCTTTTGTACCTGGGTACATGGGAGGCATTTATAATCTTAGTTATTCACAAGGCTGAGCTACAAGGATAAAATAAAACTGACCAACATAGTAAAATCTCATTTTAAAAATTTTATTTATATATATATATATATCCCACCCTTTCCTTCAGAAGACTCTTAGCAAAAGCAAATTGTATTTGGCTGTCAAGAGATAGGAAGACCATTAGACCATTGTATGTTTAAAAAAAAAAAAAAAAAGAGATACGAAGAACTAGAGCTCGGGGCTCCCCACAGACCACCGCTGCCGCGTGCCTATTGTGAAGTCAGATGGTGGAGAGGTTGGGCTGGGCGACACACGGAGTGGGTGTGAGGCTGGTAGCTGCCACCTGCGGCGCCGGCACCTTCGCCGCTGCCCCAGTCAGCCCTAGCCAGACGTGCAGGGGATGCCCGGAGGGGCCGCGCTCTGCGCTGCTGCCTGTGAAGGCGCGTGGGGAGAAGGGGCGAGCGCCGCACTCATACGCCTGCTGGACTGGCTCAGCGGGCTGTCCGCCTCGAGGGAGCCGCTGGATAAAAACTCCAGATAGGGGAACATATCCTAAGCCAGCCGTTCCGGACCCTTCGCGGGAGTGCTTGTGAAACTGAACATAACAAAAGTATAGATGTAGAAAACCAACATCCTTTCATTGCTAGGCTCCAGCATATCCAAAAGGAAGGAAAAAGTATAAAACAAGTAATCAGCTTCAGCGGTCTGCCAAGTGACAAGAATTACAAGAAACTGGGGAGGATTCTAACAAAGCAACTTTTTGAAACAGACTCTAGATACAGAAGGAAAAGGAAACATTCAGCAACCTAGGAAGAGGGCATCACAGGAGACAAGGCCTCAAAGAGTTGGAGCAGAATGCAAAACCACCCACGTCGGATCTGAATGCAGAACATCTCCAAGGAAGCCCACAGCCTCACGAAACAGAAGATCGCCCCTTTTTACAGAGGAGGCAACTGCGTTAGTGACGAAATTGAGGAAGGCCTCCAGGCTATCATTCTGAGGCTGACACATGTTAAAACTGGAGGAAAGCTCTCCTTGCAGAAAGTAAGGTTTCACACCCTAACCAAAATTTACGGCATGCCAGAGATTATGGGAGACTGCATGAAAAAGCAGCTTTCCCTCCTACTTTCTGAGGATGTATATACCTCCGTCACCAAAATCAACTCTGCAATGTGTGAAGTGGACAAGACCAGAGGTGTCAGGGTTGCGCTTCTAATGGGAGTGGATAGTAATAACACTTACCATGTGCTGTCAGGGCTGATTGCTGATCTGGACACTTTAGATATGTGCAGGCATTCAAAAACCAGAAACTATCCGAGGGAAGTAGTTGAAGATATCAACAAATTCCTGAAGTATTTGGATTTAGAAGAGGAAGCCAACACTACTCACACATTTGACCTGAGACAGAACCATTCCTTTTTTTTTTTTTTTTTTTTCCTTTTTGAGACAGAATTTCTCACTGTGCAGTTCAGGCTGGCCTTGAACTCACTTTGTAGCCCAGGCAGGCTTGAAACTCATAGCAATCCTCCTGCCTCAGCCTCCCAAGTGCTAGGATTACAGGCATGTGCCACCAGGCCCAGCACCCATTCCACTCTGAAAATAGAAAAGGTTCTCAAGAGGATAAAAGAAATTTAAAAAATGAATTTCTTTAAATTCAAAACCCTCCTGAATTGTACCTGAGTGTCAAGACAGAACTGCAGGGTTTGACTGGACTGCTGGATGAAGTAGATTGGAAGGGAAGCCATGCATTTGGGAAGCCAGGAAAAGAGCTGTGATTGAAGTGCAAACCCTGATCACTTACACTGATCTGAAGGAGGCCCTGGAGAAAAGGAAGCAGTTTACTTGTCAGGAGTCCCATAAGGCAGTCTGGATGTGATGCTCACCCAGAACATCCTCAGCTAACTCAACCTGAAATCTGATGAGTTGGGAGGACCAAAATTCCAGAGCACTCATGTTTACTGCCCTTGCTTTGTACTTCACATGTACTTCTATGTATTTATGGAGAGATTTCAGTTCATGGAGCCTAAATGTGATTTGTACATGCCTATTTCAATCTCAGAATTTATGATTTAAGCAAATTATATTCAGGATCTCTGCTATTTTTGATGTTCCAAAACAAATACTATTATAACACATGATGTGTGCCTTGCTATTTGTGTTTTGCTTGTGAGTTTTTAATCAGAACATGAAATACAAGCAGCATTCATAATTTTTAAATGGGTTGTACAAACATTACAATGGAGAAACTTCAAGATCTGGAAATAGACAAATCTTACATAATGCTAGGGAAGTTATGTGAAGGGAGAAATTTTTTGGTAAAGTCTAAGCAGTAAGTTTTATTATGCTAAATAAAGCACAAGGGTATTTTTCACTTAAAGGGTCAGACTGGTCCCACCTAGTACAAGGAAGTGAGATTGGTTATTTGTTTACATTGTCTATTCTTTCATAAACATTTTTGTTTGAATAAAAAGAGATAAGAACTATTTGAAGATCTGTTGAAAATGTCTAATAAACCTCACCTTGAGACTCAGGCATCTTTACTATGCTGTCATGAAGACATGTACTTGGGCCCAGTAACAATATTAGTATTAGTTGCTGAGGACTAGGGTGGGGGTTTTGTCATACAGCTGGTTCTGAAATGCCTGGAGAGAACTAACCTCCTATGAAGCCTGGAGAGAGCTAACTTCCTATTAAGCCTGGAGACCAGAACTGGTTTGATGTGAGAAGACACGTTGAGCCTAATCTTGGTACCCAGAAATGCAAGATGTCCCATTTTCAAGTTCTTTTGTTCTCTGTCAGAATGAGGGACAGACGTTCTGGCGTCTGGCTGCTGTACTTTCCATGAAACCCAAGTTCTTTACAGCAGACATCCCTTCCTAGGCCACCTATAGAAGTGACAGACCAAGTCTATGTTTGGGATACAAAGTAGATTAACAGGCTGCAGCCAGGAAGGCACATAAGAAGGGTAGGTCCTAGAAGCTCAATGTATGAAGCAGAAGTGACTGATCATTTCTAGCTTTCTTTCTAGCAGCAGTGCTGCCCACGGATCCTCCTATACCTGTTTACTCTATGGAGTATGGGGAGAAGCCCAGATGGGCTGGCATGGAGAGGCCTGATGCCTGGTCGGCGGCCACTGAACCTGCGGTGCTGTTGTCATCACCACCCCAGCAAAATCTAGAGTAGAGAAGCTAGCATGCAGGCAGGTTTATGTGAAATCTTCTATCCATCATCCCATCCAAGACTGAAGCAGAGAAGGCAGCATCCATACAGGCTTTCAATAGATCTCAATGTATGGAAGAATATAACCAACTACTAGGGTGCCCTAGACACAAAATTTTCCATTTGAACAATAGTGACAAGCCCTAGGAATGGCTGAGCCTTTCTTCTGAGCAGATGGACATTGGAAGACTCAAAAGAGCCTCCTCTTCAGTGACCTCCATAGCCTTGTCCTGGAGATAGAAGTTGGAAATCCTGCCTGATCCCAGCTAAGGCAGAATCTCTCTTCTTTACCAACTGGCTACAAGAAAGAGCCAGAAACTGTGTTTGAAAGGAGAAGCTACTTTGAACAGGATGAACTTACCAGGAAAAAGGACTATGTTTCGCCCCTCCACCCTCCATTATTCTTTCTCATACGAAAGAAATACCTGTGTCCAGGTGCATGCCAAGAAGGAGTCGATCTCAGAGCAGCTGAGCTGAGGCCCCGAACCTCAGCTAGATTCTTCACTTTAGTCACGACCAGCAACTGCCAGCACGAACAAGGAGACCACAGCCTTTCTCCAACTGAAAGACATATGAAGGGGCCTCATGGTCCAACAAATTTTCAGAAATCAACACAAGATTTTGCAGAAATATTTTAGATGTATACCACAACAGTAATGCATACATATAATCCTAGCACTCAGCAGGCTTAAGGAGGAGGATCACAAATTCTAGGATAGCCTGTACTACATAGCCAGACTCTCTATCAAAAAAAGAAAATACCTAAAAATAGAAATATGGACAAAATTTTAAAATGCCATTGTGCTGTGATATGCCCATGATCCAGTCACTCTGGGATGCTGTGCCAGGAGGATCACAAGCCCAGGCAACTGAGCAACTTCATAAGACCCTGTCTGAAGGGTAAAAATTAAAATAGCTGGGGGTTTGGCTCTGTGGGAAGGCCCTGGGTTCAATCTCCGTTGTAACAATAAAAAAGATTGTAAGGCTGATCTGTTTTAGAACCCCAGAAGGGCCGGTGTGGTCAGGAAGGATAGATAGAGAATAAACAATGTGGTAGGAGAGGTAGGCGTGGGACTTTTCATCTGTGATGAGGAATATGGATCTCATTTAAAGTGTGAGAGGAAGTTATAGCAGGCATAGGATAGAGAAGAAATCTGATGTGGATACACAAAGATCACTCTAGCTGCTGTGAATAATGGCAATGAGGTGCTGGCTGTTACCTGGAGAGTGTCTCTCTCAGCAGTTAAGGGGACAGTTGGTCACGGGAATGCAAGTGCGGGGACAGTTGGTAGAGCAGGAACAGCACACAGTTGGTGCTGTCTGAGTCCAGAGCAGGTGGTAGCATCATCCCCCATTCATAGTTCCCAACCCTAGAGAAGGTATCCTGACCCCAGGACAGAACACTTGTCCTGAGAGGCTCCAACAGCTAGACTGTTTTTCTTCCCCGATAGGCATACTCGCCAGGCCAGGAAAGAATTTATGATCAACAGCTTCCTTGCACTGGTCTACAAGAAGGAGGCACAGGTCCTGGAGTTCCCATAGCACCCCCACTGAGCGTCTCACCCTCCAGCGTTCCTCTCTGATACTTGGTGTGATTGAAGTGGATTTGCAGTTAATAGAGGGGTCATGGTGGCATTCAAGCAAACATGAAAAACAGGTTCAGCTGGAACTATTAGGGATGAGAGAGCCTCAGCACTTATACCACCAGTGCAAGGGGGTTTCTAGGATGAGGGCCTGCACATCTGTATTTCTAAAAGCTTCTAGTAGTTGCAACATTGGCATAAGCCTGCAGGCTCTCCTGAGGCAGGATTTCTTGGGTCCATCAGTTGTAAATCAGACTAGGAAACATGTTTAGACCCAGTCCCTAAATGAAAGAATGAATTCATCCATCAATGAATAAAAAATCCCTACAACTCCCAGTTTATATGAAAAACAAAGAGGCAGTGGAACATCTAAAATGATACCACGGGACACAATCAGCAAACTCAGCAGCAGAAAACTCACCAGCCAGAGAGGCTCAAACCTGGAATCCCAGCAATTGGTATCCCAAGGGAGAAGGATTCTGATTAGATATGAGTCTGGGGTCCCTTGTCTCAAAAGGAAAAAAAAAAAGGTATGTGAAAAGGAAAAAACCAATTATGTGCACCCTATGCTTGTCCAAGTTTGACATCAGCGAGAGCTCAGCTTCACAGGTAAGCTTACCTGTGGGAGCCACGAATTCAGGTCGAGAAGGGAGGGCACACGAACCGAACAGGGGGAGGGCTTTGGGGTGCCGGGTACCTGTGAACAGCTCCTGCTGCCTGAGATAGTGGGACAGGTCAAGCCACAGAGATGGCAAGTCTGACCCAGAGGCTATGAAATCGCACATGCCGTGCAGATGTAGGGGGAGGTCTGGCTCTGAGAACCTAGTCCCTCTGATGCCCACCCTGGTGCACGTTTAGTCCAGAGGGATGATCAACTGGATTTCTCATACACTTAGCCGCACCAACCAGCAAAATGCCAGCACCAACCAGCAAAGGATGTCTAGATAAATGGATGGATGTAGGAAGTGGAGGCCTTTCCTGCTGAGAGGGACAGCAGCAAGACTGGAGGAATTTGAGAAACCCCCATGTGTCTAAGCCAGGAGGGTACCCATGCATTCCTCCGTGTGCCCTGCCTCACAAAGTGAGGCTGCTGAAAATTTCCCTGGCGAGCAAGAATAAATGGACTAGCACATGTTTAACTAGTAGCACAGCTCTGGGCACACAGTCACTTTGCTGTCATAGTCACTCCTCCTACACGCCTTTGTTGCAGAACAGAAGGGGAGGTAGTAAACTCCTGTAAGCCAAGTGCACTCACTCTTCCACAAAATGTTCCCTGAGTGCTGGTATGCGTTACCTGGTGCCAGAACACAGTGGCCCTGGCCTCGCTGAGTTTACTCGCCACCAGAGACTGATTGGATGAGGAGGAAGAGAAAGGAAAGTTCTCAACAAAACCTGACCCAGTAGGGCGAAGAGGCTTCCCTCAGGGCTATGTTGTACACAGGTAAGTCACCAGAGAGTGTGTGGAATTAACAGAGTTCTCCATGATCTGCCCCTTCTTCAGGAAACTGAATATCATAGTTTGGTAGTCTGGGAAATTTTTAGTCTCAGAACCATCCTTGAATGTCTTGACTGAAACAGCTACTGTACCCAAGGCCACACTAATTTTCCATCCACCCCCAGCTTTAAGGACACAGCACAAACCTAGGCAAGGTGTCCCACATATGTAATCCCTGCACTCTAGACTTGAAGGCAGGAGGATCAAAAGATTGAGTGAATTCTGGGCAACTTAGCCACCAAAGGAAACTGGCTAGGAAATATCCTGTATGACCTCAAAATCTAACACCAAAAGCTGAAGGGGCAAGTGCCAGCTCTAAAGAGGGCAGGTATCCTCCAGAGGTTCCACAGGGCTGCCAAGACATACTTCCCTGCACTGGCATGGCCTGTAAGGGGCCAGTCAGCACACAGGAGAGCTGCTTGTTCAGCTATGATTTCCCTCTTACCTTGAAGATGATATTAACAGAGCAGGGAGGGAGGGCGGGTGGGGAGCATTGGACCATCAGCCACCAACAGCATTGTGACGTGTCTCTGGGACATGAGCCTAGCACAGAAGACTGAATTGGCATCTTGAAGAAACATCCATCCAGAACTAGCATCCTCGGTGACAGAGCTTTTCCTTCAGCAAGCTTGATTTTGGCTGGTTTAAACATGATGCTCACTGGGTATGGTGGTGCACGCCTGTAATCCCAGCACTCGGGAGGCTGAGGCAGGAGGATTGTTCTGAGTTCGAGACCAGCCTGGGCTACAAAGTGAGCCCAAGGCCAGCCTGAACTGCATAGTAAGACCCTGTCTCAAAAATAAATAAATAAATAAACAAACAAACAAACATGATGCTAGCCAAGGGATTTTTCTCAGCAATCTCCAAAGCTGAGCACCCTTGTCAGTAGGAGGCCTCAAACTACATAGTCACCTTCTTCAGGGACTGGTGCACTGCTTATGACTTTGAGTAAGAAGCTGCTGAACAAAAGTGGATTGGGATTTTTTACCTAGGTTCATGTTACAATTTCTAATAAATAAATGATCTTTTTACGGACAATTTGCAATAATTATCACTGTGAAAAATTCAGCACATTGTGAACATTCATACTCCAAAGCACTCCTTGGAGGTGAAAGGTTGTGACGGTTAACTTGGGGTGGGGGAGGAGGTGCTAGGATTGAACCCAGGGCCTCAGACATGTAAGGTTAGCACTCTACCCCGGAGCTATATCCCTGCCTATCTAGATTACTTACTTTAAAACAGGGGAGTAAAATGTTAATGTCATTTCTTTTTTTAAACCAGTGAAGTTTTTATTAAATGCACAGAAGTAAAAACCATTTCTTGAGGGACAGGTAGGTAGTGCTAACCAGGAGCCATAGCAGCAGCACCATGCTTAATAACAGTGAGGTCATAGTCCTAAGTGGTGGTGCCTGGAAAGACTTTGAAGATGGGTGCCTGCCTGTCAGCTTCAGGTTCAGGTGTTCGGGGCTCAAGTGTGTAAGGTTGTCATTTTGTATTATATCATTTTGTCATGAATGTGTTTTGAATTGCTTGTTAAAAGGTAGCTGTCACCAGGCGTGGTGGTGCATGCCTGTAATCCCAGCACTCAGGAGGCTGATGCAGGAAGATCACTGTGAGTTCAAGGCCAGCCTGGGCTACAAAGTGAGTTTAAAGTCAGCCTGAACTGCATAGTGAAACCCTGGCTCAAAAAAACATAAGGAAAAAATAAATAAATAAATAAATAAATAAATAAATAAATAATAAATAAAGGGAGCTATAATTTCCAGCTTCTAGAGTCATGGAGACCCTCATTTTTGTCTTAGAGCAGCTTGAATTTCATTCCCAGGGTATGTCACTTTCAAATGTGCTAATGTTGTCCTCACATTACAAACAGCTGTAACTTGGAACCTCAACATGAACAACACGAAGTCCTACTATTGAAAAGAATTTCTTAACTACTACCTGTGTGACCATATCAGGCCCCTTAACATCTTAGCTTTTTTTGAGATATAAACATATTATAAACATATTAAGGTGTAAACATATTAAGGTGCTAGGAATGTATAATTTGGGCAGAACAAGGTTAAAAAAAAAAAAAAAAGAGCCCATCTTTGACTTTATTCTTCCCCACTGGAAAATCTTTACAAATATCCAAATCTCATTTCTGCATCATGCCCACAGTGAAACCCAAATCCTTATTCTGCTCTGGTTGTACACACAGCGTCAGAGCTGGGCAATCTGTCTCAGGTTAATCTTGACTCTAGGATTTTCGATTCCCTGTCCTCCTGTGTTCCTGAAGCTGTGCCCACCCACACAGGGAGGATAAAGAGGGATCCTCTCTGTCTTCTGTCTGCTCTCTTCCAGAAAATGTGGAGGGCCTGAAGCCTGCCTATCAACTCACAGATTCCAAATGTGACCTCACTGGGTAGTGATGACATCATAAGTCAACACAGGGACACCATTCAAATGTAGGGAAAACTCCCTACCAGTTTTCTACAAGATACTAGTGTGTCTGGTTGTCTGGAAAAGAGTGTGGCACCAGATCATCTTTATTCACACGTTCCTTTTGTACTTGCCACACGCCGCCCAACCTCCCCAGTCATGAATAGGATCGGCACCCCGGTACCCACGCAGCAAGCTAGAGTGTCCCTGCTTATTGTGGAGGCAAAAGTGAAATGTCATTTGCGGGCAAGCACTTAGAATGCCTCTAATCTTTATCAGTTTAGCTTTCTCCTTTGCAATACAAGATGCTTCCTTCAGAGTGCAGTAGAGTGCAATAGAGTGAGTCTGTAGTTCTCTTATGAAAGAAGCTGAGGTGGAATGAACACTTACTCCCAGGAGTTCAAGACCAGCCTGAAAATATAGTGAGACTCCCATTTCAGAGAGAGAGAGAGAGAGAGAGAGACAGAGACAGAGACAGAGAAAGAGAGAGAGAGAGACAGAGAGAGAGAGAAGGAAGGAAAGAAGGAAGGAAGGAAGGAAGGAAGGAAGGAAGGAAGGAAGGAAGGAAGGAGGGAAGGAAAAAAAGGAAAGGTGCTACGTTAGAGACTTCCATAATAGCTCAATCCAAGTGTGCTTTTGCTGCTAAGTGATAATTTGAGGAAGAGTTATTGAAGGCCTTTCATGTACTGCACCTTAAGACTCAGACATCTTTACTGAGCTGCCATGGAGACACAGAGATCTCTCAGTCACATTCCTGTTTGAGCTGCTGAGTATAAGGGAAAGGGTGATATACAACTGGGACAGAAAAGCCCAGGAAAACCGGGTGTGGTGGCACACCTCTGTAATCCCAGCACTTGGGAAGCTGAGGCAGGAGGATCATTGCGAGTTCGAGACCAGCCTGGGCTACAAAGTGAGCTCAAGGCATAGTGAGACCCTGTCTCAAAAAGACAAAAAAAAGAAAAAAGAAAAGCCCAGGAAAAGAGAAAGTACTATTAAGACTAGAAATCTAACAACAAAGTAGATGAGTAACTTGGGTTGGTATGAGAGGTCCAGTTGGCCAAATCTTGGTACTCAGAAACTGAGTGGTCCCATTTTCAATTATTCCAGGTTCTCCTGTTCTCTGTGTGAATGGGGAACAGATATTGTGGTCTCTTGCTGCTGTTAGCTCCACAGAGACTATTACAGTGGGCATCCCTTCCTAACAGATCTATTGAAATTAAGGCCAACTGTATGTTTGGATTGGTGGACGTTAGGCCAGAATGTGCACGAGAAAGGGAGGTCCTGGCAGCACAATGTTTAAAGAAATGACTGATCAGTTCTGGTTTCTCTTCTAGCAGCATTACCAATCAGAGCTACTCCTACACCTGTTTACCAAGATGTCCTCTGCCAAAGATGTGGAGACTCAGGTGGGTTACCATATTACCTAACTAACTGGCAGCTCCTGGGCCTATGCGGAAGCTTCCATCATCACCCTAGCAAAAGCCAGAGCAGAGAAGCCAGCATACAGGTGGCCCTGTGGGGATCTTTCCATTATAAACCCAGCAAAGGCCAGATATGGTAAGCCTGCATTCCAGAAAGGTCCCAAGAAGCCTTCATTTATAGCAGAACCTACCCAACACCTAGGCTGCCCTAGTCCTAAAATGTGCCAGTTGAGCAATGGTGACAACAGATTGCTGCCTGAGTCACTCTGTTGAGAGAATAAACATTTGATGTCAGGAGAGGGTCAAGGCCTCCACTCCAGCGAACTCTACTGCCCACCACTGGAAGGAGGACCTGAGCCATTCTTCCTGAGCCTTCCTCAGCCAGGAGTCCCTCTCTCATGCTGACTGGCTGTGGGGAAAGGAGCCTCAAACACTGGTGTTTCCAAGGACAGCCTGCTTTGAACAACAAGTTTCTATCCTGGAAGAAAGTCTGATTTTCTCCTGTTCAATGCTCTAAAGTCTCTTCTGCACGCTGCAAGCTGAGGAGGAGTCAAGTGCAGAGTGGCCTAGGGAAAGCTTGATCTACCACATGGATGTCTCACCTCAGTCATACCCAGCAACCTCCTGCACAAGGCAGGAGGTGTCCAGGCTTCTACATTAAAGGAATAAGCGGGGGCTGCACAAGGAGGCTCATGCCTTTGCCTTAAAAGGCAAAAAAAAAGAGCCCCTGAAAAAAAAAGAAAAAATTCTGGGAACACCCCTCAGGTTTACATGCTCCTTTCTAGTTATTTGAGATATATTGGTGAATGCCAGCTTAATCTGCTCTTAGCAAAGCACTCACCAATTAAAGGATGAGATATAAAATACAATATCAAGGTTTGGAGCTATATCTCAGGGGTGCTCAATCTGAAGCACCAGTAAAATTTTAAAAATCAGGTTATTATAAAGCCACTATAAAGGAAAGCATTGTGACTATGGAAAGATAAGAAATGCCATGTTCTGTTCCACTAGCTAGTTAGGAAGGCCCTTTTGATGAGAGGACATTTCAGCAGAGATGGAAATGAGGGAGCCATGCAAATATCTGGAAATAAAGCATTCCTGAAGGAAATGTGTGGGGTGTGTGTGTGTGTGTGTGTGTGTGTGTGTGTGTGTGTGTAAAAGCCCTTGAGATAGAGTCAGATATAGTGGTAGAGACCTGTAAACCATGTATACAGGAATTTAAGACAGGCAGATCATGAGTTTGTGGACAGCCTCCACTTCATTCCCAGCTATCATCTTAAAAAGATGAGCCAGGTGTGCTTGTATACATCTGTATTCCCAAAAGTATGTGACTAAAACAGGATAGTTACAGAAAATCAGCAAGTCAACGGCCATACCACCCTGAAAGCGCCCGATCTTGTCTGATCTTGGAAGCTAAGCAGGGTCAGGCCTGGTTAGTACTTGGATGGGAGAAAATCAGCAGGGTAAGCCTGGCATGGTGCATTCCTGTAATCCCAGCCCTCAGGAGGCTGAGGCAGGAGGATTGCTGCAAATTCGAGGCCAGCCTGGGCTATATATATTCGAGGGGCAACCTGAGCTATACAGCAAGATCATGTCTCAAAAAACAACAACAAAAAAAAAAAAAACACAAACAAACAGAAAACCAGATCAGCAGTATAACTGAGTGACCCAGTGTAGAGGTCTTATGTTGAATTTCCAGTGGCACCAAAAAAAAAAGAAAAAAAAGTCCTATGTAGAAATGAAGCTGAACTAGTCTAGGAGCTGCACTAAGTCTAATATGGCCAGGAAGGAAAGCTGTGCTTGGAGAGGTAGTGTGGGCCACGTCCCCTGGGGTAAGGAATAGGGATCTTGTTTTAGGTGCAAGAAGAAGCTATAGAAAGGGTAGAGAAGAAATTGACCTGGTGCTAAAAAGACCACCCTAGCTGCTGTGAGCCATGGCAGTTAGATACTGGCAGTTGCCTTGAGAATGTCTCTCAGCAGTTAAGGGGACAGTTGGTCCTGGGGAGTGGGGGTGGGGAGCAGTCACCAGAAAACCAACAAAATACGTTGGGCCTGCGTCCCAGCCCCACCTACGTCAGCAGCCCAGAACAGCAGTCTCAGGTAGCACCATCAGCCACCCACAGCACAGAACCCTACTGAGGCATCCCACCCTGCGCACAGCACACTCATCCTGAGGCGCCACAGCACAAGGCTGTAGCTCCTCCCCCTGACATGCATAATCAAAAGGCCAGGAACAATTCTGTAACTCAAGAGTTACCTTAACCTGGGCAAGAAGAAGGAAGAACAGAGCCTTGGGCTCCCAGAACATCCTGACTGAGAATCTCAGTTAACTGCCCTCTCTTAGTTACACTCCTCGTCACTGAGACACAGTACCTGACACCCACAAATTAAGGGAGGAAAGGTTTATTTGGGCTCACAGTTTGCAGAGGTTACAGTCTGTGCTTGCCTGGCTCCACAGCGGGGCAGAGGAGGCTTGCTCACAGGCATGGCAGTTAGCAAGCAGAGAGACACCAAGGGAGGAGGGAGGGAACCAGACTCTTCCAGGCCGTGCCCCCAGTGGCCCACCTCTGGAGACCACTTCGTACTTCCCAGCATCACACTGATCTATAAACTCATCCATGGACAAATCCACTAATGAGCATCACATCCCCAGGGCTCAATCACCTCCCAGAGCCCCACCTAGGAGTGCATGAGGCATGGGGGGGCCATCTAGATATAAACCCTAACAACTGCTTTCCATGCCAACTGGCTATGGGGAAAGGAGCCTCAAAAACTGGTGTTTCCAAGGACACCAAAGTTTAGCTATTCTGGAAAGAAGATTTGATGTTCTCCTGCTCAACACTCTGAAGTCCCTCTTCACACAGAAGAAACACCTGTCTGCCCAATCTACTTGCCCTCAAGTCCTCAATCACAGCCAGCAACCACCAGCACCAAGCAGAAGGTCTACGTTTCCACACTAAAAAAGTAAACAGGGACTACACAGGGATCCTCATACCCTTGGTCTTAGAAGGCAGAAAACAGGGCCCAGGGATATAGCTGAGTGACACAGTGCCTGCCTGGCAAACGCAAGGTCCTGAGTTTGATTCTCACTAATGAAGAAAGAAAAAAGGCAGAAAACAGAGCTGGGGTTGCGGGGATCTGCTCGGGGGGGGGGCAGGAAAGGTGTGAAGAAAGTCCAGGAACATCCCTCAGGTTTACATGTTCCTTTCTTCTCAGCCCATTGTGGCATAAGTAGGTTTTAGTGCTTGGTAAAAAATTTTTCTGTAAGATATTTGACTGGAAATCCAGCTTGTGCAGGCCAATCCTCAAACTTCCCACTTCCCTTGAAATACATTTCTACATGTAGTTCCTGCTCTTTTAAGGCCTCTGCTGGCAAAAGGGATCCTTGGATGCAGTTTCTCACAGTGTGATGCCTACAATGATGCCTAGACAACTTGCGGGGGAAAATAGGCCATTTCTTTTAAATGTATTTAGCATGTATGAGGCCCTGTGCTCAAAGCTAGGCTTGCATAATTGTATGTGTGCATGCGTGTATGTGTAAAGAGAAGTAGGACTGAGAAGATGTTGGACCACCTCTCAATCTACCCATACATATGTCCATTCATTCATCAAGTACTTATGAGCACCTGTCACACATCAGCCACCGCATCACTGTTGAGGATAAGTTGGTAAATGAGAGATTTGAAACTTCTCTTGCCAAAGCACCTGCCAAATAAAAGATGAGATAGAAAATACAGTATCAGGGTTTGTGGTTATACTTTAGGGGTAAAGGGCCTAGCATAGGGAACGATCCGCATTCATTCTTAGAGCACCAGCAAAATAAAATTTTAAAATGAGATTACTATAAGCACTACAAAGGAAAATAAAACATTGTGAATACAGAGTAATAAGGAAAGCCATGTTATACAAGCTAGTTAACAAGTCCTCTTTGATGAGGGGGCATTTTGGCAGAGAGGGAAATGAGGGAATCATGTGACTATCTGAAAGTAAAGCATTCCTGAAGGAAACGTATATGGAAAAGACCTTGAGATAGAGCCAGGTATGATGGTAGAGGACTGAAAACCATGGCCAGCCTTGGGTACATTCCCAGATATTGTCTAAAAAGAAAAAATCCAAGTGGGCTAGTGCTCTTCTATATTCCCCAAAATTTATGAGACTGAAGCAGCATGATCACAGGGTCAAGACCACCACCGTAACTGAGTCACTCAGTAAGACCTTGTAAAAACAACAAGGTCTGGTGACGTAGCTGAGTGCAAAGGTTCTAGGTTAAATTCTTGATAGCACAAAAGCAAAAAAAAAAAAAAAAAAAAAAACAAGTCCCTGAGGTATAAATGAGGCTGAACTATTCTAGGAGCAGCTCAGAGGCCAGGAAGGAATGATAGAGAAGAACAAAAGATGTGGTTGGAAAAGTGTGGGCCTTGCTCACTGTGGTAAAGAATGTGAATCTTGCTTTAGATGCAAGAAGATATGCAGAAACATAAAGAGGGTAGGAAAGAAATCTGCTCTAGATTCTAAAAAGCTCACCATAGCTGCTTTGAGCCATGGCAGTTAGGTACTGAGGGTTACCTTGAAAATGTCTCTCTCAGCAGTTAGGGGGACAGTTTGTCCTGGGGAATGCTGGAGGGGAGCAGTCACAAGAGAACCAACAAAATAGGTTGAGCCTGTGTGTCATGCCCACCTACCCTAGTACACCAGAACAGCAGTGTCAGGGGGCGCTGTCAGCCACACATAGCACAGAGCCCTAGTGTGGTGTCCCATCCTGTGGATAGCTTACTTATTGTAAGGTGATAAAGCAGCAAGACAGTAACTCCTCCCCTGACATATATACTTAAAAGGCCAGGAAAGGTTGTGGGCTAAAAGGAGAAGCAGAGGCCCCCTGGGCTCCAGAACTGTCCCTACTGAGAGTCTCAGTTAACCCTCCACAATTATCACGAACTGATCAGACCCTCAATCTCCTAAAGGATTGGGCAGCGAATGGCTTCAATAAAAGAAGTGGTATGATTTTTGAGGCGTCCAAGAAGCTCAAAACTCTCTGGAAGTGGAGACAAAGAGCTTCTCCAGGCAACCCCTATTTATTTAATTTTCAAACAAAGGAAGGGGATACTGAGGCAAGCATGGGAACTGAGGAGGACCTTGGGAGGTCAGTGCAAAGACCTCTCCAAGCAGTAAATTTTGCCAGTTAAGGGAACTGTTTGATCTCTTAAGGTTGGCAGCTTTATTGCTCTGGAATAGAGAGTGTCAGCAGCCCACATCCTTGACTACCTCAGCTGTGGTGTTAAATTGACTTCCGAGTATTATATATATGAGCTTTTCCAGCACAGCCAGAGGTCCCTGTGTTCAGCATCTTAACCCTATACAGTCTGGACTTCAACATACAATCTCTCTCCTCCCTTCCCCTCCCAGCCCTTCCCCTCTCCTTCCCTTCCCCGCCCCTCTGAAACTTGGTATAACTGGAGCAGATTTTCAATTACTGGACAGGTCATGTTGCCAATTTCAAAATACAAGAAAACAGGCTCACTTGGAGCTCTTGGGAACAATAGATACCCAGAACACATACAAGCCAAGGGAATTTATAGGATGAGGACCTGGAAATCTATACTTTTAAAAGCCTCTTGTAGTCACCACACTGGCACACATCTGTAGTGACAGCTACGTGGGAGTTGGAGGGAGGAAGATTGCTCAAGCCCACAGGCTGGAGGACAGCCCAGACAACATTTTTATAAAAATGAATGAATGAATCATTTGTAAAAGATTCCAACAACTACCAGCTTATAGGAAAAAAGAGAGAGAGAGACAGACAAACATGTAAAATGTCACCATGCGATACATTAGCAAACTCAACAACATAGAAAACTCACCTGGACGTGGAAGCCAACATGTACAATCCCAGCAATCAGAAGGCCGAGGCAGAAGGATCTTGAGTGAGAGGCCAGCCTGGAGTCCATAGAAAGATACTGTCACACACACACACACACACACACACACACACACCCCAAAGAAAAAGTATAATGATAAAAGCATCTCAGGTGCAACCTGATGCTCATCTAAATGGGCAGCAGTGAGACCTCAAATGCTCAGCTACAGAGGGTAAGCTTGCTTGAGGGAACCACAAAGCCAGGCCAAGGAGGGAGGCCCTGCACACACAAACAAATGCAGCGAAGAATCTGGGATGATGCAGCGTGCCTGTGAACAGCATGTTTCCAAGTGTGGCCCACAGAGACTTGTCCTGCCACCTCATAATGTGCCGGCACCAACGGGTGACCAGCAAAGGCTATCTAGACAAATGGAATGATGGAAGGGATCGAGGCCCCTCCTGGTGAGAGGGACATTGCCTGGAAGAGGAGGGCTCTAAGTAATCTCCCTGTGGCTTAGCCAGCTGGGCACCACTGTGTTCCTTTGCCTAACCTGCTGCTCAGTTTTCTCATTTTGAAAGTGAAAGTAAAACACACTTGTGTGCAGAGTAGAATGGGCTGGCACACCTTGAACTGATAGCACAGTTCTGAGCACTGAGTCTTTGGGCTGCTTGCACACTCAGTCTTACACTACGTCCTTGCAGCGGGGAGAAAGAGGTGGCCACAGCCCTAAACATGAAGCCACAGGAGGATAATGGGTGGGTGAGCACCCTTGTGAGCAGGAGGCATTGGGCTATCCGGTCCATTCCCCGAAGCCCTGCCTAGTGAGCTGCTTCTGGCTTTGAATGAGAAGCAACACATCAGCATTAAAGGGTAGACTTTTCCATGACCCATGAAACCTAAAGTGGATTTTGAATTTTAACGTTGTATTATTTCATGATTACTAACATACATCATCTTTTTGGATTCCCTTCAAAATTATTATCCTGAGTAGGATGAAGTCAAAGGATTCATATGCTAAGCACCACATGTTTTCCAAAGACTCTTGGTTGTAATTTTTTGTGCTGTGATGAAATCCAGGGCCTCGGGAGTGTGAGGCAAATATTCTACCACTGAGCTCTATCCTGAGCCCATTTGCCGTTTGTACAGGACATAAGTGAAAAGATAAGGCTGACACTTTATGTTATGTCATTTGGCTATAAGTGTGCCTCAAATTTCATGGAAAAATGGGTCTTTCATTCTTGCTTTGTTAAGTCATTAGAGATCCTCATATGCCTCATAGCAACTTCCTTCCACGGGTCTGGCACCTTCAAAAGCAATGAGCTTATCCACACAGTACTCTTTGATATACATATTGACCCAAACACAAACAGCATGGCATCCCACTGCTGATCAGAACTTCACTTACTATCACTGGTACCTTGATTTTACCTCCATGTTTGTCTTGAGAACTCATTTGTAAAACATGAATCTTCTCTGAGTACACACACAGGGAAGAAAAGTATCGAGACAACTGTGGTGGATTGACTAATGGTCAGCTTGTAACACCCAGCTGAACTGAATCGGCGTGGCACTGGGTGTGGAAGGCCCACCTGAGCATCACTGACAACAGCATTGTTATGGTTTGTGTCTTGTGTCCCCTCAAAGCCACATGCAGTCATGGGAGTCCGTGGAGCCAGGGTGAAGCACCAGAACATCTGGTCTCCAGAAACAGCTCAGATAAACACATTAAGCCTGTCGGGCACCACATGTGACTTTGCTCTAGGGACATTGTCACTGGATCCTCTCTAGCGCCTGAAGTGAAGCAGTACCTGGCTGCAAGGGGAGCTCAGCAGTACAGATGGACTCAAGACACCACTCGTCTTCCTCAAAGAGCAGCCCAGGACCACTGGACGGACAGGCTGGCCAGGGTGCAGAACAAAATGTGGGAGTTGCAGAGGAGGTTGGGCAGAAGAAGAGGCTAGCAGTGCAGTAGTGGTTATCACATTTCTCCTAGCAAGATAAACATTTGCTGCCTTTGGAGGAAGAAAAATGTGCTGTCCCTTCAGAATGGGTGGCCACCACACCACCCTGAACACGTCCAATCTTGTTGATCTCAGAAGCTAAGCAGGGTCGGGCCTGGTTAGTACTCGGACAACAGAATGGGTAGCCTCAGCTTTGTGATCGGAGGCCATCTATCTTCTGACTTACAAGACTATTGTTTTCTTGGGAATTTGACTGTGTCCGTTATTATGGGAGCAGATCTAGCGCTACACTCCAAAAGAGGCATGAGACCCCCGGGGCTGGGGACCCCGAATGGACATGACCATCATCTGGGCAACCCCAACTAGCAAGTAACCCCCCATTTGCACTTACGCCTGCACTTGAGCATGTGAGACAGCCTGTGCACCTATAACTCAGCCTGACTTTTACTTCCTGAATATTCTTGCAATGCACTGGACCTAGTAGAGGTGCGTCAGCTCTGCCACTGGAATAACCTTGGTCCTGTTTCTTCCATTCTCTCACCCACTCCTCTATCAGCAGCTACTACAACATTGCAGAGGTGAGGAATTGGAAGGACTCGCCCCTTCTTGGTGGCAAGATTTCCTGTCCTACCCCTCCCTGACTCAATAGCCCCACCAGCTGGAGGCTGAGGGTATAGCATGTGCCAAGGCCCTGTGGTAGGAGGCAGCTAGTTTAGAGCATGAGGAGTTCCACGAGATTGGAGAGACTGATGGGAGCAGGCTCCTCAGCAATTGAAAGCCAAAGAAAAGAACTGGTATATCCTAAGTACACTGGGAAATCAAATAACTTCAGGTAAGAAAATGACCCTGTTTTTGACTTTGGTGCTGAAGATGGAGCCCAGGGCCTTGAACATGCTAAGCACTCACTCTACCACTGAGTCACATCACCCACCTCTGATAGGGGTTTTTTAAAACAGGTATAGGTATAGCCAGAATTGGTAGAGCACACCTGTAATCCCCACCATTCTCAGAGTTTGAAGCAGGAGAATTGCAAGTTTTAGCTCAGTATGGGCAACTTAATAAGACACTGTCTCAAAAAATGGGGTGGTCGGGGGTGTACACCTGAAAATGTAGCTCTGTATGAAGACCCTGGGTTCAATCTCCACAGAAGGAAAGGAGGGAGGAAGAGAGGAAGGAAGGGAGAGAGGAAGGAAGGAAGAGAGGGAGGAAGGGAGGGAAAGAGGGAGGAAGGGAGGGAGAGAAGGAAGAAGGGAGGGGAGGAGGGAAGAAGGGAGGGGAGGAGGGAGGGAAGGGAAGGGCTTCTCTGTGGGGAACAGTCTAGAGACCAGAACACCAGGAGAAAGGGGGAGATGGAAGCAGCCTCTACTGGGGAAGAGCCAGAAGGAACAGAAAGCAGACACAAGAGATGTGTTGAGGTTGAGCCAGGAGGAATTGGAAATGCCATGATGGGGAGTAGGGTGGGGAGTGAGCCCCTGCGCCTCTACCTTTTGTCCAAATCTGCCCACTGCTAGCATATAGCCTCTGCCCTCAGACTGTGGGAGGTGGAGAGCGCCCTAAGACAAGACTTTACTAATGTATTCTTTTTCCCTGGAAGCGACAGGGCAGAGATGGCCGTGGGTGAGGTTAAGAGGCAGACACCCACCTTGTTAGCTAAAACCTGCTTACCACTTGAACACGAATGTTTAGTTCTCGCTGGGTGTGTTCGGTTTCTATGATTGGCTTTGTATGGTTACCTCAAAGACAATGTTTGACTGAAGTTGAAAGTTATGGAAAATTATGTTTCGCCTAATCTTTTTGGTTTGGAGTTTTGTTTCTGTTTTGTTTTGTTTTGTTTTTGTTCTCTTGCAGTGCTGAGAATTGAACCCAAGGCTTCACACATAATAGATAAGAACTCTACCACTGAGTTACATCCCATGTCCCTTTTACTTGATTTTGACATAGGGTCTTCATGTTGCTCAGGCAGCCCTTGAACTTACAATTCTCCTGCTCAGCCTCCCAAAAAGCTGGAATTACAAGCATGAACCCCCACACACAGCTTACAACTAATCTTCTACAGAGAGAGTGACTCAGCATAGCCTATCTCTCTATTAGGCTAGAGTTTCCCCCAAGTCCTGAGATATCAGACATTCAGCCCCTGAAAAGTTTAAAAGCCTCAAAAAACCTAAAAACTAAATTCTCTCACCCACTCCTCTATCACCAGCTACTACTTGTTTATTTCTGTCTATGTCTTCCCTGTTCTTCAAACCCGCCACATCCTGCAGGCTATCAGGAGTGGAACAGACATGCTGTTTACCATCAAACCCACATCTTTAACCTAGAAACCAGCAAATCCAAGAATGTCTCCTCCTCTTTGTCACTTAGCAGCATAAGACAGGGTGGGGGTTGCTGACCAGTTGTGGGAGGGAAGAGACCCATGTCTATCTTAGGGTGCAAAAACCACCCAGGGCCGGCACATAGCCTGGTGTCATCTGAAGTGGATTCCCAGTGTCTGCAATGGGCCTACTCACAGAACCCTCCAGCTGCAGAAGGCAAGGAGCTGGCCTACCCCTCACACAGTTCTGTTGATCTGCCTTCCTCCAGGACAGCAGGTACCAGGCAACAACAAACACACAGCTCCTAAATCCATCCAAGCTGGGAAACCCCCGCTCCTGGGTAGCTTGGAACCGCTAGTCTCTTTGACAATGTTTGCTCATTTCCTTTTTAGAGGGTTGTCTCGCCTCTCCAAGTCCTCATGCACTGGTCTTACAGCTTCAGGATTCAGGGTAGAATCTTGAGAAACTGAGGGGCAAGAACAAGAAATAGGAAAAAGTCACAGCATGAGTTTGGGCACTGCTCCCAAAGAATCTTGGTGGCAAGTGAATGAGGGGATGTGTGCCCAAGTACATGGGCATCTGTGAATGTGTTGGAGGGTTCCTGGAAGAAGCTGTGGGAGATGAGGCCCCAGGCTGGAAATGGGGTGGGGCCTACCAGGCAAGAAAGGGAACCAAGCCCTTGAGGTTACTGTAACAGATAAAGCCACAAGATCCACAATGTAAGGCAGGGGTGCTTACAGAACCCTGTGTCCAGGCCTTCCCTTGAGACCCATACATCTGACCTGGCTTCCACACTAAGGTAGGAACAATCCCGGTAATTGGGTCAGCCTGCAGCCCCTGGAGGAAGGTGCTGGGGTGGAGGTTCTGCTGCACTGGAAATTACTTCCTTTCATTCCACCCAAATAGCTGTTGGAGTTCCTGCTCTCCTAAGTGGGCATTCCCTCGCCCCCTCTAGATGCTCTCTCAGTTCTCATCCTGATTAGTCCTTCATGAGAGTCCTAGGCAGGTAGAGCCTCTTCGGAGGGAGCCCTTTCCTGAGGCTGATGTGGACTCATGAGGGAGGGTCCCCCTGACAGTCTCCATTTGCTGGCTGGAGTCCCCAGAGATGGACATGTGGCCACGATAAAACAGGGAAGAATAAAATCAGGGTCCAAGGGTCCCTTCCTCACTCCAAAGTCCAGGAGGTTAATTCTCCATTTCCAGAGAAGGTCTCCTCCCACCCTACCTGGAAGCTCGGAGAAACCCAGACTTCAGAACACTGTGGTCACAGAGACACCTGTGGCCTCAGAGAGGCCAGGGGTGGGCTGTAGGAACCGGAGGACACGATGTGGTCTGGAAAGGTCTCAGGGTCTGAGGCCACGCTGTGGGAGAAGGACCCCAGGGGGCTCTCTGGGAGAGCAAACCCTAGAGGCAGCTGGAGAGCCACCTGGTTCTCTCTCTCTCTCTCTCTCTCTCTCTCTCTCTCTCTCTCTCTCTCTCTCTCTCTCTCTC
>NW_004955484.1:8724856-8731752 GCF_000276665.1 Chinchilla lanigera
GGGAGAGGCGAACGGAGCCCGCCCAGCCTGCAGGGGGCGCCCTTTGGGAGGAGTGGCTGGAAGGCCATGGCGCCCCCTGGCGACGGTTGCGTGACTGTGCGACACTCCTGGGGCCTTCACGGGGCCCTATACCGTCACCCTCTCCTCAGGCCTGCGCCGAGTGGCTTGAATCGAGGGTTGGGACTCCACTGCCGCCTTCTGCCCCTCTCAGGCTCTCACGACCGTCACCCCTGCTCTCCGACTCGGCACGGCACGGCATGGAGCCCACGGGCCTCGGCGCTGCCCGCGCGCTCCGCCGGCGGCCTCCGCTGTGTTGGCTGTTCCTGCTAGCGCTGCTGCTACAGCCGGCAACCTGCACCCAAGCCACACCGGGCGCCCCCAGCCCCGGGACCACACCGGACACCCCTGGCTCTGAGACCACCCCGGGCGCCCCCAGCCCCGGGACCACACCGGACACCCCTGGCTCTGACACCACCCCGGTCACCCCCAGGGGCCCGGGGCTGCGAGAGCGCGCGCGGGCCCTGATGCGGGGCTTCCCGCTGGTGGACGGGTGCGTAGGTGCCTCGTGGGGACCGAAGAGGGTGGAGCGCGTCTCCGGGCAGCAGGGGGCTCCCAGCGGGGCGTGCACGCGGGCTCCTTCGCAGCAACCTTTCCCCGCTGCAGCGCCGCCTCGCTGGTGCGAGCCCTCCCAGCCCAGGCCTCGGGGGATCTCAGTATAGTCCAGGGGCGGGTGGGCAGGGATATGTCCTGCCTGACCTGGAAGCCTAACAGGCCCACTCGTTTGTCCTTGACCTTAACCCTGCCTTGACATCCTTCCAGCCACAACGACCTGCCCCTGGTCCTGAGGCAGTTTTACCAGGATTCACTACAGAATGTCAACCTGCGCAATTTCAGCCATGGCCACACCAGCCTGGACAGGCTTAGAGATGGCCTGGTGGGTGCTCAGGTACTTCAGGGACACGCAGGGTGTCACAGCACAGCTGTTGAGGGATGTTGGGAAGGAAAAGGGGCCTAGGGATCCCATGTTAACCACAGGGGACTCACCTACCATAAAAATGCCCCCGAAAGATGCTGGAGCAGCAAGGGCTGCTGTGAGCTGGCTCGGGGGGCGCAGAACAGTACTGCAGAACAAGCAACGCATGCCACGCGGCCCCCAGGCCCTCTGGGGGCTGCGGCAGCTGTGGAGGCCCCAGAAGTTCCAAAGCAGCCTCTGCCAGGCCAGTTTCCCCCCAGTTCTGACTTTCCCCCCAGTTCTGGTCGGCCTACGTCCCATGCCAGACCCAGAGCCGGGATGCCGTGCGCCTCACCCTGGAGCAGATCGACCTCATCCACCGCATGTGTGCCTCCTACTCTGAGCTGGAGCTGGTGACCTCAGCAGAAGGTAAGTGGATTGATGAGAGGTGTTAGGGACTTGATTGAGCTACTCTGGCTCCTGAAAGTAATCACCTAACCTCCTTGTCCCCAGCTCTGAACAGCACCCAGAAATTGGCCTGCCTCATTGGCGTGGAGGGTGGCCACTCGCTGGACAGTAGCCTCTCCGTTCTGCGAACCTTCTATGTGCTGGGAGTGCGCTACCTCACACTCACCCACACCTGCAACACCCCCTGGTGAGCAAGTCCAGATGGTGTGGATCCCCCCCCCCACCAGGGCAGGGATCTGTCCAAGGTCACACCACAAGCCCAGAGAAGCTCTAACTCTAGGATCTGGCACTGACCCTGGAATGGGAAGGCTGGTATTCTGGAGTTCACAGGGCAACACCGGATCCCAGCAGTGCCCTCCCTCTGTGAGGCACAGCTCACTTTGCTTTTGCCCTGTGGGCTGCAGGGAGGGCTTGATAGGACCTCTAGGCCCTTGTGGCCAAGGCAAGGCCACCAGCCAGAACTGACCATCAAGCTTCCTGGCCATTCTGCAGGGCAGAGAGCTCAGCTAAGGGCACACATCCTTTCTACAACAACGTCAGTGGGCTGACCAGTTTTGGGGAGGTAAGGACCCCGCTTCACACTCCACCCCACAAAAATGCTCATGCTCTACCTGTCCCTGCAGAAGTGTGCAAATGCATCCCTGTCACTCTTCTCCCTAACTGTCCCTGCAGAAGGTGGTGACAGAAATGAATCGCCTGGGCATGATGGTAGACTTGTCTCATGTCTCTGATGCTGCGGCACGGCGGGCCTTGGAAGTGTCACAGGCACCCGTGATCTTCTCCCACTCGGCTGCCCGGGGTGTATGCAACAACACTCGGAATGTTCCTGATGACATCCTGCAGCTTCTGGTGAGAAACTGCCCAGTCATGGAACCTAAAGCAAGAGTTTCACACCTGAGCTTCTGCCCTGCAAGCCCACAGTGCACCGCCTTTGAACTGTTGAACCCAGTGGGTATGGGGGAGGCAGTTCTAGATGGGAAATACTTTCTACCCCTCAAACCCAAAGCCAAGACACCTGTACCCAAGCCCATTCTGAGACTCCCCTGTCACACAAACTCAGAGAAGTGAAGTGTCTCCTGCCTGCGCAAATCAGGGCTGAACACCTTCCTCTCACGGGCCCTGGGGGTGGACAGGCTCGCAGTTGTTCGGGGAGCCAAGATGAGCATTCATTTGACTTTTCCTGCAGGAGAAGAACGGCGGCGTTGTGATGGTGTCCTTGTCTGTAGGGGTGCTGCAGTGCAACCTGTTAGCCAATGTGTCCACTGTAGCAGGTGAGCCTGCCCCAAGCCTTCCAACTCACTAAACAGCTCTGATTTGGACCTGAAGCCTGGGGGAGGGAGGTCTCAGCACAGCTCCGGTGGTCTGACCACAAATCCCATGATGGACAGTTCCCAGCTGCTTGATGTTGTTACATTATTATGCACGGCTATAGAGTCCACGCTGCTGTGCATCTGATGGGCATAGGGAAGGGAGCCAGACACAGATCGCAATGCTAGCCCTGTGCCCCTGAGGGGCTACCTGCCTCCGCCGTAGATCTCTGGAGTCTCTGTCACTGTACTCTTTGTCCCTCTTTCATCTTCCCCAGCCATGAAAGAGCCCCACCGGCTTCCCAAGGGGACTGAGGCAGGGTGAATCTGGAGAGGAAATGGCCCCAGTGGCTGTCCTTCCAAATGGGCTCACTCTAAACTGGAGGTCCAGTCCAGAGCCAGTGGGGATCAGTTAAAGACAAACCTCAGGGACTTCAGGTGGCCACATAGGACACAGGTCCTGAAGGAACTGGCATGCAAAGTACAAGCAGAGACCAGATCCAGGGCACCCCTGCCCCAGAAGCCCCACACTACTGTCCTCCACAGATCACTTCGACCACATCAAGGCAGTGATCGGGTCCGAATTCATCGGGATTGGCGGAGATTATGATGGTACCAGCGAGTGAGTACTGCCTCGTGGCTTATCTGGAGCTGCCTGAAAACAGTCACCACCCATCCCACCATGGTTCTCATGGCCTTTAGGCCTTACCCACTCAGCATCTCCCCCTCCCAGGGTCTATTTCCTGGAATCTCCTGTGTGCCTTCAGCCCAGTATCCCTGATCTGAGGCACCATATTTGGCCAAGCCACAAGATAACTCATCTGCCCAGTCCATGCCCCCACCTCAGCCCCAGAAGACCCACTTCCTCCAAGCAGACTGTTGGCAAGGCCTGGTGTAGCCTGACCATCTTCTCTGCCTAGTTCTAAAGATGGAGGGAATGTGCATTCAGAGCGAGGTACAGATCTTAAAAGTGCAGTTCAGTGCTAGATGTAGTGGCACACTCCTGTAATCTCAGCAGTCAGGAGGCTGAGGCAGGAGGATCACCTTGAGTTCAAGGCCAGCCTGAACTGCATAGGGAGACCCTGTCTCAAAAAAAAAAAAAAGAAAAAAAGTGCAGTTCAGTGACGTTTGGCAAATATCCGAGGAGGTTCGGGGGCCACCTCTGAAGGCTGCAGAGCAGAGGCGAATCTCTTGCTGTCTCCAGGTCTCTAGTGTGCACCTCTGACCAGGCCTGGGGTAATGTACTAGGACACACAGGGCTGAGGTTCTGAGTTGGGATCAGGGTGCCAACTCAGAGAACCACCTGCTGGTGGCCACACAGGTTCCCTCAGGGGCTAGAGGACGTGTCCACGTACCCCATGCTGATAGAGGAGCTGCTGAGTCGGGGCTGGAGTGAGGAAGAGCTTCGAGGTGTCCTTCGAGGAAACCTGCTGCGGGTCTTCAGGCGAGTGGAGCAGGTACGCTGGGCTGGGCAAGAGAGTGGTGCAGGGGTCTGAGCAGGGGTGTCTCGGGGCTCCACATGAGCTGCTGACCACCAAATGCCACTTCTAGGTTCGGGAGGAGAACAAGTGGCAAAGCCCACTGGAAGACGTGCTCCCAGAGGAACAGCTGGACAGGGGCTGCCACCGCATCCACCCACATCAGCACCAGAGACGACGACTGGCTCCAACCAAGATCCCGTCACATCCAGCACCCCTGTCATCTCACAGGGGGTCGTTCTCAAAATCTTCCCCCAGCCTGGTCGCAGGCCTCACAGTGGCTACCATATCCCCAGTTCTTATTCTGTGGTTCTGGTGACTCAGCCCTGACAGATGTCACTTTGGCAACCCTGCACACCCCATGCAGGTCCCTCCTCGTGCAGATGCAAACATTTCCTGGAAATAAATGTTTGGACATGGAAGGAGGGCGACTGTCTTTCTCTATGGTGTAGTCTGGTGGTGCAGTCTGGTGTAGCCAGTGGGGGACCTGGCATTTCAGCCACCAGTTGTTCAGGAAGGCCTGTTGGCAGCAGCCTGAGGCAACCCCAGAGGCTGGGCACGGTGCTGGATGAAGACAGTGGGTGACCTGGCTGTAGGAGGAGCAGCCCTGCCTGGGAGCACCTTGAGTGACTCATCTCGGTCCCGTGCTGAGCCACTGACCACTACCTGGGGCTGTCCCAGGGAGCCTGTCTGCAGCATGAATGGCCTTCATTCCTCTTGGGACAGAGCCCAGGACAGCAGGCCACATAACAGGCCATGGGCCTCCAGTGGCTGGACTGTCCTGGCCAGGGGAAGCCCCACTCCTCAGAGACTTCCTCTCCAGTTCCTCAGGAATCCGCCCCATCCTAGCCCCAAGCCCTTATTGGTAACTGGTAGCAATTACAATAATAATAACTAATAGTAAAGGCTAATGCTGATAATGACAGTTTATAGTAAATAACATGTAAGGCTAATAGATAATGGCTAATAAAAATAATGGTTAATTTTTTTATTTTAAAGCATAAAAGAAGGATAACAGTAATAGGGGGGCTTACCGAATTACAGACAAAGTGGTAGGAAATTATCAATGGTTATTGTTTTACATATTGTTATCTACAAGATAGTTTCTCAGGAAAACAAATAGACAAATAATAGTGAGCTACAGACAAACGTGATAGGTTATTATCGATGGTTGTTGTATTATACTTTGGTATCTTCAAAGTGGTTTCTAAAGAAAATAAATAGAGCTATACATGAGTGACCAATTGAATAATCATTGACTATTCTCAATGGTTGTTGTAGGAAACACATAGTAATAAACAGACATCCATTTACAAAATAGCATAGGAACAATACAAACATTACAGAGTTATTGACAGATTAGTAGGAAAATATCAATGGCTGCTGTAATACACGGTGGTATCTTCAAAGTGGTTTCTCAGGAAGACAGAGATACACAACAAAGATCTAACAAGTAGTTATAGCCTAAGGGTTGTGAAAGATAGCAGATTACCTCCTCACCAGTGACTCCTTTCACTGAGGTGTGATGGGTAAAAGGAAGGCCAGGATTGAAAAGAAGGACCGAGAGACTTGCACCTGTGTCTAGCAACAGGCTGTTTTCTTTTTCCTCTATAGTCATGATTACCTGGGGCTCCTCCATGGAGATGACAGTCTGGCCAGAGGGAGAAGGACAATGGTTAATATTAATAGTCTCTGCAAGCCTTGTGACTGAGCAATTTCACCTTGGGTATATATCCAACAGGAATGCACACATACATTCCCTAAAAGGCATATGAAATAATTTATAGCAGCACTATTCATAATTACCCCAAACTCTGCTCTTCAGAGTCAGATTTTTGAGGAGCCAAAGATTATCTTATAAGAAGACTTTAAAAAAAAATCAATAGCTGGGTGTGGGGGCGCACACCTGTAATCCCAGCACTCAGGAGGCTGAGGCAGGAGGAACTCTCTGAGTTCAAGGCCAGCCTGTGGCACCAAGTGAGTTAAAGACCAGCCTGAACTTCATAGTGAAACTCTGCCTCAAAAAGACAAAAAAAAAAATCACAATTTGAGGAGCAAAAATAAAAACAATAGCTGAACCATCAACAGAAATAATGGGGGGAAAAAAGAGAAATAATGGAAGCCCACACACAGTAAAGTATCTTTAGTCAAATGAATGAATGTAATTACCAATGTTGAATTCTGTGTGAAAAAACAGGCTTCAGAAATGAAGGGAAGGAGGGCTAGGGATATAGCTCAGGACCACAGTGCCTTGCTTGACAAGCACAAGGTCCTGAGTTCAATTCCTGGTACCAAAAAAAAAAAAAAAAAATGAAGGAAAGGACCAGGCATGGTGGCACACGCTTGTAATCCCAGCACTTGGAAGGCGGAGGCAGAAAGATCACTGTGAATTTGAGGCCAGTCTGAACTACATAGCCAGACCCTGTTTCAAAAAAAAAAAAAAAAAAAAAGGGAAATAAGCTGGGCACAGTGGTGCAAACTTATAATCTCAGTGCTCAGGATCCTGAGGCAGGAGGATGCTGGGAGCTCGAGGTCAGCCTGGGCTACAAGTAAATTCAAGGCCAGCTTGAACTGCAGAGTGAAACCCTGTCTCAAACAGACAAAAAAGGGAAAATAGCTGGGTGTGGTCATGTTCACCTATAATCCTAGCACTCTGGGAGGCTGAGGCAGGAGGATTGCAAGTTCTAGGCC
>NW_004955484.1:8733896-8794294 GCF_000276665.1 Chinchilla lanigera
CCCAGCATTGAGGGAGGCTGAGGCAGGAGGCTCACAAATTGGAGTCTTACCTGAGCAACTTAACAAAACCTGCCTCAAAATGAAAAATAATAAGGACTATGGATGTAGTTCTGTAGCAGATCATAACTGGGTTTAATCCCCAGTCTGAAAAAAAACAAAAGATCAGTTGGTCAAGAGAAATTATCAAACATATAATCTGTCAATAGAAAATGAAATAGCATGGTATGGCGGCACACACTTGTAATCCCAACACTAGTGAAGCTGAGTCAGGAGAATCACTGCAAGTTCAAGGTCAGCCTGGGACCACATGAAGAAGGGACGGAGAACAATGTCCAGCAGAGGCCCAGGCCCTTATCAAGGTGTCCAGACAGGGAAGCCCCACTTGTTAGGGAACCCAGGTGGAAAATAGGACACAGACAATCACGGAAAGGAAGACAATTCAGATTTAGTCTGAGTTTTTGGCCCCTCATGGCTTAGCAAAACCTGGTCCAGATCCACGAGGATCAAATGCCACACAGATCAGTTCTGAGGTTGCTTCTCCCCTGCACCAGGGTTTTTCCAACAGGAAATGGAGAAATTACACCATGCAGGCTGCTGGCCAGCCTGGAAACCCTTTTTCTTAAGTATTGTTGCCCTCATCATGTGCTCAGTACCAAGGGCCCTAACCTGACCTTCATGATGTGCAGCATCTGCCAGCTCCTCCCCCACAACAGTTGTCCTTTGCCTGGGCTGCTGGCCAACACTGGATGCCCTGTCCAGTCCTCTGCCTGACCCAGACCCCATCCTTTAAAGATTCCAGCTTCTGCTCTGCTGTCTCCAGCCCTGCTACTCTGGTCAGCCTTCACTAGCCCCACCCACGGCTTTCTTCCTTGGCAAGATGACAACCATGCCATGGAAAGAGATGGGCTATAAAGTGAACAGGGAGCAGGGCTCTATTGCCACAACAGCTACAATTATCTATCATTCCATGCACATAAGCCTCTAGGATCTGTGTGTGTTAACATTTCCGCTGAAAGAAGCTGGGTGTGGTGGCGCACACCTGTAATTCCAGCACTCAGGAGGCTGAAGCAGGAGGATCATTGCAATTTTGAGACCATCCTGGGCTACAAAGTGAGCTCAACGCCAGCCTGAACTGCATAGTGAGACCCTGTCTGAAAAAGACAAAAAAAAAAATCTCTACCAAAACAAAATTCAATACTAAATGCTAAAATAAAACAGTGGCCTGTATGTAATTCCAGCACTCGGGAGGCTGAAGCAGGAGGATCAATACAAGTTCAAGGCCAGTCTAGGGTACATAGTGAGTTCAAGGTCAACCTGAGCTACATAGCAAGACCCTGTCTCAGAAAGCCAATAAAAATAAAATAAAATAGTCTCCCATAAACATTGTTCTTTTTGAGACTTAGTCTCACTAAGTCACTAAATTGGGCTGAACTTGTGACATGTGTTCTTCCCGTCCTGTCTCCCATAATGCTAGACAGAGGGTCTCAGGGGTTGTCCAAGGCAGGCGGGGGGCGGGGGGAGGGACTGCAATTCAAATGTGATTGGACACTGGCCAGGCCCATGTACTTATAGTTTTGCACATGCGGGAGGGGTCTTGCAGGGCGACCTTTAACTACTACTGGGCTTCTGATATTTTGACAGTAGTCCTTCCCTACCTAGCCCTGTCTCTACTCTTTGCCCCAGGGCTTTCTCTTATTTACTTGTCCTTGCCTACCTCCTACTTCACTGTGATTACAAGTGTAACCCCCACTCCGGGTTTAAATTACATATTATTTTCACAGCCTATAGATTTTTTTTCGGTCAGTCAAAACATATAGATCTATGCTGGACATGGTGACACACACCTGTAATCCCAGCTCTCAGGAGGCTGAACTGCATATGGAGACCCTGTCCCCAAAAAACCAAACCAAACCAAAGCAAAAAACATACATACTTAGATTTAAAATAATATATATACATACAGAGAGATACCTCTATATACAGAGAGAGACAGAGAAAGACAGAGACAGTGCAAGAATGAGAATTCACTTCAAGTCAGAGTTTGGATTTAAGGGATTATTTGCCCGCTAGAGGGCAGGGCATATCGGGCAGCTAAACCCCATGAGGGCCTGACTAGTGCATGAGATCAAGAAGACTCCTGCATCCCGACCCCTACCTGACTCGCCTCCAGTGCTGTGGCACGCGGCGCCCAGGCAGAGGTATGTGCACGGCGAAGGGCGGGGCAGGAGCCCGTCAGGTGTCCAGGCTGCACGCAGAGGGCCTCCAGGCCGCAGGGGGCGCACTCCTAGTTGAGGATGGACGTGCCGGGGCGCCCCCTGGCGGTTACGATGCGCGGCGTGAAGGATCCCAGCGCGACGGTGGCAGTGGCGCGACTGCAGAACCGTCCGAGCCAAGCGGTGTCCTAGGTCACCGGAGTCCACAGTCAGGGACTCTGTCGTCGCCCAGTCCCTTGGCCTAAGATTTTTAGGTTCTTGTGACAGTCATCCCTGCCTGCCTCTGCCTCCCTGCTCAAAATGCAGCTCGCGGCCCTCAAGGGTCCCAATGTGCTCTGCCCGCGGCCTGTGCTGCATCTGCTTTTCCTGCTTGTACTCCTGCTGCTGCAGCCGGGAACCTACCCCCAGACCTCGCTGGACACCCGCAGCACCCAGACCTCGTCTGGCACCCCCAGTGCTCCCACCACTGCAGGCACGCCTAGTTCTTGGACCCCTCCGGGCACCCCCAGGTCCCCTGGCCTGCAAGGTCGTGCGAGGGACCTGATGCGGAACTTCCCATTAGTGGACGGGTACGTAGATGTGGATGGGGATGAGCTCACTCCTGGGTGGGGAAGGGTTTTGTTTTGTTTTGTTTTTGTTTGTTTGTTTTGACAGGGTCTTGTTATGTAGTTCAGGCTGGCCTTGAACTCACTATGTAGCCCAGGCTTGCTTTGAACTCACAGCAGTCCTCCTGCCTCGGCCTCCTGAGTTGAGATTACAGGTAGCCACCACGCCTGGCCTAGAGGAGGTTCTGAGCATGCAGAGCAGTGAGGAGACGTCCTCACAGCACCCTTGGATGCCTTCTTTCCTCAATCACCCTTGTGTGCCCTACTGCAGTCACTCCGTTGCTGGTGGACACCTCCCTCAAAACTCCTTTGTCTGTGACAACAGCCCTGGTGGAGCGGGGAGGGTAGGCATATGCGTGCTGCCTATCCTGCCCGATGTGGAGGCCGTGTCCCTACTCTGATCTTGTCTTGACACCCTCAGCCACAACGACCTGCCTCTGGTCCTGAAACAGCGTTTCCAGAACAGGCTGAAGGATGTGGATCTGCACAATTTCAGCCACAGCCAGACCAGCCTGGACAGGCTCAGCGATGGCCTCGTGGGTGCCCAGGTACAGAAACAGTGCCTACACGGATGCTGGGGAGTGTTGGGGCTACAGAAGCTGGCGAGGGCAGCCTCCACATGCCTGGGTACATGGGCCATGAAGTGTGCCATCATATAGGTGTGAGGAGCACGGGGGCCTCAGAGGTCAGGACAGGCGAGCTGCATGGGTGCCCAGGTTCAGTGGAGACAAGTAAGGAAATGACCAGAAAACAGTGGTGAGTGTGGGAGCTGCCGGAACCACAGGGGATGTGGTCAGTTGGCCTGGGGCGTTCCCAGGGCACGTAGACAAACAGCAGTTTATGATGTGTCTTGAGTCCACAATTTGGCCAGTGGCAGCAAGCTTTGTCTTTTTTTTTTTGAGACAGGATCTCGCTATGCAGTTCAGGCTGGCCTTGAGTTCACTTTGTAGCCCAGGCTGGTCTCAAACTCACAACAATCCTCCTGCCTCAGCCTCCCGAGTGCTGGGATTACAGGAGTGCACCACCACACAGCAGCAAGCTAAACAGACATCAAGGGACCATGGGATCATGCAGTACCTTGCTGTGGGGGCTGAGGCAGGACTGGAAGGTGTTGGGGGTTGGAGACCACCTGGGCCTCATTGTAGACCCCCTGAACCACCTCCAGTTCTGGTCGGCCTACGTCCCGTGCTATAGCCAGAACAGGGATGCCGTGCGCCTCACCCTGGAGCAGATTGACCTCATCCGCCGCATGTGTGCCTCCTACTCTGAGCTGGAGCTGGTGACCTCAGCTGAAGGTGTGCTGGCAGATGGGGCAGGGGTTAGTGTGAGCTCACTGTAGTGGTTCTAGCCCCGGATTCTGAAACTTGACTCTGCATCCTTTTCTAGGTCTCAGTAGCACCCGAAAGCTGGCCTGCCTCATTGGTGTGGAGGGTGGTCACTCACTGGACAGCAGCCTCTCTGTGCTGCGCAGTTTCTATCTGCTGGGAGTGCGCTACCTGGCACTCACCTTCACCTGTAGCACACCCTGGTGAGCACAGTCTCTGCCTGGGGAAGTGGAAGCAGCATGGCGGGGATGGGCCTGACCAGAGGTGGGGATAAAGCTGTCCACAGAGGGAGTGGGCTCCCAGCAGGTTCTCACACTCCCAGAAAGTAGCTGGGCCTTGATCCACACCTATTCTGGCAGGCACTGTGCCACTGAGCTATATCCCTGCCCTGGTCCTCACATGCAATGGATAGATTGACAAAGGCTCCTTAAGCTCTGATGACCAAGGTGTGGCCAACTAATTGTGCCTCTCTGGCTATCTTGCAGGGCAGAGAGTGCCACCAAATTCATATACGATCTCTACACCAACGTCAGCGGGTTGACAAGCTTTGGTGAGGTGAGGATTCCCATTCTATACCTTACCCCACTTGTTCCCTGTGATAATGCGCACATACCTGTGTATCCTGACACCTGCTTCCTCCCAAACATCAATTGTCCCTGCAGAAAGTGGTACAGGAAATGAACCGCCTGGGAATGATGATCGATTTGTCCTATGCCTCAGACAACTTGGCAAAGCAGACCCTGAAGCTGTCTCGGGCTCCTGTGATCTTCTCCCACTCGGCTGCCAGGGGAGTGTGCTACAGTTACCTGAATGTTCCTGATAAGATCCTACAGCTTCTGGTACGCAGCCACCCCAGCTGTCATACCCAAGGCTAAACCTACTTGATCTAAAGATTCCTGCACCTAAACACAGAAAGATGTTGCCCTAGGTCTCACACACCCTTGGACCCAAAGCTGGCTAATCCTTCTTCATCTCTGACACTAACGGCCAAATCAGTTTCACCCAAGGACCCACAAACCCAGAAAGAGAAAGTCTCTTCCAACCCCTGAAGCTGGACAGAATGTCATCCACAGCATGAGAGGGGCACCGTCAGGCCAGAGGGGCTGAGCTGAGTATCCATCGCTCTGTTCTTGCAGAAGAAGAATGGTGGCATTGTGATGGTGACCTTGTCCATGGGGGTGCTGCACTGCAACCTGTTTGCTAACGTGTCCACCGTGGCAGGTGAGCCCCACCTCAACTCTCTGCAGCTCTGGCTTGGGCTGTGGCTGCCAGGCCTTCAGGACAGCCCCAGCAGCCTAGTGCCTGTTGGGCAGTAGTGGCCTCGGCTCTCCACTGCCACCCAGGCCTCAGGCCACACTAGATACTGATGAGTTTGAGGCCTCTACCTCCGAGTTTCATTCTTGCTATCAGTCCAAAATAACCTACCACCTCCCATGGCTCTGGACAGAACAGGCAGAGCCCAGAGGCAGGAAAACGTTCAAAGGGGTGGCGCTGAGGTACACTTTAAGCCCAGAGCTGTAACCACTTCAGGACTTGTGTCTGCCCCTGAGCTCTGTGGCAGCTGCCATGGCCTGGAGTCCTGTGGGCAGGGAAATTGGCCAGAGCTGAGTTTCCTCAAGCCAGGGCCTAACTACAGGTCCCAGGGTCTAACTACAGCCTTGTACTTGCTACCCACAACCAATCTCCATCTTCTAGATCACTTTGACCACATCAAGGCAGTCATCGGATCTGAGTTCATTGGGATTGGTGGCAATTATGATGGGTCTGGCCGGTGAGTGCTCTCCCTGGACATTCTTGGCCTTGGGTAGAGTGGGGAGTCCTTTAGTCTTAGATCCCCACCCTGGGGCCCTCCCATCCTTCAGGCCTTGACCACAGGTTCTGGTGTCCCAGTCCACTTCACATTGCCCCACTCCCAGGGCCTGTTTCCGAGGCTCTCTCTATTCTTCAAGATAGGACCCTGTAGACCAAGGTGGTCACACTGGCTAAGCACTCCCCTCCCCCAGGGAGCCAAGCTTAGGCCCCAGCACCAGCCCATGAGATCATCTGCTGTGGGCCGACCATCTGCTCAGCTGCCAGTGCTGCAGAAGCCCCACCCTCAAGGCATTTCTAAAGTCCCATCCCCTAGCCTGACGCCCTTGGCCTTTGGTTTTAGTCCTGTGTGACTAGGGCTAGTAGGACAGCAGGCCCTAGACCAGGATCAAGGCCGAGCTCCCACAGCTAGCCAATGGGTGGCCACACAGGTTCCCTCAGGGGCTGGAGGATGTGTCCACATACCCCGTGCTGATAGAGGAGCTGCTGAGTCGGGGCTGGAGTGAGAAAGAGCTTCAAGGTGTCCTTCGAGGAAACCTGCTGCGGGTCTTCAGGCGAGTGGAGCAGGTATGCTGGCTGGGCAGCAGCGAAAGGATGGTTGGTTCAGTGGTTTGAGCAGCAGGGGAGGCTGCTGAGGGCGCATCTGAGTGCTGCCTCCCACCAACCCGCAGGTCAGCAAGGAGAGCCGTGGGCTGCGCCCCGTGGAAGCAGAGTTTCTAGACAGGCAGCAGAGCACGTCCTGCCACTCACACCTCCTGCCTCAGCCTCAGAATAATCACCAGAGGGTGACCCAGCCAGCCAACCAGGTCTCCCAGAGCCCCTTAAAAACCTCCCCACACGCTGTTCTAGGCCTCACAGCTACTGCTACCCTCCCGGTCCTCATCCTCTGGCTCTGGTAACCAGGTCAGTCCTGAAGAAACCACTGTAAGAGAGTTCCACAAAGTCCCCCTTCTAATGGCCCAGCGTATGGCAAGAATAAACATCTGAGACTTGGAGCCAAGTGTTAAGTGTCCTTCCTCCTCGGTGCGAGCAGGGCCAGGTGGGCTCTTTTTGGGGTGGGATCTTGTGGCCCAGCCCCAGCTGCTCAGGTCCCCGCTCACCGCCAGCACTGGCACTCAGGAAGGACAGAGGCAGCTCCTCAGATGCTCTTTTGCTGCTTTTTCTGCCCTCCCCCTCCGCCCCTCCCCCTCCCCTCTTTCCTCTTTCTCTCCTTCCTCCTTCTCCTCTTCCTCCCCTTCCCTCTCTTCCTCTATTCCTCTTCCTCTTCATCCTCCCCCTCCTTGTCTTTTCCTTCTCTTTCCTCTTCTTCTTCACCCAACCTGGGCTTTTACTTTTGATCCTCCTGCCTCAGCCTCCCAGAGTCCTGGGCCCACACTTTTCACCAGATTCTTACTCTGAAAGCCGAGCCCACAGGGGTCACAAGGGAATGGAGTTCAGTGTCGATCTCATCCAGGAGTGTCACTGTGGGCGGCTTCTGGTCTTCCTCTGAACGGTTAAATGTGAGATGGGGGCGCTGGTGCACACCTGTAATCCGAGGTAGTTGAGAAGCCAAGGCAGGAGTAGAGAAAGGTAGAGAGCTCAAGCTGGGCAACTTAGTGAGACCCTGGCTCAAAATAAACTTTTTTAAAGAGCTGTGGGTGTAGCTCAGTGGTAGGGTGCTGGCCTAGTGTTCAAGATGCCCTGAGTTCAATCCCCAGAACAGGAAAAATAAAAAAAGGTCAGGAGCTGGGGCTCTAGCTTAGTTGTGACGCACTTGCCTAACAGACCATGCTGACTGGATCCCCGGCACTGCCAACAAAAAAAAGGTGAATTTTGTTTAAGAAGCCAATAGTATTTATACAGTAAGCAGGAAGTTATTTGGAATTACTAGGAGAAATTATTTGTAAGAGTTTTAGCTTTTACACATAAGGGCCTCTGAAATTACTTATTGGGGGCAGATGCTGGAGACTGAACCTCACGCATGACAAGCACACACTATCACTGAGCCACCCCCCCAACACAATGAAAGTCAATTTAAAAAAAAAAAATTGGGGTTGATACAATAAATAAATAGTTCAAATAATTGTAACAAGCGATAATGCACAAGGTCCTGGGTTCAACCCTAGCACCAATAAATAAAAATAAATTTGTTAAACTGACTTTTAAATGGGGGATCACTATGTCTTAAAAAGAAAAAAAGAACTTGTAAGGAAAAGGAGGACTCTCACAAATGGCCACCCGACAAGGAATGAAGTGCTCTGTCACTGTCCCTAAACTCTGGGACGCTGCACGTTTCTGCACTTGCTGAGATGGGAGCCTAGGGGCGCACGCGCAGTAGCAAACGCGCCCCCTCCCTCGCTACTGCGGCAGTGCGCACCCCAGACCCGTCTTTGATGTTTTACCTGGCTGATGCTTTGCTGTCTGGTTTCTGTGTTCCTGTCTCTAAAATGCCTGGACACAAGATCTAGTCATCTGGGGACCCACCGCAGGTGATGGGCGCTTCTCTTCCAGAGATCTGATCCGCCATAACCAACCCTGGGTTAATTCGCTCTTGATCTGGAGATGGCCTTTCTGCATTCTGTGTGTGCAGGGCACTAGGGATACAGAGACCAATAAAGACATCGCCCTCCCTCAAGGACCTCAGAATCTAGCGAGGGAAGCGGACACCGACATAATTACAATCCCGAGTGATAAATGCTCTAGTGGAGATAACTATGAAGATGGTGCCAAAAAATGCTTTCTCCTTTAGATAAAGATTAGGCTCCCAAAACCGTTTATAATTGCCTTTAAGTTAGAGACTAACTTTTCCATCATAGTTACTCGTGCTCAGAATGCTTTGGAACTTTATCAGCATCAAGTGGTGGTGGATAATATCCCTGAGTCGCTGCAGTCTTCTGTAGTTGTTATAACCAAAGACTCAGAAACCAAGTTATTGCTATCAGAGGAATAAGTAGAAAAAGGCATGGCGAGCTGGGCATGGTGCACACACGCCTATAATCCTAGCCCTCAGGAGGCTGAGGCAGGAAGATCGCCTTGAATTTGAGGCCAGCCTGAACTACATAGCGAGACCCTGTCTCGAGAAGAGAGGAGGGGGGAGAGAACCACACACAGCTTTTATATGTGACAAAAACTGAACTGAAAAGGTCTTATAGGATTAAAAATTGTTCAGTGGACCAGGGCTTTCACAGAGTGCAAGAACTGAAATAAATTCTTTGGTTTCATAAGCACAAAGGGAAAAGTAAAATTCATGGTGTGCAGGCAAATGTGAGTTGGTATTTGTCTTTTAATGACTGAACCACTCAATAAAATCATCTGAATGTGATCTGGATTTGAAAATTGAACACTAGAACTATAAGTCACCTTTAAAAGAAGTCTATTGGGCCAGACATGGTGTCCCACGCTCGTGGTCCCAGCACTCAGGAGGCTGAGGCAGAGGACTGCCATAAGTTCAAGGCCAACCTGGGCTACATAGTGAGTTCAAGGTCAGCCTGAACTACACAGTAAGACCCTGTCTCAAATAAATAAATAAATAAATAAATAAATAAATAAATAAATAAATAAAGTCTACTGGGAATTATATATTCCACAAAATATAACAGGGGGTGCTAAATGCTGAATATCAGCCTACTTTATACTATAGAAAGAGGATTCTGGATGCATAAGTGGTCTTGCTTTGAAGATGAAGTATTTGGTGAGTACCTACTTGAGAATTAGAAAGATGAAGAAATATGTCTTGATTGGGAAATGGATGTATAGAAGTTTAAGTATAATAAAGTGTGTGCCCACAAACTGGAAAAAAAAAAAAAAGGAAACTATTACTGTCAGCTTGGTTCACACACATGCCTTTCCTTTGGCCATTTTCTCCTGAGTGGGCCAGAACCAGGTCTTCACGCCTTCTATGGGATCTTAAAGTTGAGAGAAAGCACATTGTGGTGGCACATAGGCCTATAATCCCAGCACACTGGGAGGCTGAGGCAGGAGGATCACGAATTCAAGTCCAACCTGGGCAATTTAGCAATTTAATGAGAACTCATCCCAAAATAAAAAATTTTAAAAAGACTTGGGGATGTAGCTCAGTGTAAAAGCCTTGGGTTCAATCTCCAGTAATCCAAATAAAAAGAGGGAGAGAGAGAAAGAGGGAGACTATAGTGCTACCCATCTTACAAATTAAGGATTCATATTTTTTCTTGTATTGTTAGGGATTGAACCCAAGCTTTTGCATATTATATTCTAATTCTGTTACACATATTTTTACTATTTATTTATTGTATTAATACCAGAATGTCTTATTATGGCAACTTTAACATAAGTTTTGATATCTGGTAGAGCACACCTTCCTGCCATGTTCTTCTTCAAGAGTACTATAAACTACTCTGGAGCCAGGCATGCAGGCACACGTCTGTAATCCCAACATGCAGGAGGCTGAGGCAGGAGGATCGCCACAAGTTTGAGGTCAGCCTGGACTACATAGTGAGTTCAAGGCCAATCGGAACTATATAGCAACACTCTGTCTCAAAAAATAAATAAATAAATAAACAAACCACTCTGGGAGGTTGAGGCAGGATCCCAAGTTCAAAACCAGCCTGGGCAATTTAGTGATTAAACCCTAATTTTTAAAAAAATGCTTGGGTTAGGGATGTAGATCAGTGTGAGACCCTAGGTTCAATCCCCAGTATTGCAAAATAAATAGATTGATTGTAATTAATTAATTAAAGTGAACAGTTCAGTGGCCTTTAGTGTACTCACGTGTTGTACAGCCTTCACTCTTTTCTAGTTTCAAAACATTTTGATCCCCCTAAAAGGAACCCTAAACCCATTAATCATTAATTGGTTAATCCCCATTTTTCCTGAGCCCCCTGACTCCCACCAATCACCGATCTGTCTTCTGTCTCTGTGGATTCACCCATTCTAGATATTTCTTATGAATGCAAGCTTACAGTATGCCATTTTTATGTCTAGTTTCTTTCATGTAGCAGAATAGTTTTGAAGTTCATCATATTTTATCTCACTTTCTGGGATTCTTATTAGTCAGATTTAGAATCTCTACCTTTATCCCCTGTATCTTCTGTTTTGTTTTGTTGTTTTGTTTTTTTTTTTTTCTTTTTTCTTTTTTCTTTCTTTCCTTTTGGCACTAGCAATTGAACATAGGGCCTTTACACTGAGCTACATCCTCAGCATTTCTTGTTTTTGGGACATTGTCATGCTAAATCACTAAGTTGCCCAGGCTGGGCTCAAACTTGTGATCCTCCTGCCTCAGCTTCCTAGAGTGCTGGGGTTACAGGCATGGACCACCACAAATGGCTTTTATTTCCTCCAGTACTGAGGACTGAGCCCAGGGTATTTGTATTGAGCTACATCCCCAGATCTTTTTTTTTTTTTTTTTTTTTTTTTTGAGACAAAGTCTTGCTAAATTGTCCAAATGAGACTGAAATTACAATCCTCCTGCTTCCACCTTTTCAAGTACTGGGACACAGGCATGCACCACTATGCCTGAGTTCTGCTTTCTTTTTCTGTTTTTCCTTCTTAGGAAAATGCCTTAATTGGGGCTTTCCAATTTACAAATTCATCCTGTCTAGTATGTCTTTATCTTAAATACATGGTCCTGTATTTCTTTGATACTTTATCCAGAGATGGGGTCTCTGCCTCTCCACTCCATACATTTTCTTCCTTTCTTCCTTTCTTTCTTCCTTCCTTTTGTTTTGTGTTGGGGATTGAACACACTATACCACTGAGCTACACCCTCAACCCATCTCTTCTTTGTTTTCTGTTTGTTTGTTTTTGTTTTTGTTTTTTGAGGCAGAGTCTCACTATGCAGTTCAGGTTGGCCGTGAACCCACTGCAGAGCCCAGGCTGGCTTTGAACTCACAGAGATCCTTCTGCCTCAGCCTCTCAAGTGCTGGGATTACAGGCATGCACCACCATGCCTGATAACCCACCCCTTTTTGAACTGGGGCTCTGTAACCACTTGAACAAACAATATGACAGAAATAACACTGTGCTGGTTTCCAAGCCTAAGCCCTAAGAAACTCGGCTTCCAATCCCTGCTTCTTGGTGCTTCTATGTTTATTATGCTTATATGCTGTTATATTGTAAGGAATCTAGACAGCCCACTGAGGCCCACATGTAGGGGATCCAATGCCTCCGGTCTACGGCCCCAAATGTCTCAGCTGATAGCAGTAGCAACTTGCTAGTCTTGTAATGAGTCACCTCAGAAGCGTGTCCTCCAGCCCCAACAGATGCTGGGTAAAATAAGGGTGACTTTGTGCACATTTGTGAGCCACGAAATGCAGTGAGTTTTTTTGTTTGTTTCCGTTTTGCGGTGCAGGGTATCAACCCCAGGACCTTGTGCATGCTAAGCAAGTGCTCTCCACTGAGCTCCACCCCAGCTCTAAACAATGGTGATTGCTGTTTTAAGCTCTATGTTTCAGGGTGATCTGTTATATAGACAGAGCACTGAAATACTTGTTTTGCATACTTTATATTTCTGCATACTCTTTAGATATATATTTTTTTTAATTTTTTTTCCAGTACCAGGAATCGAACTCACGACCTTGCGCTTGCCAGGCAGGCACTGTGCTGCTGAGCTAAATCCCCAGCCCCTTCTTTAGATATTTTGTTTCCTACTGCCAATACCCTTTCTTGTTATGTTTTGGGTTTTTGTTGTTGTTGTTTTTCAACAAAGTCTATGCACTTCAGGCTGGTCTTGAACTCCCTACATAGCCCAGATTGGCCTCGGACTTGTGGCGATTCTTCAGCCTCAACCTCCCCAAGTGTTTATAGGCGTGCGCCACCACACCCAGCGCCTTTCTTGTATTTTGCATTGTATTTATTAGTATATTTTTGATCCATATGTTCTAGCAGTCTTGATGTTTTCTTTTGAAATGTCCGTACGTGTCCAATGCCTTTCAATTTTTGCCTGTGAGGTTATTTTTCCTGGGAGTACTCTGATCTGTGATACAGGCTACTTGGTTGGTCAGCAGGGTGGGAACACTGGCTCCCGGGAGCCCCCTCTGAGGTTACTGTTGTGGCTATTGCCACCTAGCTCCCTCGGATGGCACTTGACCGCACCCCAGAGCCTGCAGGTGAGAGGGCAAGATGGGCGCTGTAGGGACCCCTCTCGAGGACATTAGAGAGGACCAGGGGGGAATGAGTTCATTCTTTATTCTAAAAATGGGGCTAGGGATGTAGCTCAGAGCTGGAGTGTTTGCTTGGCATATACAAAGCCCTGGGTTCAATCCCCAGGACCACAAAAAGAAGAAAAAAATGGGGTCATATCCTGGGGATACCAAGGGAATAAGACTGACAAAGTTCTATCTTCGTAAGATCCCTACTGTAGTGGGCATGACAAACTTTTTTTGTTGTTGCTGGGAATTAAACCCAGGTCCTTTATACTAAGCTATATCCCAGCCCCCTCCCCTTTTTAAAAATTTACTTTGTGATAAGGTCTTACTAAATTGCTAAGTTGCCCAGGCTGGGTTCTAACTTGCAGTCCTCCTGCCTCAGCCTCCCCGAATGCTAGGATTACAAGTGTGTGCCACTATCTTTGGCAACAAACTTGTGGGTGTGCCTATGTGTGTGTGTGCATGCCTTCAGGCACACATGTAGTTTTTTTGAGCCAGGGTCTTGCTGTGTAATCTAGGCCAGCTTAGAATTCACCACCCTCCAGCCTCAGCCTCCCAAGCACTGGGATTAACCACAAACATTAATCAAAGTTCTCCACCAACACATTTTTGTCTGCAGTGGGTAACATGAAGGGAGAGTGTTCCCGGGGAATCCAATTCGGGTAGAAGGCAGAATGGCAGGCAGTCTGAGACAACTGGGGGGTGGGTATAAAAGGAGGCCCCCCAGAGTGAACAGAGGGTGATGCCCAGAGACTAGTGAGTCCAAGCAGGTGAAAGAGATCTGAAGGGTGAAGCTGGGCAGGAGGATGGTGGGGGACCCGATGGAGCTGGGCTTGGAGCAGCGAGAGCTTTCTTCTCAGAAGAGCGGCCTCCACAGGGAGCATGGAGGGCGCAGGAGAGGAAATAGAGGAATACAGGAGAGTCCAGTTGGAAGGCAGGTGAGGGTGGCTTGAAGGTGTGGGTGGGGGGATGTCAGGTCCTCCACGGAATGGCCATGGGGAGGGGTTAGATGGGGACTGGCTCCAGCAGGGCTCGGTGACTCCAACCCCCATCCTCCCCCCGCTAGAGCTGGGGCTGGGAAGCTGCGGGGGTCAGAGGAGTAGAAAGCCGGGTCGTGGCGATGGTGAGGAACTAGAAAGCCAGCCGATAATGCCACCACTCGAGAGGCTGAGGAAAAACGACGCCTCGAGATGATCACTACACAGTCAGTTCAAGGCTAGCCTGAATTACAAAGGGAGACTATCTCAAAAAAAAAAAAAAAAAAGCCCGAAGCGTCTGATGTTCTAAAACCATCTGAGCTCCAAAAGGGAGAGAATGCAGATAGACAGGTTAAGATGGAAAGATGGGTCCTGGAGCTTTCTGATAGAAAAAAAAGAAAGAAAAGCTGAAAAGAGCCCAGAAAGATAAAGATGCTAAAGTAAAACCATAAAGCACACTGGCTTTATCTGAAGCAATAGGTTAGAAAGTAAAAAAAAAAAGCAGCAAGTAAGTAAACGACTTGGGTAAAGGCACCCCAGGGGGTGAGAACAAAAGAGAAAATTAAAATGAAAGAACTTGATTTGAGGACAGTGTGCTGTCCCAAACGGGAAAACTGGCCCGCAGCCCGCAGCCCGCAGCCCGTTGGGTACCCCACTCCCCGCGCCACCCTAAAGAGAAAACACAGTCCGGCTAGAGCTGACAGTCGCCAGCCGCCTCCATCAGGTTCGCTTCCCAGGGTCGCAGAGACACGGGAGGCAGAGAAGACGGCATTGGAGAGCACGCACCCAGGCATAGTGGAAGGCCCAGGGCCGGAATGGGTGGCTTCTGCGGTCCAGGGCCGGTCCCGCCTACCCTTACCGTTAAGTAACAGAAGTTCAGCCGAGCGCAAACTAGGTCCAGGGCGTAGAACCAGTGCAAGGCGCTCCCCATCCACCCGGTCCTATAACCCAAAACCGGGACGCCCCTTCCCCTACAAGTACGGCATCTGGGGATCAGAGAGGGTAGCCCCTCACCTGAAGTCACACAGGAATCAGAACCTCCCCCAGGGGAGTGCTCCCGCCCGGGGTCCTCTTGCCTCTAGGGCCCCCCCTTGGGGAGGAGCCGGCCCGAGCCCCTCCTGCGCCCCGCCCAGGAGGGGCGGCCCGGGGGGCGGGCGGAGGAAGTGAGCGCAGCGGGGAGGAATGCGAGCGGGCGGGGCGCCGGCCGGGGTGGTGGGGACCTCCGGCGGGCGGCCGGGACGGCGGGCGTGGAGAGCGGAGCGCGCGCGATGCCTCACTTCACCGTGGTGCCGGTGGACGGGCCGCGGCGCGGCGACTACGACAACCTCGAGGGGCTCAGCTGGGTGGACTACGGGGAGCACGCCGAGCGGGAAGAGTCGGACGGTGAGGGCGCGCCGGGCTGGGGCGCGGGCGGATCAGCGGGGCGACAGACCACGCGGGCCCGCGCCTTGCGCTCGGCGGGACTCGCGCGCGTGCACACGTCGGTGCGGGCTCAACTTTCCCTCCCCTGCGCCGCCGCCGCCCCCGGCTCCGCGCGCGCAGGCTCGCTTTTCCTCGGCCCCGACGCCGGGACCCGGCCGCACCCCCACCGCAGCTCCTCCCCTGCGGGCCGCGGGCGGGGGCTGCAGACGTGGCCGCCCGGGGAGTCCGGCCAGCGGGCAGCCCGGCCAGCAGACCGCCCGGCCCCGGACGGCGCCCAGCCCGGGTCTCCGGCCCTGCCTGCTGGGAGCACAGCGGAAGCACCGGCTGCAGCCCCTTCCTCTTTGAGAACCGCCCCCATCCTCCCGGCCCCCGCGTGGGATTCAGCGTTTCTGCCCCTGTGGTTCCCTCCCGTCCCTGGGTCACCTTGCTGTCTGGCGGGGCGGGGAGGCGCCTGTGCCTGCTGAGGGTGCCTGTGTTGGCCCCCGGTAGGTACCGCGGCATGTGGGGAGCACTGCCACGGGGCCAGGCTTGTTTAGGCGCTGTACCTGAATCAGCTCCTTTAATCTTCCCAACCTCCGCCGTGGGACAGGTGCTGTAACACGCACTGAGGAAAGAGTGAAGGGAGGCGGGGAAGGTTATGTAACACACCCCACCCCCCGGGCGGGGAGGGATTCAGACCGAGAGACGTGTTTGGAACCCCTTAACTCTTAACCTAGGTGTTAGAGCTGGACCTAGAGGTGAACCCCTCCTCCCGTCTTGCGGATGCCAGCCTCTCTCCACACCCCATTCTCTGTCTCCTACCCTAGGAGTCTCACCACCCCAGTGCTGTCCTTGCCAGAGCCCACCCTGGTAGTGTGAAGACCGCTGGGAACATGTGTCTGTGCATTGACGTGTGCATGTGTAGCTGTGCAAGTGTGCACATGTGGGTATCACAGGGTGAAGGTGCCCTCAGGTCAGAGCATGCGCTCTTGGCTAGTTTCCTGCAGAGTTGTCATTGGTGAGGAGGAGGATGACTGATGACAAACGCAGATGATGTTGACAGAGGTGATGCATGTGTAATGCTAGTGACGGCTGTGTGTGTATGGACATGTGCGGATGTGCCACAGGACAATGGCACAGGCTGCTGGACACGGAGGTTTTTCAGGCTTGACAGCTATGTGAGTGCCCCTTGCCCTGCTCTTGTCTGCCCCTAGGCTTGCTCAAGGTGTCAGAGCATCAACTGCTGTCCTAGGTCTGGGATGATCTCTGTCCGCAGAGGCTGGCCTGGGCTGGGCTGCACGCCTTGGATCAGCCTAGACCAGTGGGCAGGGAGAGCTGAGCCTAGTCCCTGGTGCTGTCCTGGCCTCTCACAGGGTGACTGGTGGGACCTGGAGCCACATTGGCTGAGACCTGCCAGATCCCTCCACCTATAGTAGGCCAGCTCCTCCCTCTACCCAGTTCCTTCTCCTCTAACTCCTTTTCAGCCAGACTTTGGCTGTGTCTGCAGGATGGGTGACACCTTACACCCTGGTGAGTGATTTTGATCCTTGTTGGTGGGGACTGTGGAGATTCAGGGCGCCACAAAACCAGTCAGCTTCAGATCTATCTCCTGGAACCCCCAGCTCAAAGCCCACCTCTACTCTGAGGGGTCAAGCCAGCCTGTTGGCAGGGGATGGCGAGGTCCTGCAGGGCCACCTCAGGCAGATGCCCCAGGGCACAGGGATCAGGAGGGTCACTGGCATCTTCACAGTTGCTGGTGGGAACACACCTGTGCACTTGCAGGCAGCCCTCATGCCCTGGCCATGCTCAGGCTCACTGGGGTCTGCAGTGATGTCTGAGCAGCTGGGCCTGGCAGGCGTGCCCAGACCTGCCCTGGAATTTTTGGAATAGCTGAAGGCAGAACAGGCAGCTTGAAGCTGAGGGCAGTACAAATAGAGCCACTGCTTAGACCCTCTTGCATTCCCATAATCCCATGCAAATTATCCCTAAATGAAGCTCTGGGACTCTCCAAGGAGTGCCTGCTTTGTGTCTGGTATAAACAGTCCCTTTTCTGATGTCTCAGGGCAGTTGAAAGAGTGGGTTTCACTGTCTATATAGAAGAGGACAGGGCAACAGTGGACAAGACAGCACAGAGAAGATAAGCAGGTTTCCCTGTGTTATACAGGGAAAGAGCCTGGAATCTCCACCAGGCTTCTGACAGTCTGTATAGCCAGAGGTGGGGCCAGGAATATAGCTCGGCAGAATGGAGCCTGCCTAGCAAGCACGCAGTCCCGGTTCGATTCCCGGTACCAAAATAAATAAAGAAAGAAAGAATAGCCAGAGGCTGGGTATGCAAACCCTGGCCAAGTTGTATACCCTCTAGCCCTCTGTGTTAAAGGATTATGCTACTCTCTGGAGTTCACTCTGGATGGACTGGCATCTGGACTAGGAACAAGGACCTGCAGCTTAGCCCCTATCTGCCTCTCGTTCGTGGACCCTGGACCCAGATCTGGCCCCTCTACTGTATGGCTTTGCCTCTGAACCTCTCTGGGTCTTGCTGTCCTTGTTACTGTAACAGGGTAAATGGTATCTACTGGAACATTACTATAGGGACTGGAAGCAATTCTTGGTTGATTGGTTGGTTGGTTTGTTCTTGAGACAGGATCTCCCTCAGTAATTCAGGCAGGACTTGAACTTACTATGTAGCCCAGGCTGGCCTCAAACTCGTGATCATCCCATCTTAACTCTTGAATGCGGAGATTACAGGCATCTACCAGTATGCCTGGCTAGAGGCAACACTTGGAAGAGCCACCCGGAAGTGATAGCTGAAAAGACAAGGGATCACCTGGGTCTTGGAGGACCTTCCTTGGGCATTGGAGTGGAAGGACCTGCTGTGGGCTCAGCTATACATTTTCTGGATACCAGTGTGTACTCAGACAAAGCAACAGTGGTGGGGCAGGCTGCGGTGTGTCAGTTTAATTTATAATTCACTTCCAACCTGTTTCCACAAAAGGATCAGAGCTATGCAATAAAAGTGCCTCCCTAAGGGATGTAGGAGACAAGAACTCTGTAATTAAATAGATAGTGATAGCCAAGTAAATTTAGCATGGAGATTCCTTGCAGCCAAGACAGAAAGGGAAGTAAGATGAACCATTTTCTGTCAAAACAAAGAATCTGATTTATTCAGGGAAGACACTTTTTTGTCACAAAAAAAATCCAAGAATAATTTTCAGAGACTTCTCACTGAAGAGCTATCAGTATAAAAGACAGTGTTGCTGGGTTTTCAGGTTTTTCTTATGATTCCTCCTGATCCGGATCCTAAGTAAGTAAGTATTATAGGGTGTCTGAGGAGCTATGTGACCCCACTGAACTTTTAACATGCCTTGGTGAGCTGAGTAGGCCTCTGACTGCCCGTGTCCATCATGCCATTGGCACTGGCCAGCGTGCCCTCGTCAAGTGTGGAACTGAGTTGCTTGGCCCACTAGCTAATCAGTCCGGTTGCTTGATGAGGCAGATGCACAGCTTTCACATTGTAGGAGACGGAGGAGCTGACCGCCATGGAAATTGTCATGGGCACATTTTCCCTGTCAGTCTTGACAATCTGCAGTGCAGCACCTACTAGGTGCTTGTGGGTTCAGAGAGGGCCAGTTAAATCACGTGCTAATAGAGGATGTTTCAGATAGAGGAGGAGTGCATTAGCCAACATTCTCAGCTGCAAACAAGACAAAGAAATTGCCCTTTTGAAACTGAAAAAATGCACAGCCGAATCACACCACTGGTGTGGGTTGGTGATGACACCCATTACCACTTCCTTCTGCTCCAATCCGTCTACCCTCAGAACTGCGTACTACCGCCATTCAACACCAGAGTTGCTTATTTGAACCCAAATATCAGCTTCACATTGCTGTGAGACCTTAAGCCAATGCTGCAGCTGCCAGGCTGCCTTGGGATGGGGGTGGGGAGCACTCTGCACCTAGAAAAGCAGTGCTTGGCCTCTTCCGCCTGGGGAATGTGAAGGGCACAAGGGACAAAGGCTGAGAAACAAAGAAGAGTGAATGATGGGAGGTCAGAAAATGCCAGGCTTTGGATGTTGACACGTTTACCAGAAAAAAAAGTGCATCTGGTTGCTTTCGGCAGATTTTCTGGGAGATGAGGCAAGATCCCACCAGTCTGTGGGGTGGACAGAGGCTGGCATCAGCCTCTCACCTGTTTTGGGGCAAACTGCTAGGATCTGGGGACCAAGAGGCCAACCTGCCAGCCTCCACACTACTACTTTTCCACCCTGCACATTCCAACACCCACTCTACAGCCTAGCGTGGCTTTTTGTTTGTTTGTTTGGGGATTGTTTTTTTCTTTTTTTTTTGGTACCGCCGGTCGAACTCAGGACTTTGCGCTTGCTAGGAGGCACTGTGCCTCTGAGCTATATCCCCGGCCCTTGCCTGGCTTTCATAGATGGCCCGGGCCTAGACATCCACTCTAAAGCTCTAGTGTCCGGGCTGTCGCCCAGCATGCCCCGGGCTGCCCTCCAGGGCGCCCCCGCGCGGAGCATGGTGGGAAGGCCAGCCGGCCACCTGCCGACCATGTTATCTAGAGGTGAACTATGCCACGTCATCTGTCTGGTCCCTAACACCACACCCTTGGCGCTGGCACGTTGGGCTGGCTTGAGCTGGGGAGAAACGGGGAAGCCGGAGGGATGGCCGAGACTAAGTCCCGCCCCCCTGCAGGCCACACCCCTCGGCACTCGCTTGTGCTAGTATATCTGGGGCTTTCTCATTGGTGTGCTGTCTCTGAAGAATGATGTGCCGGGTTTGGTTACTGACTTCTCCCTACTTATCCCTGGCTTTTCGAGGAGTGCTGGTTTGGGGTTGGTTTTGTTTGTTTTGAGACAAGATTTCCCAGTGTATCCTTGAATTTGCTGTGTAGCCCAGACTGGCCTCAAAGTCATGATCCTCCTGCCTCAGCCTTCCAAGTGTTGGAATTACATCCATTCCCCGACACCCGGCTCCACAGTGTTTTAGAGAGAGTATATTTTGGGGATTCAAGAGGCAGCCATCAACCAGAATTTTTTTCTCTCTTTTTCTCCACAGGACAGGGTAACCACAGAGAGAACAGCCCTTTTCTTTGCCCCTTGGAGGCTTCCAGAGGAAATGACTACTATGATAGGAACCTGGCACTGTTTGAGGTACCTGAGGAGCCATTCTGGGCCACAGGTGTGGCGGGGAGGTGGGCAGGCAGGGGCCTGTCAGGGGGCCTCTCATCTGAGCAGGGAGTTTGGAGGATGGTTTCTCGGCCAGTCTCCTCCTGTCTGCCTGCTCCCTTGGCAGCCAGGCTGTGATTCCTGTTACCCTTCAGAGTGCAGCTGCTTTCCCAGAGGCTGCCCACAATCCAGCTTCCATTGCCAACTGCATAACTGTTCACCTGTGCCTTCCTTTCAGCCCCTCAGCAAGGTGACCCCCCTCCTCAGAATTTCTTTTTGCTCCATCACAGGACTTCTGTCTGTGCTTTGGCTCTCTCACAAGGACTCTTCCATGTGTCTCCTGGTTGACTCTTACAGCTCTGTCCCCCTCTAGTTTACTGAAGCCTGGTCCTTCCCCTTCGTCTGCCCCCACCCTCCATGTTGTAACTCAGCAACACCTCTGTAGAAAATTTCCCAAATTTATGCCTCTGAACTTGAATTTTATCCTTTCTAGACTCAAGCTGAGAAGTAAGATTTGGTTTTAAGACATGGTTTAGGCTCCTAAACTCAGACCCACATACTCACCTGCCCCATGGCTGAATAATGTAGGCTTCTCAGTCTCCCCGAAGGCCTGCATCTTCACTTCTCGAACACGCCCCCTCCACATGTGTAGGGTCAGGAAGGAGCTGACCAACAGGAAAAGGCTAAATGCAAGCAAGGGGCAGGTGGGGGCCCAGCGCTGAGAAGGCCATAGGGGCAGGGAAAGCCTAGGCCCTACTTGGGGTCTGGGGTCCTGAGCCCTAGGAGGCCTCTGACCTGGAGAGCAGCAAAGTTCTGCAATGAAACCTTTGATCCCACTCCGTCCCTTAAGGACAGGCTGGGGACCAGGATCTCATTTTGGGGCTGTTTACAGGATCCAGGGCCTGTGGGGACACCATCTAAGAGAGACCTCTCTTGTCCCAGATATTCTTCTTTTGTCTTCCTCGGTTCCCTAAGGTCACTAAGTGGCTTTTCTGTGGGCTGATGTGAATCCCAGAGGCCCAGTGATAGCAGGGCGGTGGCCAAGCAGACCAGGCAGGAGGAAGTGTGGGATTTGCCTGCCCGCCTGCCTGCCTGCCAGCCATGCCTGCCCTTCCCTCAATCCCTCGAGGCGGGTAGTTTTCACAAATGGGCTGGCAGCGGTTGCAGCCAAGGTGGGGCAGAGAAAAGCAGCCGCTGGGCTGGGCCTTTGAGTGCCACGTGCTGGGGTGTGGTGCCCACACCTGCCTGCTTGTCTGGCCGGGGCTTTCCTAGGCAAGTGCTGGGATCAGGTCCAGGCCTGCCTCAGGGCTTGGCACAGGGCCACAGGCCAGGCTGCTGGCTGCATACAGGTAGCCTGGCGCCAGCCTGGCCCATTGCCATCTTGCCCTGTGGCTCTGTTTACAGGAGGAACTGGACGTCCGCCCAAAGGTATCATCTCTTCTGGGCAAACTTGTCAGCTACACCAACCTCACCCAGGGCGCCAGGGAGCATGAAGAGGCTGAGAGCGGGGAAGGCACCCGCCGGAGAGCAGCCAAGGTGAGCCAGCTGTGGTCAGAACTGAGGAGCCGCCCCTGGGATGACAGCCAGAACACCATGGAAGTGCTGTCTCCCCTCCATGCCAGGAGGAGGGGGTACCAGGCACACAGGATGAGCATGGAGAGCCTTGTGCTGAAGGAGGCTTCAGGGGTGGGCCAAGGAGGAGCTCCTGAGGGGAGCAAAGGGCCGGGGAGGCGCTCAGAATAATAGCCCGCACTGTGTGAGGCACCATGCTACGAGTGGGCCTGGGTTCTCACATGTCATCCTCACAGCAAAGCTGTGAGCTGGAAGCCAGACCAGCCTGTTAGCCCAGCTGCTGGGGAGGCTTAGGAGGATGGCTTGAGCCCAAGAGTTCGAGACCAGCCAAGGCAACATAGCAAAACCTAGTATCCAAAAACAAAAACAAAAAGCTATGAAGTAGGAGCTATTATTATCTTCACCTTTTTCTTAGCTCTGTCCACAGCTCACCCAAGCTATTAAGCCCATCTCCTGGCTCACTAAGCCTGGATTCTCTCCCTGTCTGTCTCTGTCTGTCTGTCTCTCTGTCTGTGTCTCTATCCCTGTCATGTGCGTTCTCTCTCTCTCTCTCTCTCTCTCTCTTTCTCTCACTCATTCTCTCTGTCTCTCTCTCCCTTCCCTCATTTTTATTTTTATTTTTGGCAATGCTAGGGATTGAACCCAGCATTTCTTTTTTTTTTTTTCTTTTTTGAGACAGGGTCTCAGTATGCAGTTCAGGCTGGCCTTGAGCTCACTTTGTAGCCCAGGCTGGTCTTGAACTTGCAACAATCCTCCTGCCTCAGCCTCCTGAGTGCTGGGATTACAGGCGTGCGCCACCACGCCTGGCCTGAACCCAGCATATCATACATGCTGGGCCAGCATTCTACCTCTTCTGAGGTACATCCCTGACCTTTTACTGTTTCTTTTTTTGTTTTGTTTTGTTATTTTAAGACAGGATGTCACTGCACAGTCCAGGCTGGCCTTGAATTCTCTATCCTCTAGCCTCAGCTTCCTGAGTGCTGGGATTAGTTATATCCCGCCATAGCTGGCTCCTCTTCATTTTTCAGATGAAGAAACTGAGTAACCAGGCCTTAAGTAACGTGCCTGAGAGCAGTATAGAAGCCTGGGAGAAAGGTTTGTGTGTTGACTGTGGATATAACTGGGATGCTAGATCACTGGTATCACATTATGGTAGCTAGCCAGGAACGTGGTTATCATCAGGGACTATGGAGCCTAGAGCAAGTGACAGACCCTCCCTTCCCCAGGTTGGCCCAAAGCTCCACTGGCAAAACCCTCTGGAAGCTCTGGGGTGAGCACAAGTGTAGGTGAACAGGTGTGTGTTAGGATGCTGGTGCTTCCCTAGGAGGTGTCCCTGTCTCTCTCCCGGTCCCATCACCTGCTCACATTGCAGGCTCTGGCCCTGCAGCCCTCTTCTGACTTTAGGATGACTTTTGCATCCTTGCTTGGTTCCTCTGTGTAGTGGGCCTTAGTTTAACTGAGGGTGGAAATTTCCTATGCATTTTGGTTTGGACCCAAGGGGCCCTCCCTCTACCTCCTACCTCCCACCTCCCCGAAGTTTGGGAAGAGCGGCTGTGTTTGGAAGCAGCTGGCTGTAGTGTTTTCCTTGGAGGTCAGCACAAGCAAAAGAAACTCCTGGTTAGGGTAAATCAGGTCCTCAGCCTCAGAGCCACTTGTGAGATCCGGGCCCTGCTGGTGTGGCCCACCCTGAAGTGCATCCCTCACCCTGCCCTTCCACAAGGCAAATCAGCCCATTCTTCAGAGAGAACAACTGGTATCTCAAGGTTGCACAGGCCCAATCCCTATCCTGTCCAACCAGTTACGATTTTGTTGGTGTGTTCTAAACTAAAGATAGCACAGAACCCTCACTATCTCAGGCCATGCCTATCCAGCCTTGCAGGAGATGGTCTCAGATCAGGATTACTGACAGGATTACAAGGTTACTGACAGTGGGAAGTAAGATTCGTGGATAAGAGCCTCATCATGCCTGTCTCTTGACAGAGGGTGAAAAGGCCCACAAAGAAGGCTAGTGCACATCTCGGCAGGACTGTGGGAGGGAAGCCTGGGTTAATGAGGGCTGTGGTCCTTTGGCCTAATGGGGAGCCTGTGAGGGTATTGAGGCCTTGGTGTAGCTGCCCCCTCACTGAACTCCAGGGTGAGGTTATGAGAGGGTGCTTATGGGCCACAGGCCCAGTAGCTTTTCCGTGAAGGAGGAGGAGCCTGGTCAAGTCTGCAGGAGTCAGTAGGAAGCTAAGGAGCTGTGTGCCTCATCCGTGGCTACTCTGAGCTGGGACCTCAGAAAAAAAGGTTGAAGCAGGAAGGGTGGGCCTTGAACCAGACCATGCCAAGACCCAAAAGCAGCCTCTCCCTGGCAACTACTCTGGCTTCAGCTCGGTGACCTTCTGAGCCTGCCAGAGGATATTTGGGGATACAGAAAGCATTTCCGGCCCTGCCCTTTCCCACACTGCCCTTTTCTTGGAGTGACTCAGCCTAGGATGGGGGTGGGACTGGGGACTCTTGCTCTTGTGCAGTAGGTAGTGTCTGAGAAGGGCTTAGGCAGAGCCCAGTTACACTGCAGATCACATCACCTACACTGTTCTGTGCAGGACCGTGTGAGGGAGTATCTGATCTTGCCCAGGCCCTCTGAGGTCCTTTAGGCTGCCCACAGATCCTGCCTCAAGTCTGGACCCTGCAGAGGTTCCTGTGGCCACCCAGCTTTTTCGCCATCCCAGCTTCAGGGCAGAGGAGGCTTGGCTGAACCTCCAGTGGGTGTTCTCAGGGCCCCACTGCCCTGAGCTATACCAGCCCTGCCTCTGAGCACACAGCCTGTGCCCTGGCCCCCGGCTGGCTTCTGCCTTGCCCCTACTGCCTTGGGAAATCCTGCAGGATCTGCATGTTTGGCCTTCTCTACCCTTGCACAGCCAATCTCTTCTCTCTCTGCAGGATTTTCCCAGTAGGATATGCAGCTGACTCTAAGGCACCACTCACTGGGTTCAGGAGTACCTTTTGGGACCTGCAGGGCCTGCTGGTAACAGACCAGTAAATGAGTCAGTATGGTTATGGGACATACTAGCGAACCATTTGGTACAGTGACCTAAAATGACCACTGTCATAGAAGGGTATATCAATACTGAAGAAGTACAAGAGAGTCCCAATTCCATCCAGCCCAGAGGAACTGCTAGGAGAGGTAATAGTTAAACCTTCTGGAGGGTTCACTAGAGAGCAGTGTGGCAGGCAGTGAGCAGGGCCAAAGTAGCACATGCCCAGGTTCAGAGGGAGCACTGTGGTCCAGGATTGGGGCTGACAAGGGAGGTGATAGGGTATACCTGGCGGCAGGCACAAGCCAGAGTCAGCCACACTCCACACACTGGAGAGGACACCCCAGAGCGTTTTCCAATGGGATGATGAGATTGGACTTGCAAAGGGACCTCTGGCAGCAGAATGGGCTGGAGCGTGGAACGCAGTGGCCTGGTGTACTGCCCCACTTTCAAATTCTATGGCTGGGACAAGGCCAACCTTGGGGTAGCAGGGAGACAAACTAGGCAGGTCCCATGTCCTTGTGGACTAAAGTGTGGGGACTGGAGAAAGCGAAGGATAGGGCCAACTTCTTGGACTTCGGTTTGGGTTCTTGGCACCTGCTGACTGAGAAGATGGGGATCTGAGCCAGATCCCTCTTTCTAGAAGTTTAACAGGAGAGAGGAAGGGAGGGAAGCGGTAGTATCTTGAGGAGTTACGTTTCACAGTTCACACATGGGTTTTAGAATCAGGTTTTATAGCTTCCCAGTCCCGATGACCTTATATGAGTCAATAGTGATGTCCTAGCTGTGACCTCACCTCCTGCACACTGACCTCACCGCAGGTAAGGGCTTTTGAGTACCTAGGAGCTGCCCTCTGTCGTGCATCCAGGCCCCTCTGATGCTCTGTGCCCGCTCCCCTCCCGCCCACACAGGCACCCAGCATGGGCACCCTCATGGGGGTGTACCTGCCCTGCTTGCAGAATATCTTCGGGGTCATCCTCTTCCTGCGGCTCACCTGGATGGTGGGCATGGCCGGGGTGCTGCAGGCCCTCCTCATCGTGCTCATCTGCTGCTGCTGTGTAAGTGTCCATAGGGCTGGTCATGGGCTGGCAAGGGCGACGTCTCCCCATGGAGCCCACTCAGATGAGATGCTTATCCAGGCCCTTCTTCCCACAGACCCTGCTGACAGCCATCTCCATGAGTGCCATCGCCACCAACGGGGTGGTTCCAGGTAGGCGAGCACCACGCCAAGCCAGATGTAGGGTGTATGTACGTGTATAGACACAGGCAATATATATGTATATGTATGTATACTCTGACACACACACACACACACAAAATTTCTTTCTCAGATACATATGTATATATAGATACCTATGCTTTTTTTTTTAGGGGAGTAGTAGGAACTAAAACCAGGGCCTTCACACTGAACTATATCCCCAGACCTTTTTTATTTTGGGACAGGATCTTACTAAGTCACCAAGTTACCCAGGCTGGGCTCAAATTTGTGATCCTCCTGCCTCAGCCTCCCAGAGTACTGGGAGTATAGGCATGCACTACCACACCTGGCTGTCCCTATATATGTGTATGTATCCATGCATTTCCCAAATGTTGGAAACACCTTTTTAAAAACAAGGTTCTCTGCGGGCGGATCAAATTCAATTTATGTGATTATTCTCCTACCTATGGGTTGTGCCCTTTTGCAGTTGTCTGCGCTAGCGTCATGAATAGCCTTGAACGCTAATCTCTGTTCTTGCCGCTGATATTTCCCTTAGGAGAGTCCTAGAGGTAGGATTATGGGATGAAGGGGATTGACCCTTTCTTAAGTTCTGTGATTCCTAGTCCCAGATTTTTCACCAGAGAGGTTTTATCAGAGCAGTTGGAATCAGTAACCTGGGATCACCCTCATCTCTGCACCTTTGCCACCCTGGGGCCTAGTTTTGACTCAGTCTCACCAGCGGTGTGCTCTACTCTGATGGAAGCGCAGATTCAGGGCATGCCATGGACACTTACGCCACGACCTGCACAGGGAACAGAGTCCAGAGGCGGGGGCGACAAGGAATTAAGAAAAAACCTACAGACATATATTGAAAGGAAAACTGGAACCAGGTGGGACCTGACCTCTTGTGATGGAGAGGCAGCGACAACCCAGCATGGTCTGCCTCTTTATTTATACACTGTGAAAAGGTGGGGGAAGCCTGTGATAGGCCGAAAGTGCAAGGTCTCAGTGTTTTGCTGAGAACCCTGAAAGCGAAACATGCTCAGAGCTCTCTGTGCTGTAGTTAACAGAGAGGAGAAAAAAAAAAAAAAAACAGAGAGGAACACCAAGGCCAGACATCTGCTGGACTGGCCTTGCCTGAGCCCCAGCAGCTTGTTTATATGGCTTTGCCTCTGGCTCAGCTGTGGCTGTCCCGCTCTCCACCCACTTCCCTGGTGGGAGGCCTGTGCTGGGCTGCAGGGGCAAAAAACTAGACAAGGCGCTGATCCTGCCCTGGGTTATGCATGGGAAAAGCAGCCCCTGTCCTGCATGGTTGTGAGGGTTTGTCATGGAGGGGACTCCCTTGAAGAACCAGCCTTGACCTTTGTATACTTGCTCTGCTATAGCTGGTGGCTCCTACTTCATGATCTCCCGCTCACTGGGGCCGGAATTTGGAGGTGCTGTGGGCCTGTGCTTCTACTTGGGAACAACATTTGCAGCAGCCATGTACATCCTGGGGGCCATCGAGATCTTGCTGGTGAGTCAGGCTAAGCCCTGGTCAGTTCCAAATGTGTCCATACACAGAAGGCCCCACACTGTCTGAGCTCCCCTCCCACAGCCAGGGTCTAGGGTTATACTCTGGGAGACGGAGAGGGAAGGACCTTTGCTCAGGCCCCTTCATCCCCTGGTAGTTTGGGCCAGGCAGGGAAGGGGCCCTGCTGCCTTGTCCTTAGTGTGGATGTCTCATCTGCCCAGGCTTTGGTACAGCCATAGCAGGAAGTCCGCCAACTGTTGCATTTAGCATGAGTGACCAATTTTGGGGAAATTGAACACAGAACACTTTCTGGGCTCATGTGAGTTCCGGCCAGCTCTGTCTCCCCCAGGGCCCTCCGTATGCAGCTCTTCCTTGTCCCTACTCAGGTTGAGCAGCTGTGGGATGCTGTCGGCAGGCTGGGGCCCCTCCCTGAGACCCATGGCCGCTGTCTCAGGCTCAGCCTTCACTCCACTGAACCACCAAGGCCACTGGGAGAAGAGGCGGGGAACTGTGGGAAGTGCGGGTTTCCCCCGCTCTCAGGGCTCAGAGAGTAGGAGATATGTGGGGGGACTACCTGACTGCCTTACACCTGGTCATCCGCCTGCAGCATGGAACTTGGGCCTAGATCTTCTGACTTTTTTAAAATTTGTTTTCTGTTTCTCATATTTCTTCCACATTTGTTACTTGAAATTCTGTAAGGAAATGTGTCCCTTCTCCTCAATTTATTTATTTATTCAGTGTAATTATATGGACTTCTGGATATTTATTTTGTTTTCTGGGTGATTGGTCATAATCCAGTACTACCATTATTTATTTTGCTATTCAAACTTTGGCCCTCCCACTACTCAGGTTGGCACCCATTTCTGTATTCATTTGTTCTTTCTCTCTCTTTACTTTTCTTTCTTTCTTTCTTTCTTTCTTTTTTTTTTTTTTTTTTTTTTTTTTTGAGACAGGGTCTTACTGTGCAGTTTATGCTGGCCTCAAACTCACTGCAGTCCTCCTGCCTCCACCTCCAGAATGTTGGGATTATAGGTATCCACCACCATAGCCCGCTCTCTTTTCTTTACTTTCCTTTTTTTAATATAACGGCGAAGTGACATACCATATAATTCATTACCCACTGGAAGTGTACACTTTAAACCAGGTGTGGTGCCACATACCTGTAATTCCAGCAGCACGGGAGGCTGAGGCAGAAGGATCACAAGTTAAAGCCCAGCCTGGATAATTTAGTGCTTTAACAAAAATTAAATAAAAATAAACCAAAGGCTTGGGCATGTAGCTCAGTGTGAAGGTCCTGGGTTTACTCTCCAGTACAAAAAAAATTAAAAAGATATATAATTCATCAGTTTTAGTATATTCACAAGGTTGTAACCATCACAATTTTAGCATATGTTCAGCACCTCTAAAGAAACCTTATTAACTAACTCTCTGTTCACCACCAGCCATTGGCAATCCCTAATCTGTTTACTGTCTCTCTAGATTTCTGTCTTCTGGACTTTCCATTCTGTTCTTTTTATTCCTAGTACTGGGAATCAAACCTACAGCTATATTCCCAGTCCATTTTTATCTTTTGAGACAGGGTCTCATTAGATCACTTATTTCCCCAGGCTAGGCTTAAATATGAGATCCTTCTGCCTCAGCCTCCCAGAATGCTGGGATTATAGGTGTATATCACCATTCCCAGCCTGAACATTTCATATATACAGACCCATACAGTCTACAATCATTTGTGACTGACTGCTTTTAAATATACTTTAAAAAAGAAAACCAAAATGACATGTTTTGCTCTTTAAATAAGAAGATTGGACCTTTTGCATCTGTCTTCTTGTTTCAGACCTACATTGCTCCACCAGCTGCCATTTTTTACCCATCGGGTGCTCATGATACATCAAGTGCCACCTTGAACAATATGCGTGTGTATGGGACCATTTTTCTGACTTTTATGACCCTGGTGGTGTTTGTTGGTGTCAAGTATGTGAACAAATTTGCTTCACTCTTCCTGGCCTGTGTGATCATCTCCATCCTTTCCATCTATGCTGGAGGCATCAAGTCTATTTTTGACCCTCCTGTGTTTCCGTAAGTAACTTTGTCATTTACCCATTACATTTATCCAGGCATCCCTTCCAAGTGGACAGCCTTTGATGCCCTGGGTCCCCCAAGGCTGCAGAGTGGGGACAGACGGAGGCCTCCAGCTGAGCAAGCGCTGATGCTTCTATCCCCACAGGGTCTGCATGCTAGGCAACAGGACCCTGTCCCGGGACCAGTTTGATGTCTGCGCCAAGACAACTGTCGTGGACAATGAGACAGTGGTCACCCAGCTGTGGAGTTTATTCTGCCACAGCCCCAATCTTACCACTGACTCCTGTGACCCCTACTTCCTGCGCAACAATGTGACTGAGATCCCTGGTATTCCTGGGGCAGCTGCTGGCGTGCTCCAGGGTAGGTCCTCCCTCCTGTCCCTGAGGCCACGGGCTAGGCAGGAGAGCACAACACAGAGCTGTCCTTGTGTGGCCAGCTCAGGAATCAGGGGCAGTCTGGCTGCCTTCCCTACTCAGCAGTGTCCTCTCAGCCTGGCTCCTGGCAGCTGAGTTTTGGGTGAATCGAGGCTGTTTGGCCAGCATCCCAGCCCTGCAGCAGCCCTGGAAAGTTCTGGCAACCCCTCTTCCCCTGGCCACCAGCCCCTGATGTGCCTGGGGATATTCCCACAGGAGCCATAAAGGGCCTCTGTCTGGGAGGCTGGGGGTGGGGGGTGGACTCTGGCTGACGATGGCTCAGCCACCTTTGTCTGTCAGACTCCTAGCTGACAGCTTCTAGCAGACAGCAGCCACTAGGCTGAAGCTGTCCCCCAGGGCCCCAGAATGTCTCTGTATCTGCAGGCTCCAGCTAGGCTGCCCTGAACTGTCCTGGAGAGGACAGTGGGGTTGTGGTGGTGATGCTGATGCCCCCACAGAAAACCTGTGGAGCGCCTACCTGGAGAAGGGCGAGGTTGTGGAGAAGCACGGACTGCCCTCCACAGACACTCTTGGCCTGAAGGACAATCTGCCCCTGTATGTGGTGGCTGACATCGCCACATCCTTCACAGTGTTGGTTGGCATTTTCTTCCCTTCTGTAACAGGTGAGCCCCTCTTGCCCGCCCAACCAGCCCCATCCCCAAACCTGGGCAGCCCCCTGAGGGAGTCTCTGTTATGTTTTTGGAGGCATCATGGCTGGCTCCAATCGCTCCGGGGACCTCCGTGATGCCCAGAAGTCCATCCCGGTGGGGACCATTCTGGCCATCATTACAACCTCACTTGTGTGTATCCTTTCCCAGGCCTGTGGCAGGGTGGGGGTGAGTCCCCAGTCACCATGCAGACACCACATGTGCCTGCTCACATAAACATGCGTATACCTACTCGAGGCACACACATGTGCACACCATAGAACCCTCAGCATCTACAGGCTATGCGCAGAGGCCAGGGTGAAGGCCTCTCGGGTCCTATGTGGGGAGTGAGCCGGGCAGCAGTGCAGTGGAGGCGTAGCTTCCTTGACAAAGTGCAGACTTCAGCAGTGTGGTTCTCTTTGGCGCTTGCATCGAGGGTGTGGTGCTCCGGGACAAGTGAGTGACCCATGTCCCCTCCTATATCGATACCTCCCCTCACACGGCCTCTCTGCTATGTTCCTCATCCTCCTCTGGCTGCTGGCTGCCCATGGTGGTCTGTGCCACCAGGTGGGTCAGGAACCCTCCAGAACTTTTGCTTCTGAGAGAATGGTGATATTGGGATCAGGGTGAGGGCAGTGGGCAGGGGTGCAAGATAGGAGCTGGTGACCGGCTTTCTCCACGGAAGGCCACAGTTCTGCCCCATAGCTTTCCTTCCTGACTCCTGACATCTGTCACTGAGTGCCCCGACCAAGGGCTTGGGGGGCTCCTTGCCTGAAACACGGTCTGAACCTGGCCCCGGCAGGTATGGGGACGGTGTCAGCAGGAACCTTGTGGTGGGCACATTGGCCTGGCCTTCACCCTGGGTCATCGTCATCGGCTCCTTCTTCTCAACATGTGGTGCTGGCCTCCAGAGCCTCACTGGGGCACCACGCCTGTTGCAGGCCATCGCCAAGGACAACATCATTCCCTTCCTCCGGGTGAGCCCCACAGCCTGGCTGCTTCTGGTGCCTTATACTGGCTGGGGGAGAGAAGGATCCAGCTACAGCACAGCCATAAGCCATAAGGACCAAGAGTTGTCTGGTCCTTCCTGCTGTTAGCAGAGCTGCTTAGGCCCCACATCCTTATGGCCTGTCTGAGGCTTACCCATAGCAGAGAGGCCTGGAGACTTGTGACTGCCATCCAGATAGACTTGGGGGTGGCCTGTGCCTTGTGGACCCAGGTGTGGGAGGCAGATGGCAGGAGCAGCTCCTTCTCTGGTCCCTGCAGGTATTTGGCCACGGGAAGGCAAATGGTGAGCCAACGTGGGCACTTCTCCTGACTGCACTCATTGCTGAGCTGGGCATCCTTATTGCTTCCCTTGACATGGTGGCCCCCATTCTATCCATGTAAGCTGGGACTAGGGCAAGGGATGGTCTTGGGAAAAGCTCCGAGAACCCCAATACCCCTCTCAGACCCCCAGCAGCTCCTCATGACCCTGCTTGATGTTTCTTTTTGTTGGTTCTTTAGAGACAGGATCTTACTGTGTAGTTCAAGCTGGCCTTGAACTCACTATATAGCCCAGGCTGGCCTCAAACTTGCAGCGATCCGCCTGCCTCAGCCTCCTGCTTGATGTTCAGGGAGCTGAGCTAGGCTGTGTGGGGAGATGTTTCCTGGCAGGGCTCAGCCTACTCCTACATTCAGGAGCCAGCCTGGTACCTATGCAGAAGCTGTAAAGAAACGAACAAGTTTCATGCCCCACTGTAGGAGACCTCCCCCAAGCAGACCAGTAGATCTGCTCCTTTGCACCTTAATAAAGCTACCACTGCCCCATCCATCCTTTTTTTCCTCCCTGCAGTACTAGGGATTGAAATCAGGCCCTTGTGCATTCTAGGGAGGGACTGTTCCCCCAAGCTGCATCTCTAGTCCTTTTTATTTTGAGACAGTGTCTCACTGAGTTGCCCAGTCTGGATTCAAACTTGCGGTCCTCCTGTCTTAGCCTCCCTCATATCTGGGATTACAGGCATATGCCTCTATGCCCAGCCTATCCATTGTTTTCAGATTTTATTTGCTCTTAAAGTTCTGAAGCAGCTAGGCAAATGAGTGTGCCAGTGCCTTGTGGGTGGCAGTCAGCACCTGGCAATCCCAGGAGTCCCTGAGGCAGAACTTTTTCAGATGCTGTGTTTAACCCCATGCTGGGGTCCTTGCACATTCTGCTCCATGGCAGGTGCTCTTCGCTTGGTAGTTATGAAGGACCTACCCTTCACTGCCTGCTCGGCCTGTAGACCTGATGGGGGTCTGCTCACACATAGGAGCATCCACCTGCACCACAGCCAGGTGTTCCCTGTCTGCACTCTCTTGTCCCCTCAGTGCAGTCCCCTCAAACTGTTCTTGCCAAGTCATCTTGAGTAGTGACCCCTCTTGCCCAAGCCAGAGGATAGAGCTCAGCCTTTATCATGAGACTCCTTCCGGCAACCGCTGATGAGAGTTACTTCTCATGGCAGCCCTCTCAAGAGTCCTCCTGCCTTCTTGTTGCCCTTCCTCTTTGTCAGTGGACGGTAGAGGTTGATACTCCTACCTCAGCCCTGTGCTCCTTGGCTGCCTTCCCAGGAGCACTCACGCAGTGGGCCTTACCCGCGTCTCTAACCCCAACAACCACCGTAGTCCCTTGTGTCTCTAACTCAGTGCTTGCACTTGTCATCTTTCGTTTGCAGTTACTGGTGACTGAACCCAGGGCCTTCACACTGAGCTATCTCCCCATCTTTTATTTTTGAGACAGAGTCCCTAAGTTACTAAATTGCTTAGGTTGGGCTAAAATTTGCAATTCTTTTTGCCTCAGCCTCCCAGCTCTGGGATTACAGGCATGCCTCACCACACCTGGCTTCCTCCTCTTCCTGGATAACTTCTTTTTTTTTTTTGAGACAGAGTCTTGCTATGTAGCCTAGGCTGGCCTTCAACTTACTGTGTAGCTCAGGTTGTTGGCCTTGCCCTTGAACTACTCCTGCCTCAGTCTCCCAAATGCTGGGATTACAGCCGTGCACCACTATGCCTAGATCCCTGCTCCTCTTCCCCCATACATGACGGCCCCTTATCCAACTAGTTGTCTATCAGAGGCCTGAGTATTGCCTAGCCATTTCCACTGAGCACTCCCCACCACTCCTCTACACCGTTCTAGTCCAGCTGTTCTCTGGCTTGCGTCCCGTCCCCGCCTGCCCTGCTGGTGAACACTTGCCCGTTCTCTTTCCATTCAGCTGTGAGGACACCTTCTCGGGGGTAGCTCCACCTACATCAGGCCATGGGAATGGGTGCTTTGAGGTTGGGAAAATGCGACTGAACCCATGCAGGATGGGACCATGACATGGCCCAGTTTCCGGTCCAGGGCCAGCCTGACAGGAGGCACCCGGAAGTAACAAGGAAGCTCCTCTGCACCAACTACCTCCCTGTGTTGCAGGTTCTTTCTGATGTGTTACCTGTTTGTGAACCTTGCCTGTGCTGTGCAGACGCTCCTGAGGACCCCTAACTGGCGGCCTCGGTTCAGATATTATCACTGGTAAGTACCAGCTGGACCCCTGTGCCAAGCTCCCTGACATGGGAGATACTGGTGAGTGCAGGAGCCCCATTCTGATAAGGTTTGAGTTTCCTAGGCAGCAGTTAATCTTGATAAAATGCTATGAAGAGGGAGGTTGTGAAGGGTCTTAAACTATTTCTTGTACCCAGTTTGTGACCTGGAGCCGACAGGGCCTCTAGGACATGGGATGGGCTATGTCCTAGGGCCCCCTCTAATTCCTGATTTGCTCTCATTTCTGCATTTTTCCTACTCTGGCCTAGGGCGCTGTCCTTTCTGGGTATGAGCCTCTGCCTGGCCCTTATGTTTGTCTCCTCCTGGTACTATGCTCTGGTCGCTATGCTCATTGCAGGCATGATCTACAAGTACATCGAATACCAAGGGTGAGTGAAGGGCTGCTACCCGGCCTTCATCAACAGCCTATAGAGCACTGAGCAGGTAGTCTGAACGTTGGCTTGTGGAGGAACCTGGGCCACCTTTGCTGTATACCATGGGTGGTAGGACTGGGAGGCTGTGACTCAAGAGCCTGGCCCCTTCCATCCCACATTCACATAGATAGACATCCCTAGAATTTCTGGCTCAACAGTAAAGTGCCTGCTTTACATGTATGAGGCCCTGGGTTCAATCCCCAGCACCACAAAAAAGAAAAAGAAAAAAAGAAATTTCTGGGTGGAATCGGGCTCACCGGCTTGTGGTGGCATCTATAGGGCTGAGAAGGAGTGGGGTGATGGTATCCGAGGCCTGTCCCTGAGTGCTGCCCGCTATGCGTTGTTACGGCTGGAGGAAGGGCCTCCTCACACCAAGAACTGGAGGTGAGTTCACGCCAGACTGACAAAGGACCACCTCAAGGTCCTTAGGGAATCCTGTAAGGATGGGAGGGTCGGACCAGGGATATAGCTCAGCGGCACAGCACCTGCCTGGGAAGTGCAAGGTCGTGAGCTCGATTCCCTGTACAAAAAAAAAAAAAAAAAAAGGATGAGAGGGTCAGGAGGTGCTGGCTCCCCCTCTCTAGTCAGGTTACCTGTCCTGGCATTGCCAGGGACACCCTCCTACTTGCCAAGCCCTTGGGTCCACACTACCCAAACCTATAGGGGCCACGTTCTGAGAAGGAAAGAAGAGGAAGGATTCCCTGAAGCTGGGTCTCAGTCTGCCTCCCCATCTGCCCACTGCAGGCCTCAGCTCCTGGTGCTGCTGAAGCTAGATGAGGACCTTCACGTGAAGTACCCACGGCTCCTCACCTTTGCTTCCCAGCTTAAGGCCGGCAAGGGCCTAACAATCGTTGGCTCCGTCATCCAGGGCAGTTTCTTGGAGAGCTATGGCGAGGCCCAGGCTGCTGAGCAGGTGCCTGCTGAGGGGTTGGGAGGAGCTGAGCCAGACCAGTGGTATCTGGGCTGCAGCTGGCGTGTAGGGAGGGGACCTGGCCAGCCAGGTGGGCAACACTTGCCATCTTTGAGCTGGAACAAGGAGTTAATAGCTGCCCCATCTTGAGGACATGGCTTCTGGGTGAGCAGCTTGTTCAGGCCTCCCCCACCCCTACGTAGTTACTGCACTAGGACCTTTGAAGGGACCCCGACAGGGGGATGCTGGTGGCCTTGCTTTCTGATGCTGGTGTGTTCCTCACAGACAATCAAGAACATGATGGAGATTGAGAAAGTAAAAGGCTTCTGCCAGGTAGTGGTGGCCAGCAAGGTGCGTGAGGGACTGGCTCACCTCATCCAGTCTTGCGGCCTAGGCGGCATGAGGCATAACTCCGTGGTGCTGGGCTGGCCCTACGGCTGGCGACAGAGTGAGGACCCCCGTGCCTGGAAGACCTTTATTGGTGTGTGAGGGGCTGGGCCAGGTGGACCAGGGGTCAGGGAATCTGAGGTGGCAGAAGCCAAGACTACAGGCTGGCAGTCATCCATGTCCCTCCTCCCTAGACACCGTGCGTTGCACCACAGCTGCCCATCTGGCCCTCCTTGTGCCCAAGAACATCGCCTTCTACCCCAGTAACCATGAGCGCTACCTGGAGGGCCACATCGATGTGTGGTGGATTGTGCACGACGGCGGCATGCTTATGCTTTTGCCCTTCCTGTTGCGCCAGCATAAGGTAGGCTGAGCAAGTGGGCATGGCAGGAGCAGCTGGGCTCGTGGAGTGCCGCCTGTGACTGAATCAGCCTCTTGCTCCTTCGCCACAGGTTTGGAGGAAATGCCGGATGCGCATCTTCACAGTGGCCCAGATGGATGACAACAGCATCCAGATGAAGAAGGATCTGGCCATCTTCCTCTACCACCTCCGCCTGGAGGCAGAGGTGGAGGTGGTGGAGATGGTGAGCTGCTCTTCCCCAGCCTGACCCTGAGGATGTGGAGGACCATGCAGTCCCAGTCCTCACAGCTTCCTCTCTCCCCAGCATAACAGCGACATCTCTGCCTACACCTATGAGCGCACACTAATGATGGAACAGCGGTCCCAGATGCTGCGGCAGATGCGGCTGACCAAGACTGAGCGGGAGCGAGAGGTCAGTGGCTGCTTTGGTTCAGGTTGAGGGCAGTGGCAGAGTTAGACCTTTGGAGACACTTTTAGACGAGGGTATCAGAATGACTCATCCCAAGCCTCACATGATACACACCTGTAATCTTAGCACTGAATTCTGAGAGGCTGGAGCAGGGAGCGAGAGGGACAGTTTGAGAGATTGGGATTGAGATTAAGATTGAGAAAGGGGCTGGGGATTTAGCTCGCTGGCACAGCGCCTGCCTGGCAAGCGCAAGGTTGTGAGTTTGAGTCCTGGTACCGGAAAAAAAAAAAAAAAAAAAAAGATTAAGATTGAGAAAAGGAGGAGAAGGAGGAAAGAGGGAAATAAATGACTCACCCTGGTCCCCCCCAAGCCAGTGCTTATTTCCTGGAGGCAGCACAGTTATGACACACCAGGCAGGACCCCCTTCTCCCAGGGGCCCGAGACTACTCCTCTGATTGTCCTCAGGCACAATTGGTCAAAGACAGGCACTCGGCCCTGCGTCTGGAAAGCCTGTACTCAGATGAGGAGGACGAGTCTGCAGCAGGGGCCGACAAAATCCAGATGACATGGACCCGAGACAAGCACATGACTGAGCCCTGGGACCCCAGCCATGCCCCTGACAACTTCCGGGAGCTGGTGCACATTAAGCCGTGAGTGCAGTAAAATCAGACTCAGCTACTTTGGGGTCTCAGGTAGAGGCAGGGAGGAGTCAGACAACCTATGTGGGAGGCTTCCTTGCTAGACGGTTCCCAGTGATCAGATGCATTACCTACAGGGACCAGTCCAATGTGCGACGCATGCACACAGCTGTAAAGCTCAATGAAGTTATTGTCACACGCTCCCACGATGCCCGCCTGGTCCTCCTGAACATGCCTGGCCCACCCAAAAACAGCGAGGGTGATGAGAACTGTATCCCTTTTTGGAGAGGCAGACAGTGGGAGATGGAAAACTGGAGGTGAGGTCAAGTTCCCTGGGTTCTTCTGGGTGGGGGTGGCCCTGGTTGCCCCTGGGTCCTGCTGTTGCCTCCTTGACCTGATGCTCTGCAGACATGGAGTTCCTCGAGGTGCTGACTGAGGGTCTTGAGCGGGTGTTGTTGGTGCGTGGTGGTGGCCGCGAAGTCATCACCATCTACTCCTGAGCCCAGTACAGTCTTATGACCTGGAGTGGGGGTGTCCAGGGCAACAGCCCTCCTCCCCGCAGCACCTACTTGCTGGCTCTGCTTTGCCCAGCCTTGCCTTGGACCAGCTTTGCTAGGTCTCCTGGAAAACCAGGCCTGGGCCTGGCAATGGAGATGGATCTGAGGTCCTATAGGACCCTGGGAGGTTTGGGGCCTTCCCCTCCAGGACCCCAGTAGGCCTGCCCTGCTAGAGAAGTCTGGTAGGGTTTCATGTGGAGTTTGAAGGTGCAGCCCGGCCCTGGAACACTATTTATTGTATATTTATTGTTTGCATGTCACCATCAGAGAGGAGGGAAAGGCAGCAAGGGAAGGGGTCGAGCCCAGCCTGCCTGCAGGAAGACCTGGCTCAGGCTACTGTGGGCAGGGACCCCCACCAAGCCAAGCAGAATGGAGCTGGCTGAGCTGAGGCCTGACTTTTTTCAATAAAACATTGTGTACTTCTGGGCCTCCTGCTGCCCCGGCTGTTTCCTCTGGCACCAAGGGAAGAACGCAGAACTGAACCCAGGCCCAGAGCCGGCTCCCTGAGGCTGTGCCCTTCCTGGCAGTGACAGTCTCTGGCCACCCCCATTGGCCAGGCTGCCCCTCCCACCAGCCCTGGGGCCCCTCCCAATCCCATACCAGATAAGGCCAGCCCAAGGCAGCTTCATCTGGAGTAGGCACGGGGCTGGAATGGGGCCGCCCGGCTCCCCATGGCAATGGGTGCTACTGCTGCTGCTGCTCCCCCCTGCTGCCCCCTTCTGGCTCCTCAATGTGCTCTTCCCCCCGCACACCACGCCCAAGGCTGAGCTCAGTAACCACACACGGCCTGTCATCCTCGGTAAGCCCCCACCAGGCCCCTGATGCACCAGCCCAGACCTTGGGGAGCCTGGGGCCCCAGCCCCTGGCAGCAGACACTGCCAAGACCCTCCTCCCCCTGCATTAGCCCTGATGCCTGCCTTGCCTCACTATGGGAAGGGACCAAGGACTGTCCTGCAGAGAAATTACCCTTTCCTTTACCACACTTTTCTGTATCTCTGGATTGCCTACTCCAGGGGGACAACATGGGGTGGGGGTACCTGATGTCTGCCCAGGACATTACAAGCTGTAGTCAGCAGTGGCCACACTGGACTGTGGGTCAGTCCCCACCATTTCTTCTTGGCCCCTTCCCCATCAAAGACAAGATGCCCAGCCCAGGGCCAGATAGCAGGAGAAGCCCATGAAGGCCTGCCCCCTGCTCTAGGCCCAGCCCCCACACCCCCATACCTTGGACTTTGGCAATAATAGAAAGCCAGGCTGGATGTTTGCTCTGTGGGGGCAGTGGTCAGTGGCCTTGGCTCCTGCACCTTTCCTCCCTACGGGGAGCTTGGGCTTTGGGCTACTAGGGAAGGGGATTGGAAAAGGGATGGGGAGGAAGGAAGGGTATGATCAGGAGAGGATACATGTTGTTAGTGCCCGGGAGTTAAGGGTTAGGGAGATGGAGGGGTGGGGTCGTGGTGGGGGAAACCAAGGAGTCCAGAGTGAGAGCCAGTGCCCACAGTGCCTGGCTGCCTGGGGAATCAGCTAGAAGCCAAGCTGGATAAACCGGATGTGGTGAACTGGATGTGCTACCGCAAGACAGAGGACTTCTTTACCATCTGGCTGGATCTCAATATGTTTCTACCCTTTGGGGTGGACTGCTGGATTGATAACACCAGGTATGTGCTATTTGCTCTTCCCAGCCTCACATTGCCCATTGGCTACTGGCTGCTGAATTTCCTACTGCCCCCAGGGTTGTCTACAACCGCAGCTCTGGACGTGTGTCCAATGCCCCTGGCGTAGAGATCCGTGTCCCTGGCTTTGGCAAGACCTATTCTGTTGAGTACTTGGACAGCAACAAGCTAGCAGGTGTGTGTACTGAGAGACAGGGTCAGGGGTTCTGGGTTGTGATGAGCCAGCAAGGTTGACCCATAGGTGTCGTAACCAGAGCCCCATTGCCGCTGCTTCCCTATAGGTTACATGCACACCCTGGTACAGAATCTGGTGAACAACGGGTATGTGCGGGATGAAACAGTGCGGGCTGCCCCTTATGACTGGCGCCTAGAGCCCGGTGAGTGTCTGCAGGTGATGGGCCTGGAGCAGGGCAAGTGGCCTCTGACTCTGTTGCCTGACCCATCATCCACGCCCGCCCCCTGCAGGCCAGCAGGAGGAATACTACCAGAAGCTGGCCGGGCTGGTGGAGGAAATGCATGCTGCTTATGGGAAGCCTGTCTTCCTCATTGGGCACAGCCTTGGCTGCCTGCACTTGCTCTATTTCTTGCTGCGTCAGCCTCAGTCGTGGAAGGACCGCTTCATTGATGGCTTCATCTCACTTGGGGCTCCCTGGGGTGGCTCTACCAAGCCAATGCTGGTCTTGGCCACAGGTAAGAAGGCCTCTGATCACCTTCATCCTGTGAGCCATCGGGGGTAGAATGAAGCAGACCGTGGAGCTGCTATCAGGGGTATTATCTGCCATTCCTAGGGTATGCCTGCTGTCATTAACTGCCCAAGAGCAATATCCTTAGCAGGGCCACTAGGATGGCTCTTCCCAAATTCTGTGTAGTAATGACAAAGAGGAAGTGAACCCCAGCAATCTGACTCAACACAGTTTGTTCCTTGTGGCTCCAGGTCCGATCCACTTTTAGCTTCCTCTTGTTCCCAGAAGCCTATGCCCAGGCATTTCTTTCTTTTTTTTTTTTTTTTTAGATAGGGTCTCGCTCTGCAGTTCAGGCTACCCCTAAACTCCTTTGTAGCCCAGGCTGGCCTCAAACTCTCAGCAGTCCTCCTGCTTCAGCCTTCTAAGTGCTGAGATTACAGGTGTGTACTACCACACCTGGCAGCATTTCCCTTACTGAGAAATCCTCCACAGCCAGGTCTAGACCCAAGAGCCCCACCTGCCCTTCCCTGAGGGGTAGGCCAGGGACCCAGCAGACACAGATGCCACCTATTGAGAACCCACTGTACACAGCCAGGGTTGGCCTTCCCCCAGAAGCTCACAATCAGGTGAAATAAAAACACAATACATCAGTAAATGGCAGGCCATCTTGTTTCACTCTTCCCAAAACTATCCTGTAGCACCTATAGGCCTCACACAGTGCCTGAGAAAGAAAAGCCAGCACCCCCACACCATGCACAAAGCTCATCCTCAGGAAAGATACCCCCACCTGAGGCCTTACAGCCCTGTTTTATAGAGATACCATTATGGCCTTTTAATAAGCACAGGTTGAGCACCCACTGAAAACCAGGCCTGCTCTAGTCTTGACAAAACAATCCAGGCCAGGAACAATCTTCAGCATCTCATTGAGCTTAGATTAGGGGTAAATTGTGCACCAGAGGTAGCCAGGCCCAGCTTCCTGTCCTGTCTTGCTCCATGTTCACAGGTAACAACCAGGGCATCCCACTCATGTCCAGCATCAAGCTGAGAGAGGAGCAGCGCATAACGACGACTTCCCCCTGGATGTTTCCCTCCTACCAGGTGTGGCCTGAGGGCCATGTGTTCATTTCCACACCAAGCTTCAACTACACAGGCCGTGACTTCCAACGCTTCTTTGGAGACCTGCATTTTGAGGATGGCTGGTACATGTGGCTACAGTCACGTGACCTGCTGGCAGGACTCCCGGCACCTGGTGTGGAAGTATACTGTCTGTATGGTGTGGGCCTGTCCACCCCCAGCACCTACATCTATGACCACGGCTTCCCCTACTCGGACCCTGTAAAAGTGCTTTATGAGGATGGTGATGACACAGTGGCCACGCGCAGCAATGAGCTCTGTGGCCTCTGGCAGGGCCGCCAACCCCAGCCTGTACACTTGCTGCCCCTGAACGGGACACAGCACCTCAATATGGTGTTCAGCAACCAGACACTGGAGCACATCAATGCCATCCTACTGGGTGCCTACCGCTATGACACCCCTGCACGCCCAACTGCCAGCCCAAGGCCCCTGCCTCCTGAATAAAAGACCTTTGCTGCTGTAAGCCCTGTGTGTTATGAGTCAAGAGGGAAGGTATTATTGGGGCCCTCATATCCGGGATTCATGCTTCAGGCCCAGGGCTCAGTAGAGCTTGAGGCAAGATAGGCTGTGCTTACACTGGACCCTAGGGTGTGTGGCTCCGCATTCTTCTGGTTGAGCTGTTCAGGTAGTGCGCCCTGTACCTGCTTTTGTGCAGGGTGTAGCAACTGGAGTTGGCTGTACCCACAGCTGCAGGTTGGAAGACACAAAGAATGAGCTGAGCTGTTTGTCTCAGCTCCTGATGGCCCTTTGAAGTGTTGGGTGGGTAGCAGATATACAAGAATTTAGAATCTGGGGGCTGGAGGTGTAGCCCAATGATAGAACACAAGGCCCTGTAGTCCATCCCCAACACCAAAAACTAAAGTTTAGCCAGCTGTGGTGGCACGTGCCTGTGACCACAGCACTAGGGAGGCTGAGGCAGAGGATTACCATGAGTTTGAGGCCAGCCTGGACTACACATCAAGACCCTGTCTCAAAAAATAAAGTTTAGAATCTGGGGGAGTGAGTTGGGCCTGATAGCACATACCAGTACTGTAATCCTAGCATTCTAGAGGGTGAAGCAGGATTGGAATGTCAAGTCAGCCCGAACTACATAGCCTGTCTCAAAACAAAAAAAATCCAGGGCAGCCAGGTGTGGTGGCACATGCCTGTAATCCCAGCACTGGGGAGGCTGGAGCAAGAGGATGATTGCAAGTTTGAGACCAGCCTGGGATGCAAAGTGAGCTCAAGCCCAGCCCGAACTGCATAGCGCAAGACCCTGTCTCAGAGACATTTAAAAAAAAAAAAAAAAAAAGAAAAAAAAAATCCAGGGCAATGATAGCTATTAATCAGATCATTCTATTATGAAGGCTTTTTTTGTTGTTGTTTTGTTTTTGGTACTGGAAATCGAACTCAGGACCTTGCACTTGCCAGGCAGGTGCTGTGCCGCTGAGTTATATCCCTGGCCCATGAAGGTTTTATTTATAGGGTTGGGGCTGAAATCCAGGGCCTCATGCATACTAAGCAAGCATTCTACTGCTGAGCTACACCTCCAGCCCACAGTGCTGCCTGCAGAGAGGGAGAGGGAAAATGGAAGGACCAGCATCACTGGCTGATTGAGACTTAAGTGTCTGAGGTTTCCAGGAGGAGGCAAAGGCAAAAAAGGCAGGAATTAGAAGAAAGGTGACAAAGGACGAACGTCAACCATGCCTACTACATTGGGAGGCAGTAACAATGCCACCAGAGATCTGGCCACAGGCTCCACAACATCAGTGCGGTGGCACTTGTAGCTAGTCACCGTTAGTGTAAGAGGCTGAGGATACCTGGCTGGAAGGTCATGGAAGTTGAACAACGGCCAGAGGTGACCCTCTGCTCTGGACAGAGGAATCAGAGAATGGGGTGGAGGGTTTGGCAAAGGATCCCTTTCCAAGCTACTTAGGACGAAAGTAAAGGTGAAAGTGAAAGAAGACTCAGGAAACCCTTCTGAAGGAGGGTAGATGCAAAAGCGAAAGCAGGAAACAGCTTCAGCCGTGCAGCCCCACAGAAGCCGAGGCTGAGACCTTTCTGCTGCCTGGTCCTACTCATCAGACTGACGCATCGGTCCCCATCGCAAGGGGCCCCGCCTGACGTGAAATGCAGAAGCCTGTATTGGCCCCCCAAGGAGGCTTCTGCTTCGAGAATTGCCAGAGGTGATGGGGGGGAGGGGGTGCGCCCGGGGAGGCTTCTGCTTCGAGAATGGTGGCGCGGGGTTGGGAGCGGGGGCGGTGCGTCCAATCTGCCTGTTCTATGCTGTGGGCCTTCTTTTCCGGGTGCGGGTAGGGGAGGTGTGTGTTAAGATTTGGATTGCAAATTTGCCCGGGAGATTAGGGAGGTCTGGACAGACTAGACGGTTGGAGAATCCGACAGGAGCCGGAGAAGCTGAACCCAAACCTGAGCCTCCCTCCTCCCTTTCCAGAAATGCATCCTTGGAACGCGCCTTTCCGGGTCCCCGGGTCCCTCGTGCACACAAGACCGGGACCACCATCGCAGGACTGGTGTTCCGAGTGAGCAAGGGCTTGGTACTGGGGGAATTAGAGGAACGGCCAAGGTGGGAGGACCGGATGAGCACTGAGCGGCCCTTCCGCGTCCGCAGGATGGTGTCATCCTGGGAGCAGATACGCGGGCCACTGACGATATGGTCGTAGCGGACAAGAACTGCGAGAAGATTCACTACATCGCCCCCAAAATTTAGTGAGAATCCCTAAGCCCAGTTCCAGCACGCAAGAAAGAACCGCCCTCTCGCTCCTACCCTAGGCCCTTAATGTCCAAGCCCTGCCCACACCCTTTGTCCCTTCGCCCTCAGTTGCTGTGGGGCTGGAGTAGCCGCCGATGCCGAGATGACTACACGGATGGCAGCGTCTAACATGGAGCTACACGCGCTATCCACGGGCCGCGAGCCTCGAGTGGCTACTGTCACCCGCATCCTACGCCAGATGCTCTTCCGGTACGATGAGCCGACTAAAATGGGAGGAGAATTGCAGGGAAGCAGCTAATAGGAGGGACAGGGGAAAGGGAGGCTGTGATGGGCGGGGAACCAGGAGGAGGCCGGCCCAAGAGAAACCAAACAACAGGAAGGGGTGATGTCAGCGCAGGCGGCCAAGCCAGGGAAGGGGCGGGGCTCGCGTCAGGGGCGGTGGTGCCAGAGGCTTGGCCTAGGTCCTGCTTGCAGATAACCACGCCCCCTGCAAACAGGTACCAAGGCCACGTGGCGGCATCCCTGATAGTGGGTGGAGTAGACCCGACAGGACCGCAGCTGTATGGCTTGCATCCCCATGGGTCCTACAGTCGCCTTCCCTTCATGGCCCAGGGTGAGTACTTTCACGACCCCTGCCCAGCAACCCTTAGCCTCAAGTTTGTACCCCAGACTAGATGGATGCAACTGACTTCAAATGCCCCTCCCGCCTGCAGGATCTGGGCAGGATGCGGCTCTGGCGGTGCTGGAGGACCGGTTCCAGCCGAACATGACAGTGAGCAACCTCTGCCCCCAACTACATGGTCACTGATGGGAAGTGCACCCAGGAGCTGGGGGAGTGCGGAGAGACTGTGGCCCAATATGGAAGGCAGAGAAAGGTTTTGGGAGAAAAAAGAGAAGGAAACTGAGTAGATACTGAGTGGAGGGAAGGTGGAGAAGCGTGGTCCTCACAGTGCCAAAGCTTCCAGGGCAGACGTTGAAGTTCACAGAGGACCATTAGGAGCCAACGGAAGAGGAAAACTGTGGTGGGGTTCTATATAAGGCCTGAAGTCTGGACTTTGGAAAGGGATGAAAATGGGTAATCTGGGTGAGGTGTCGCACACCTGTAATCCCAGCACCCGGAAGGCTTGCTTCGAGTTCGAGGCCAGCCTGAACTGCAAAGTGAGACCCCGTCTCAAAAAAAAAGAAAATGGGTGACTATGTGTCTAAGAGGTGGCCAAGACCTAGAGAGAAATCCAGTGACCCAGAGGCGGTGGGGGCCAAGACAATACTAGGTGGGCAGACTGCTGGCCACAGTTGTAGCTAAATTTGTGCAGAGGAAAGTGAGTGGAGAGACATAGAGTCTTGGGAGAGGCAGGCAGAGACCTGGGGAGGAAAGTTGGGGTGGAGGAGCAGAGAAGAGGTTGAGTGTGTACAAGTGGTAAAGTCTGAGCTTCAAGATTAACAAAGATCCCAGGCTGGAGCCTGAGGAAACACTGGAGGGTCCATTACACCTCACATACACATCATTACAGCTGGAGGCGGCGCAGGGGCTGCTGGTGGAAGCCATCACCGCAGGGATCCTGGGTGACCTGGGTTCTGGGGGCAGCGTAGATGCGTGTGTGATCACTGCAATGGGCGCCAAGCTGCTGCGAACACTCAGTTCACCTATAGAACCCATGAAAAGGTGGGAAAGGGGGAACTACAAGGAAGATGGGGCAATAGCTGGGGACACAAATAAGGGGCTGAAAGAAGACAAGCCACATGCTGAGAGGCTGCTCTTCCCCTTTCCCAGACTTGGCCATTACCGAGTGGCACCTGGAACCACAGCAGTCCTGACCCAGACGGTGCAGCCATTGAAGCTGGAGCTCCTGGAGGAAACTGTGCAGGCCATGGATGTGGAGTGAAGTCACCTGAGGCTTTAGAGCTCCAAATGAGTGAAACCAACCTGGGAAAATACAGACACCTAAAGAGATGGCTGAGTCTATTCTTGGGTGGAATGGGGCAGGCTGCCAGCAGGGCTCTGTAGCTAAATCACCTGGCCTAGTCACAAGGTCAAGGTAGAAAGCTTTCATCCTCTCTCCCCTCAAAAACTTCATCTGTGACTCCACATCAGCTTCCCCCACCACTCCCCCTCCTTGCTCTTACCCTCTAGTCCACTGTTGTAAATCCCACAAAACCCAGGGACAGCTCCATCCCAGAGCCTTTTCCCTGGTTCATCAGTCACCCAGAACAAAGCCCACACATCTTACTCAGGCCTGCCCTGAGGGCTTTTGTGCTAACAGAGGAGCTGCTCCCTAGGTCCAAGAGCAAGTTCCCACCAAGTGTTCCATTCTCCTACACCTTTTCCTGTGACACTGAGGACCAGGCTCACCTGAGGCCTTTATACAAAGCTGGGCTTTATCTGCACATGCTGGGCTCTGAGTAGGCAGGTCAACTCCTGTTTTGATGGGCTGACAGGGAGTATAGGATTCATGGGGAGCTATGACACATTTATCTAAGAAACTTACTGAGCAGTGACTGAGCTCCACTGGGGCTTCCAAACTGTCTGCCCTCCTTTAGGGAGGGTTTATATCAGGCTGGATAGCCCTGGGCCCCTAATTACGCATGATCATCTACCATCCATGCCTCTATCCACCACTCATTCATCTCTTGCTTTTGGACCAAGGTGTTTTGTATTGTTTTGAGACAGAGTCTTGCTTTGTAGTATAGGCTGACCTTAAACTCACTATGTAGCTGAGGTTGGCCTCCAACCTCAGCTGGGGCACGCAGTGATGCCTCAGCCACGCCAAGTGCTGGAATTATAGGTGTGCAGCACCATGCTCCACTTGGACTAAGGCATTTTTGAGTCAGTAAAGTCCTCACATCCCTGGCAGGAGACCTGTCACTCACCTGTGACAACTTTGTAGCGTCTTTTCTCTTTCAGTTCAAGTTCAGCCTGGAGCTCAATAACAAATGGGTTGTAGACACTATGGCAAGTTTAGAGGTTTGATGGCTGTCACCCTTCAACCATCAGCCTCAGTCCAGGGTCTGCCAGTCGCCCAGGGCTCAGCTCATACTTAGTGAGAATGTAGGGTCCAGGGTTTGTGTCCTACCCTACTTCATGATAGAGTCATCATCATCTCTGAGAAAACTTCCAAATTCATGAACCTCTGTTAGGATTAGAATTTGCCAGAATCTCACTCTCCGGCCTTTCACAGGAGAGCTGAGTGCAACTGGCTGTTTCCTCTGCCACTCTTGGATTCTGAGCAGCATTCTCTGACAGCGCAGAAACACCTGAAACACTTTCCTGGTGCCAGCCATCAGGCTGACATTATAGACCTAATTTAACTGTATCTCTTTGGTACCTAGTACCCAACACCTGGGGTGTGAGATGGTTCAAAGAACCAATCAGAGGCCAGGATTTGGGGGTGGTGGATGTGAAAGCCTCACACCTGGGCTGTCTGTTAAGTCCAGACTTACGTCAGGGGACCTTGGCCTAGGGACTCCACCTAAGTGAAGCATGGGAAGGGGCGAAGCTTACACAGCTGGCCTAGGGCTTTGCCCCAAGGACAAGGATGCCCATAAATAAAGCCAGGCTCAATGCTCATGCTCATACTTGCCACCATGTTACTGCTCAGCCTGACCCTTAGCCTGGTTCTCCTAGACTCCTCCTGGGGTAAGTGAGCCAAAATCAGCCCACAATGAACAGCCTGGAGCAACTCAGCTCCCAGCAGCAAACCAGAGGCCCAGGGAAGAGACCAATCTGACTGGAAGGGAAGCAGCTGAACAGCATGGGAAAAGGAAAAAGGATGTGGCAGGACAGAGTAGCAGGAAGGGGCCTGTGGGGCTATGAAAGGGCAAAAGGTGGGTAGGGACCTGTCTCACAAAAGGGGCAGGAACTTGAGCCAGGCCCAAGAGAGCTGAGGAAGCTGAGCTGTTGAAAATTAGGTGCATATCTTAGGAAGAGCCCTCTGGCTACATGAAGGGTATGAATTGTTCAGCAGTGGAGGGCTAGGGAGGAGACTATCACAGGGGCCAAACAGAAAAGTGGTCTGGGTTGAAGGGCCGAGGTGCAGCTGGGGGACTGTGGGGGCTGGGTTGGAGAGAGGTGGGGAATGGATAAGACTTGCGGGGTAGGCTGGCTGTGGTAACTCTGACAGCTGTGCAGGCCCATTAGGTGCTTAGGAGTAGAGCTAGTAGGAAGTACTGAATTTGGATCCTGCTGGGGGCACCCACAAGGAGGTGGAGAGAAGTGGGCTGGGGTGTGGATCCTCATTAGCACAATGGCCAGGCTGCGGCGTTCCTGCCATCAGTCCAGCGCTGAGCTTCAGCCAGAGGATTGTCAATGGGGTGAATGCGGTATCAGGCTCCTGGCCCTGGCAAGTGTCCCTGCAGGTACATGCACCCTAGGGGCAGGGCAGGGGTCCTGGGTGCTTCATGCTGATATACCTTGAGCCCACCCACCTCCCTAACCCTTGACCCCAGGACAGAAATGGCTTCCACTATTGTGGTGGTTCTCTCATCAGCCCGAACTGGGTGGTAACTGCTGCCCACTGCAACATCAGGTGAGTGTGTGTATTCCACCTGCCCTGCTTGGCCCACCGCTTCCTACCTACTTTCCTTCGATCCACCCCTTCTTGCTCTGTGGCTGTCCAACGCCTCTCCCCCTGCAGTCCTGGCAGCCACTCTGCTGTCCTGGGCGAGTATGACCTATCATCCAAGGCTGAGCCTGTGCAGGTGCTGGCCATCTCAAAGGTGAGTGCCTGGCTGCCTATGTGGGAAGACCAAACTGCAGGTAGGTTGCTCTGGATACAGGAATGCAGGCATGCCCTGCTCCACCAACCTCAGCACCAACTCTGGGTACCTGTTCCCACCTTGGCCCTACATTATTCTTTTCTGGCCCCATAGGCCATTACACATCCAAGCTGGAACCCCACCACTCTGAACAATGACCTGACGCTCCTGAAACTGGCCTCACCAGCCCAGTATACAACACGCATCTCACCTGTCTGCCTGGCTTCTTCAAATGAGGCACTATATGATGGCCTCAAATGTGTCACCACCGGCTGGGGCCGCCTCAGTGGCGTGGGTAGGAACTCAGGCCTGAGCTGGAGAGAGGGTGATAAGTTTGGGCCAGTCTGACTATCTCTTCCTGGCCCACAGGCAATGTGACACCAGCACGTCTGCAGCAGGCAGTTCTGCCCTTGGTCACTGTGAATCAGTGCCAACAGTACTGGGGTTCAAGTATCACTGACTCCATGGTCTGCGCAGGTGCTTCAGGTGTCTCCTCATGCCAGGTGAGCACAAGCACCCTTTCCTCTGCACTGGCCCACAGCATATCCCAGCTAACCTGCCGAACTGACCTCTCCTCTCTTCTACCCTGACAGGGTGACTCTGGAGGCCCTCTTGTCTGTCAGAAAGGGAGCACATGGGTGCTTATTGGTGTTGTCTCCTGGGGCACCAGTAACTGTAATGTGCGAGCACCTGCTGTATATGCTCGTGTTAGCAAGTTCAACGCTTGGATCAACCAAGTCATAGCATACAACTGAGTCTACCATAGGCCTTCTGCCCCATCTCAACCTAATAAAGACTCCAACCTGTCCTCTTGTGTACTTGTCTTTCTCCTGGCTCAGGAAAAAGGAAAGCTCTTGGAGGTCCCACCCACACCCCCACTTGAACTTTATCTTTTGATACAAGAAGGGGCTGAGGTCAAGCGGTTCCTACAGTAGCCATCGCAGATGGGGCGCCCATCCCTCCTCCACTGGGGCAATCTTTTGGTATCACAGCACAGAGCTAGGGATGTTGGAATGAATGGGCAGCCTTCCCTGGGGAGGGCACCCTGTTTATTGAATACAGAGGATACATTTACAAACTGAGTACACAAAATAAATAACTGCACATTCTCCATCCAGGGTCCGTGAGAGGGAGGCCCAATACTCCAAACTCCTTTGTCCTACTCTCAGGACCAGGTCTGCCCTGGGCAAGAGAGGAAATAAATTCCCAGGACTTCAGGACCCTAGACATATTTGGGAAAGTGGCAGGAAATTCTGAGGCTGTGGGGCTTGGCCCTTCTATTCCCTCTTGCCCAGAGCAACAGGGACAGAGGAGGGGGTATATAAGGCACAGTCAGCTTGGCACACAGTGGTCTCTTTGGCTTGGTATCACACTGAAGGTGGCACATACAGAAAGAGGAGAGTGTGGCCCAAGACCACCCACTGGGAGCAGCTAAGTGAGGGTCAAACTCTCCCAGCTGGCAGGATCCTAGGTAAGGCAGAAGCTCGGCCCTGGCCCCTTCTTACCCTTTAAAAGCAGCTATGGAGGGAGGCCTTGGGCTTCAGCATAGTTGGTGGTGACAGGGAAATACCATGGCAGCTACTGGTACAGTTCTGGCTCAGACCTCTGGGAACACCTGCCCTGCTCGCCACCTCCTGTAAGGGCTCCCTCTAGCCTGAGACTCGGTGGGGCCCAGATTGGAAGATTAATGCTACGAAAGGAAGTGGGCACTGGATGGAAAGGACAAGGGTAGCTCTCACAGCAAGACCAGTACCCCAGGCACCCAGGGTTCAGAGGCAGGTCACACAGTATGGCTAAGTTCCAGGGTGAGGTGCACAAAAGCTGAGAAAGAGGGCTGAACAGCCCAGGACCCTCTTGCAATGCAGCAGCTCCTTCCTTTTCACTTCCTTTTGGAAGACTGGGTATGCAATATGGACATCCACTGCTCACCTCTGGCTACCTATTCCCAGGCCAGACACTAGATGGCGCCTTCATGAAGCTGCAGAGGAGGGCATGGTGGCCCTGAAACGAAGAGGCAATGGATACCAAAGGATGGCACTAGAGCTGACAATGGGATCCTTAAGGCGAACCCTCTGCCTTGGCCCAGGTGCCCCCATCCCCCAGGTAGCAGCAATGGGGCTCCCTTTAACCCCCACAGTTGGGAAGGAGGCACCTGGAGAATGAAATGGGCATCCAAGAAGGAGAGGGAGGCAATGGAGGTCTCTCCAGAGAAACTGAGAGTGGTGAATAGGAACCCTCTCAGTCAGCTCAGCTGGAGCTGAGGTGAGCCTACACCATCAGGGCTAAGGTCCACGCCAGCGTACTGCGTCCAGAGGTCCTGGCAAGTGTTGGGGCCAGGAAGGGTCTCCGGCAGCACCACAAAGGAAGACAGATTTGCAATGGGAGACACGGGCTTAGATCTAACCAGGAGCTCTTGGTCCAGTCAAGGCACCTGGGGCCTGCAGTGTACTAAACCAAAGCTAGGCCTGCCATTTGGAGCCTAATCTTACAGATTAGAATGCCAAAAAATGAGAGGAGCTAGGGAGGAATGCTCTGTGGATAAAAGAGGAGTGCCAGAACTGTTCCAAAGGTCCTGGGCCATAGGACACTACCCAGCACTGCAAGCCCCTTTGGTCTGAGGAACAGCCAAAGGATGAAGGAGACAGTGAAAGCTAGGACCTGTCCCTTCCCCCAACTCTACAGAGCAGCTTCCCACCAAAACGGGAATCAGTGCCAGGCCAGGTTCCCGGATAAGGGGTCTCAGCCTCCTGGGCCACCTCCACTCCATCACACCAAACCCAGGTCCATTTGAACAGGGGCTGCTGAAGGCATGGAGAAGGTACTGGGGTCAGGTATTCTCTGCATACTAGTGGCCATGAAGCCTATTTCAAAAGAGAGTATTGGGCCCAGATGGCACAGCAGAGTGCGGCTAAGCTGGGGCCACAGGGTGACTGTGCCGCAGCTGGTGGCTCAGCCATTATACTGCTGCTGATATCGCAGGTTTAGCTCCCGCAGCTCACGCTCACGCACGCGGCGTGACTTGTTGGAGCGTGTAGAGCGGCTGGATCTTGTAGACTGGGCAGACTTGGTGCTCTGGCAGCGTGAGGAGGCACGCTTGAGGAGGTTCTGGGAGATGGAGCGGTGCAGATTCTTCATAGACGAAGAAGCTGCCATGCTCACCACCCATGGGTGCCTCAAGGCCTGTAGTGCAGTCATTCGGGCTCCAGGGTCCACAGTCAGCAGGCGGTCAATGAAGTCCTTGGCCAGGTTGGACACACTAGGCCAGGGCTAGAAGACAAAGACAAGCGTTAGAGTGAGAACACCCAAAACCACTCTCACAGCTACATGATGCTGCCGGCAAGCACTAGGACCTGCCCTGGATCCCTGCATTCCCTAGGGAGAGGTGTCACCTGCTCCTCCCATGTAGCATCCTGGGCTTAGCCCACTTACCCAACACTGGCCCAGGCTGCTGAGCAGAAGCTGTTCTCTAGTGATAAGATGTATGACAAGGAAGAAAAGAACCTCACTTTTTATCCCAGAGAACACTTTTAAGTACTCTAGAGCCAAAGCTTGGCTCACAGCCTACCTGAGGGTGAAGACCTCTAATCTACCTGAAGACTACCATAACTCAGGGACATCTTAAGGACTCAAACTTTCCCACCACATCTTGAGTCTGACTTAAATTCCAATCCCTGGGTGCTCAGATCAGGCCCCTTCAAAGGGAACATCCTAGCCCCAGCCATGAAGAGAAAAGGAAATAATTCAGAGCATCTAAATTTATCAATCTGCTGATAGAACAGGGGCTCCCGGGGCCAGAGAGAGACCAAGATTCTTGTCAGGAATAGCAATAAAGCTGAATCCCACAAGCCAGGAACCTGAACACAGACGGATCACAGGCTTTCTTACTTCACATGCACACCTAGCCAAGCCATGGACCCCTGCAGCTCCCAACCAGTTTGAGGCAGTTCTAGAAGGGCCTCTCACCAGGCCTTCCCTAAGCACTTAAGCATCTCCATCTCCAGAGAGGCACAGTCTCATACCAGGCACCAACCCCTGCTGCTCGTCAAGCGGCCAGCCCGTTAGTACCAGATTGATCCACCCCTCCTGCTCCCCCAGACTCTCGCCTTATCAATTACTGTGTACATGTGGCTGTGTGCAGAATGCCAATGGACTAATTTGTCCAAAGGCCAGCCCAGTTCTTTCTGGCAGCCCCAGCATTCCCCATGTTTGAAGAGTTGGGAGCAGTTGGTGCAAGGATGGGAGGGGCTCCCCAAGCCAATGTAAATCAAGCCAATGGGATCCTGACCAATAGCACCTAGCCTACCCCTTGTGCACTGAAGAACTTGCAGAGGGAAGTTGGCCAGGCTGAACACAGGGAGGTGGTCCTCATCTACCCTGCTGACAGTGAGGCAGGGTTTAGGCTGACCTCCAGAATAGCAGCTCCTGGGAAGCCCTTGCAAGGCCTCCAACAGGGCTCAGAAAAGGCCTTCCATACTCCTCCACAGTCAGACTTTAGGCCTCAAGTCCGATTCAGCACCTCCTAAAAATGCATTCAGTCATCACAGCCCAACTCACCTGCTTGGCCCCTGGAGCTTAAGTAAGTCTATCAACCTATGACTGGCTGTTTGAGCATGAGAAAAAGAAAAATGCTAAAAGTCATGTTCTTCAGTTTCCATAGCTCTACCTGCTTGCCCTGGTGAAGGGCATAACTCTGGCCACAGTGTATATACTTGGGACCAAACCAAGGACACAGATGGGCCTCAAGTGGCTGACAGATGGGACAGGTCCCAAAGATTACCTGGTCAATCTCCCAGAGGTTTCTACCTACTTCTGGACTCATATGAAGCACGGAGACTGGCAGGAAATACTGAGGTCAGCTGTCTTTGCCTCTTAGACACACTCAGGCCTCTGTCTGCCATGGGATCAGAGGACAACTTCTATACCCAGGTGTCTTAGTTACTTTCCTTGTTGCTGAGACAAAATGCCCGACACCCAAAGTTAAAGCAAGTTTCAGTTCACAGTTTGTAGAGGTTTCAGTCTATAATCTACTGGCTCCAAGGCAAGGAGGCATGACAGAGGGACATCAAAGAATAGAAATAGTTCATGGTGGAGCAGAGCAGGCAAAAAGCAGCAAAGCAGCAAAGTAGCAAGTGACGAGGTAGTGAAGAAGCAGCAACAACTCTCTTACTGTCCCTTATATTCCATCTAGGCCCCCAAAGCAGATGGCACTCACACCCAGAGTTGGGCACCCTTAATCCTAGCATTGAACACTCAATTCCAGCATCACACACCCTAGAATCAGCCACCTCTGAAAAGCTCCACCTCCGACAGTGTGAGGCTTTGGGGAGACATCTAGATACAGGCCATAACAGCAGGTGCCAACCTACACTCTTCACAAGTCTCTGGAGCTGTGTAGGTGAGGGGCTGAGCCCTCAGAGAGACTGTGGGAGGAGGATATCACCGCCACTCTGACTCTGACCATCAAGTTGGTTGCTTTTCTTCCAAACCCAGGGTCCCTAAAGAGTTCTTGTGCCCTTGCAGTTAGGGTATTTATTCCTGATGTGTAACAGCAGAAGAGTGGAAAAGAGGCAGGAACTCCCATGAATGTTTCCTTAACTCATCCTCCTGCTGGATCAAAGCCACTCCTCAGCAGTGGAGTCCAGCTCTCCCTTGGAGGGAGAGGCATCCACATGGAAAGGTAGTTTGTTCCACCTCAGAGGACTCATCTCCCTCCTCCCTGTTCCCTCCACTGGCTGTACACAGCTCTAATATCACAAGGGTCTGGCAAGAACATTTCCTAAGCCACTAGTGGTATTCTCACCTTGAGCCCAAGGGCTAAGGGAACAAAGAAAGGAGCAGATCCCCAACCAAAGCTGCTTCTTTCTGGCAGAGAGAAGGAAATTGCTTCTTTCCAGCATCAAACCCTACTCACAGGCTATCCTAGCCTTCCTCTGGCAGTAGGCTGACCACTCACACATTAGGCTGTGAGTGAAAGATCTGGGTCTCTTCTAAATGGCATCTGAGTGACAGATTAAAGTGTAAGACTGAGGAGCCAGAGATATAGCCCAGTAGCAGTGTCTGCCTCACATGTGCCAGGCCCTGGGTTCATTCCCCAGCACTGTAGGAAGAATAAAATAAAACAGGGTGAGACTACAAGTCCAGCAATGTGCATTCTAACTGTACCTTCCCTGTGTAACATGAGAGAAATCACAGCTCCTCTGAATACAATGAATTCTAAGTCTCTCCCAGTTCCTAAAGTCCTAGGTTCTAAGAACACAGATGTCAGAACATCTTTTCTCCTCTCTTGGCCAAACATGAGGCACAGAGCACACCAGCTGATGTTTCAGCTGACCTCTTGACTCCCATCAGTTCTTTTTTTTGGCAGTGGTGGTGCAGTGTTAGGAGGGACAACAGGATCTCACTAAGTTGCCCGAGCTGGCCTCAAATCACAGTCCTTATGCCTTAGCCTCTCAGGCAGCAGGGATTACAGCTGTTACCCACTGCACCTGGCTCCTATGGGTTCTTTATCCAGCCCGTGACTCTGGAAAGGCTCTCTGGCAGAGAAGCTAGCCTTACCACAGTGCTGCCAGGGGAAGGAGGGGGATGAACAAAGCTGGGCTTCACTACCATGACTCAGTTCTTCCCTCAGCTTTGTCTCAAAATATATTTTTGTATTTTCAGCTCCAGTGTCCTTACCCTCAAAAGCCTCCTTTCTGTACTTACGTGGGCCTAAATGAGAGCAGAGAAAAAGGTACAGAGAAAATTGTGGGAACTCAAGTTCTAGGTTTACTGAGGAGAGCAGAACTCTCAGTATGACAAGGACAGCATATTCTGACGCTGCCCACGAGGATAAGCATTTTGAAAAATTCAGGAGGATTAGACACTGGGTGGCAGTAGAGCCAGCATCTCCTCCTCTGGTCAAGATAGCCTGTCCTGGCACCTAGGCATCCAGGTCAGACAGGATCCATGCCCTGGTACCCAGCAGACACCAGGGAAGAGTCAGGGGGGTGAGAGAGTGAGAGAGAGACAGAGAGAGAGAGAGGAGAGGAGAGAGGGGGACAGCGGGACAGTGGAAGAGGAGGAGAGGGAAAGGAAGAGGAGGAGGGAAAGGGAAGGGGAGACGCAGGGGGAGAGGGAGAGAAAGACAGAGACAGAGACAGAGACAGAGACAGAGACAGAGAGAGAAGAACCTGAGGGGAGAAAAAGAAGATAATTTTTTTTGTTTAGTTTGGTTTGGTCTTCTAAGATAGGGTCTTACTATGTTATTCAGATTGGCCCAGGCAATCCTCCTGCCTCAGCCTCCTGAGAACTGGGATTAGAGAATGGGCTTTTTTAAAGAGGCAGTGCTGACGGTATACACTAGTGGCAAGGCCTTGTCTAATCTAGTATGTTTAAGTTTCTGGGTTCAATCCTCAGTACCACACACACACAAAAAGAAGATAAAAACAAAATGAGAAAAGACATGGCAACTCAAAGGTTAGGAAAGCTGTGATCTGAAACTTGAGATGAATAACTTCATACAATCTTGTGCCTCCACATGTACCCCCCCAGAGCCCATGAGGTGAAGGAAAAAGATGAGAAGGAGCAGATACAACTCAAGAGCCACAGATTGCTGCCTGCAATTGTGTAGTTAAGAGGATGCCAACAGCCTGTGCCAACAACTTAGCAGTGTCTGCACAATGTCCTACAGCAAGGCTGTAGATCAGAAAGACTGCTACATAGTGATCTTTAATTTCCATTTAAGGCTTCTGCTGAGGCCAACTGGTTTCCAAGGCTCAGCCTGGCTGCTGTGTTTTGTTGTGTTTTAAAGCTTCCTCCCACTCTAATTTTTGAGAAAGTTTGGAGTCTCAGTGGTGCTCACACTCATATTGTGGTATCTGTCCCTAAAGGTTTGTGTCCTTAAGACCCTATGCACAAAGGACATGGTTCAGAGCCTATTCTTGATCAACCTAAGATGGCAGAATGAGTGAAGAACGTGACAGCCTTCTGCTAAAAGCCAGTTGGCCATACTGACGCAGAGCTGAGTTGTAGGCACCGTGTGCATACTGGGAGACAGATGACCTGAGGCACATCAGGCATGAAGAAGGGTGACTTTGTATGATGGAAGGACTAATTGGGGCAGGGGTGTGTGGAAAGGCATGGCCAGTGCGAATGGTTGGACCAGCTCACCATTAACTGTCTCATCCAATGGAAAGTTGGCTGCCACCTCAGCATGGGGCAGAGAGGAGGAATGCAGGAGGCCATGAGCAAATATGAAGAGGTTAGAATGTGGGAGAGACAATAGCCTGGCAGTTCTCAGAGGAACTCAAGGGCCTAGAAGTGATAAAGCCTGTGAGAGGGCAGTGCTTTCTAGGTGGAGACAGACAGTGAAAAGAGGAGGAGAAGGACAGGGATAGCTGATGTTCCCTTTTACTAGAGAGGCCTCAAGGCTAGGGGTGGAAAATGGCAGTGAAGAAAGGCAGCTCTGACCTGGGATGACAAGCTGCTGAGGGGTCAGAGGGAGGCCTTTCTATAGGAAGGGCTGAATGCAGCAGTGGGGGTGGACGGTACCTGCTTCTACACCACAGAGAGGCCGAGCTCCCTGGGGTGTGTGTAACCAGGGCAGCCAACACAGAACAGTGCTTACAGGATGGGACTCTGGGGAAACTAGTGATGGCCCAGAGGTGGCAGATGGGGGCTCTTCATCTCTCCGCTCAGAGACTGCCTCCTGTCCCAACATGAACAGAGCTACTCCTGCCTTCCTCAAAAGCTCCAACCACAGCAACCAGTGAGAGTCTACTGTCACAGCCAGTGACCCAATCCATGCCAACTCCCAGTGGCCATTCAGGGATCCAGTCTGAGGGCATCTGTTCCAGTGAAGGAGAGACACTCTATCTGTTAAAACCCAGAACTTTGGACAGTTAGAAATGGCTCTCTCCAAGGGATCCCTTTAAATCAAGTATGGGAATATTTGCTTGTCCTCATGGGATCCTTGCATACAAACAGTACCATCATCCAGCACTTGACACTAGGCAGCCACAAGCAGGCAGGAAAAGAAGGGTTTAGGGGTGGCTCACAGCAAAGAACTGTACACTAATGTGTGTTTTCTTGTGCTGTCAGCTAGTGAGATAGAGGTGGGAAAGCCATCCTTTGACCCTGGAAGCAGGGGACTGAAGAAGAGAAGTCCATCACAGCCCCCACCCACAATGAGGCAGGTAAAGTGAGCCAATCAAAGCATCTAGTGGAATCCACACATAAGCCAGAACAGGCTACCTGCCTCCCTATACAGCAAGTACCTGACTATGAACATTTGTGTCTCAAACTTTCACAGATAGGAGTACGTAAGATCCACAGGAGTACTGTATAAGACTCACTTTGTCAGATTACAAACGAATCTGACATACATTCTCCCAGATACAAACTTGTTTGTAAGTCAGGGACATACTTTACTTGTTGCCAATACATATATCCAATCTCTGGCTCACCCACATCTCCTGGTCAGCCAAATTAATCTTTGCTCACCTAGCTGTGTCCTGTACATTCTGAAAGGAAAACAAAAGGGCCAGGAAGGGAGATAGAAGAATCAACATATATATACCAGGTCACATGCCCATGCCCCATAGGTGCCAATCCCTATCATTTGGAAAACACCACGACATGCCACATCCTCTTCATCTCATTTTATCTTCAACATCCCAGACCAAGAGTTAGAGTGACTTTAAGAAGTAGAGGTCATTACCAGGCGTGGTGGCACATGGCTGTAATCCCAGTACTCAGGAGGCTGAAGCAGGAGGATCGTTGTAAGTCCGAGGTCAGCATGGACTACAAATTGAGTTCAAGACCAGCCTGAACTGCATAGCAAGACTCTGTCTCAAAAAGTCAAAGAAAGAAAGAAAGAAAGAAAGAAAGAAAGAAAGAAAGAAAGAAAGAAAGAAAGAAAGAAAGAAAGAAAGAAAGAAAGAAAGAAAAAGAAAGAAAGAAAGAAAGAAAGAAAGAAAGAAAAAGAGAGAGAGAGAGGGAGGGAGAGAGGGAAGGAAGGAAGGCAGGCAGGCAGGCAGCCAGCCAGCCAGCCAGCCAGCCAGCCAGCCAGGCAGGGAGAGAGGGAGAAAAAGGAGTCCAGCCATTCAGGAGGCTGAAGTAAGAGGTCTGCTTGAGCCCAGGAGTTCAGAGTTCAGGACCAGTTTGGATAAAAACAGTGACAGTGAGACCAGTCCGTGTCTGTCTGTCTGTCTCCCCTCCTTTAACACGCCCTCTTGCTTGCTCATTCTCTCTCTGGTGTGGGAGTATGGGTGTGTGTTGAGGGGGTGCTGGCGATTGAACTGAGTTATATCTCTCATCCTTTTTTATCTTGAGGCAAGGTCTCATTAAGCTGCTAAGTTGCCTAGGCTGGGCTCTAACTTGTGATCCTCCTACCTCAGCCTCCCAGAGTGCTAAGATCACAGGTCTGCACCATCACAACCAGCTGAAACCTGCCTCATAAAAAACACAAACAAAAACCACACACACATACAAACCTAGAATTGTTTTATTTAAACTCCTGTTGTAATTAAAAAAAAAAAAAATACAGCCCAGGTATGGTGGTACAAACCTGTTATCCCAGCACTCAGGAGGCTGAGGCAGGTGCATCACTGTAAGTCCTGGCCAGCCTTGGCTACACAGTGAGTTCAAAGCCAACCTGAACTACACAGCGAGACCCTGCCAAAAAAACATTTAAAAAAAAAATCTTGTGCTTTACGCCAAAGAAGGAGAAGGAGGAAGAGGAGAAGGAAGAAGAGGAGGAGAGGGAGAAGAGAAGAAGAGAAGTGGAAGAGCCAGTAGTAGTCGTTGCTGAAGTTGCAGTGTGGGGGAGTTAAGAGAAGGAAGTGAAGAGAGACTCAGGGCAACATAATGAAAACACAAAGTCAGGCGTGGTGGTGCATGCCTGTAATCCCAACACTGGGGAGGCTGAGGCAGCAGGACTGTTGCAAGTTTGAGACCAGCCTGAGCTACAAAGTGAGCTCAAAGCCAGCCTGAACTGCATAGCCGAGACCCTGTCTCAAAAAGAAAAATAAATAAATAAATAAATAAAAGGAAAACACAAATGTCAACTCTGGCCTTGGGCACTCATCCTACTACAGGGCAATCTGAACAAGAACTACAGTGCTGGGCGTGGTGGCGCACGCCTGTAATCCCAGCACTAGGGAGGCTGAGGCAGGAGGATCGTTGTGAGTTCAAG
>NW_004955484.1:8794394-8816035 GCF_000276665.1 Chinchilla lanigera
CGGTACTTTTTTTAAAAAAAATTTTTTTTTCTTAAATTTTGAGACAGGAGGAGGCGGGGGTAGTGGTGCACACCCGTTATCCCAACACTCAGGAGGCTGAGGCAGAGGGATCCTTGCAAGTTCAAGGCCAGCCTGGGCTACAGAGTGAGCTCAAGGCCAGCCTGAACTACATATCAAGACCCTGTCTCAAAAAGACAAAAAAAAAAAAAAAGAAAGAACTACACAGTGATAGCCCAACTTGCTGCCCCTCAAGTACCTTTTGGCCCCAAATGGATGAGTGGCCAGCCTGCAGCCCAGAGACCTATCCCTGAGAGGCCACTTCTCACCAGTCCTTATCACCCAGGCAGTGGCACAGTGGGCTTCTTTCTCATCAGCACTGCACTTGCCTGGCCTGGCAGCACTTAGTCTCCGGAACAAGACTGTGAGAGCCTCTTCCCAAGCCCACATGTTCCTGTGCAGTCACCCAGGCTCACTCATAGCTCAGAGACGGCCCAAGTGGAGGAGGGTGGTGACAAATCAGGATGCTGAACTAAGCAGATGGCACTACTGCTGATGGCATCTCTCTCCCATCAATCTTCTAAGAGTCTCTTCATATGTCCTGCCTCTAAGAATAGAACTCTTGACAAAAGCAATGACGTTAGGCCAAGGATGTGACCTTTTATGTCACGGAAAGAACAGCAGCTCTATGTGAGAGAATCCTAACAGTATGAGTCTACAGGTGATGACTCACCTGTGTCACTCTTTAGACATAGCTCCTCCAAGCTTCTCTAGGACTTCTATTACAGGAAGCTCACTTCTCAACGTGGTTCTGTGTGTCTTCAGACTGCTCTCATCCTCACACAGGTGTTCCTCACATCTGGCAACATGTGCCTACCCCGACTATGAGTGCTGCTCTCTCCACTCTAGCACCTGGGCACTAGATGAAAACTCAGATTTGTCCTCTCAAAGTCATTTCCTTGGCCAGGGATATAGCTCAGCGGCACAGTGCCTGCCTGGCAAGCGACAGGTCATGAGTTCAATTCCTGGTACCAAAAAGTGAAACAATAGAAAACAAAACAAAGAAGTCATCTCCTTCTACATCATCTCTTCTTACAAGAGTCCTGTATTTGCCCTAATAAGTAAAGAGCACATACAGTCCTGGGTCCTTCATGTCCTTTCCCTCCCACTGCCCATAGACAGCTCCGGCCAACAACTTCCCAGGTACATTGCCAGTGTGGTCTCTGCTTTGCTCCAGAGTCCAGAGCCCAGAAGAGAACACTCCCTGCTGGCCAGAAAATCCATCTGCTTGCTAGCCTTTGGTACCCTTCCTAGGGCATTACCAACAATCACTGGTGCTTCCCTTAAGAGAAGCCAGGAGGACACCAGTTGTTACTTATAGTGCTCCTGTTCAACCCAGAAAATATTCAGGTAGGCACCTATCATGCACTAAATTTGGACAATGCAGAACTTGTAATGACACATATACCATCTTCAAGGACCTCACAAGGCAGGGAGAAATGTGTCCACAGACCATAACCCCAGAAAGCATCGAAACCAAAACTCCAGCAACATGCTGAGGAACATGTCTAGGGGGAAAGCAGGCTGACGTAGGGCAAAAGCCAAAATCCTTGAAGTCAAATGGTCTGGATTCAAATTTCAGGCCTGCCACCCTTGAGCTCTGAGACCATGGAGAAGTTCCTTAACCTGCCAACTTCAGCTGTAAAATGTGAGAATTATGCCCACAGGAATCGTAGGATTGTTGCCGAGATTAGAGATGGTGGATGTATGGTACTCAGGTAGGCACTATACAATGGCAGTGGTCAGCGTTATTTCTAAAAGAGGCATTCTCTGAATTGGACTTTTAGTTGTTTGTTTTAGAGAAAGGGTCTCCCTACATAGTTCAGGCTGGCCTTAAACTCACTATGTAGCTGGGTGTGGTGGCGCACACCTGTAATCCCGGCACTTGGAAGGCTGAGAAAGGAAAATCACTGTGAGTTCAAGCCTAGGCTTCCTAGTGGGTTCAAGGCCAACCTGAAAACTGCATAGCAAAGCCTTGTCTAAAAAATAAAAACAAAAAAACTTCACTATGTAGCCCAGACTGGTCTTGAACTCACAAGATTCTCCTGCCTCAGCATCCTGAATGCTGGGATTACAGGCATGTGACACCGCATCCAACTGAATTAGACTTTTAAACCTGATCAAATTTCTAAGGCCAACACTGAGGGCAGAGGGACAGTCTGAGTAGAAGCTTACTGTCACTTGGGGCGACAGTCTTGGGCCTGTGTTGTGCAGAAGTAGGGTACAACCTGAGGCCTGCGCTATGGACTGGTGTTTCTGAAATATCAGGATTGTGGGGCACCACCACCACCACTGACCTCTACCAGGAATGTCAAGGCAGGGCCCTACCTACTCTTTGGGTCACAGAAAGTATCCTTGATTCTTCTCTAAATCTGCTCTCCTGATGTCCCTCCTGCAGAGGTGGGCTTCTCTTCCTAAATAATAATTCCTTTCCTTCCTACCTACATGGAGCACCCCAGCAGCTTCCAGTTAGGCATCCTCCTGCTTACCTCTCAATGCTTTCTGCTGCACTCCTTCCTCACTGTCAAGATCCTGGGGCTGCTCTTACCAGCACTCAGAACTCCCAACAATAAGCACCAGGCCTGCCCCAGCCTCTTCCACTTCTGCTCTACTCCTCCCAAAGAGTCTTCTGCTTATGCTGGAGCTTAGTCACCAATGTCCCTTTGTTTGCCACCTCCTACAGGTAACCTTTTCTATTCAAGTCTATGAGTCTGATAGTGTGTATGGACAGAGCCCAAAGGAAATAAACATACCAGGCAGCTTGTTGGAGTTACTTCTATAAGGGGACAGGAGACTGCAAAAGTGCCCAAGAAAGGAACTAAGAACCACAGGACTTGCTTCCTGATGAGGAAATGCTTCTCTCTACACCTTGCTGAGCTCAGAGTGGGAGGTACTTAATTTGCACCCTGTATCCCCTCAACCACCAGGCAGGTTTCTCTGGCAGAGCCTTGCTTACTTAAGAGCCTTTAGGGGAGGAAATGCCCATCACTCAGTACAAGATAGATGGCTGGAAGAAAGGGCAGAGCCTAGCCACCTGACCTGAGCCCCACAACTCAAGTTCCAGATTGCCCACGCCCCATGGCTCTATGCCAAGCCTGTGCTGCCATGTGCCTGCAAACAAGGCCTCATCTTGGGGGGCATTTCCTATTCTAGCTCCTTTTCCCTAGGCAATCTACATTTCCATATGGATAAGGAACAGGCTTTATGTCTCTGGTGCATTTTCTCCAGACGTGCTTACGGGTGAGTAGTGAGAAGCATGACAAAAAGATCAGTCTCCAGCATAGAGAGTTTGATCTAGTAATGAGGCCACCTATCCCAGAAAACAACCAGAGAAATCCCTCCAAATCCAGAAAGCCCCACAGAGTGGATGGAATGTGTTTGTAGGATCAGTAAAGTTCTTCGTATCAGACAAGTATCACCAAGGCTCACCAGGAATTTGACTCTGGAACTGGTAACTGATGCTTACAGCATCAGGTAAAGGCAGGTGAGGCCAAAGCCTAGGCAGTTCCCCCCTACACGCACACACGCATGCACGCACAAACGCACAAACGCACTGGGAGCCCCAGACTCATATCTCTTTACTGCAGCTGAGCAGGAGTTAGAATCTTAGGATAAAATCTTTTGGCTCCAGCAGGAGTAGGAAGCCTGAGCCATGCCCTACCCCATTCATTTGTCATTCCCACTCTCAGACAATCAATAGTTAGTTAGCTAGACTATGCAAGCTCCAATTAGATAAACTGCCTAATCAACAATTGACAGAATCAGGAATTCTTGGATAAACCTACAGCTCTTAGGAAACTTCCCTCCCCTTCTACTTCCCTCCCTTAGCTAAGTTTGGTACCCCTCTGTCGGGTGGACCCTAAACAGCCTGGTACCATGAAGAGTGCCAGGGGGGTACAGCTCTCAGAACACAGCTACCCTTTGGGTGTTCAAGCATTCACAAATCTATTTTAAAATTCTGGTTTCAACTACAACCTCATATGGTTCTCCAAAGCCTCCTATCCAGACAAATGAACCTCCCAATGCCCCTACAAGATCCTCTGTCTTACCTCAGGTATAGAGGAACCTACCCTTCAAGACATTACCCCCAACAAGCCTACTTCCTGCACACTCCCCACTCCCTATACTGGTGATGTTTGGTGTGGTTTGGTTGGGTTGGGATTGGGGTGGGGTGGGGTAAGATGAGGCTGGGTTTTGTTTTGTTTTGAGACATAGTCTTATTAAATCACTAAATTGCCCATTCTGGGCTTGAACTTGCCATCTACCTCCCTCAGCCTCCCAAACTACTGGGATTATAGGCAGGCACCACAACACCCAGCTACTTTCCCATCCATACTTTTGTGTATGCCATTTCCTTTTCCCCAGTCTCACTCCTCTTGGCCATCGTCCAAAACCCATGTCCCACCTTCTCCACAGCTATTCATGACCACCCAGCCCATTTTTACAACACCTGTCTAAATACTTGGTCCTCAAACCATGGCCTGCAGGCCAGTAGCACCAACATTATCTGGGTGCTTGACAAAAATGTAGGCTCTCAGGCCCCACCAGGACCTACTCAGTCAAAACCTGTGTTTTAACAAGATCCCAAGGGTTTGCACAGACATTAAAGTGAGAAACACTGGCTTCTACTTCTTCCCTGCAGAGTCCTGGTTTCTCTACTTTTCTACATGGAGGTTAAGGAGGGCACAAATGGAATAGAAGAGAGAACCGTCCCTTCCAGTTACTCACTTCACAGCCAGGTAGCCTCCTCGGAAGTAGAGGCAGCACCAACTTCAAGTCCCTGCTGGCGGTGCTTATAGCTCTGCCCTGGGACGCTTGGCAAGGTTATAGTCATTAGTTTATACCTAAGGATTGTGCCACCCTGATGGCCAAGCCCTGTTTGAGAACCAAGTAAACATTAGGGAATTACCTCAGTACTACAGAGGAAGCCACCGTGAGTATCAAGCTGTTCATGTCCATGTTGTTTCCTATGCCACTACCCATGCCTCTTGCCATCCCCCTGTATAAACATCAAAAATCTACACTTGCCCTGAGAAACCAAACCTAAAGCTTTAACTGAGCCTTGAATCAAATCTAATTAGAACAAAGTGATCCCAAGTTGGGTACTTTTAGCTTATAATCAAGAATCGGGAGACAATCATTTCACACGCCATCCTCTAGAATTCAGTACCTGTATGGTCCCATTTACTGCCCAAATCAGTATGCACGTGAAAGCCAAATTTTTTTTTTTTTAGACCAGATTTCACTATGTAGCTCAGGCTGGCCTCAAACTCATGGTGATCCTCCTACCTTAGCCTTCTGAGTACTGGGATTTCAGGTGTGCACCAGCCACCACACCAAATTTTCTATAGAATCCCTAGTCTAAAATCTGAAAGTGACAGCAGGTCAGGCCTCAGCCTTCCATGAGGTTGACCACTTCACTCCAGAGCCCACAGGTCACAGTTGCTGGTATAAACAGTCACCAATGCCTCAATGCCACCTACCCTCTTCTAAAAGTGGTATGCACAGACAACCTCTCCTGTACCTGCTACAGAGCTGGCCTGAAGAAAAAAGCTTTCCTCTCTGACTTGCACCAGCTGTGGGATGTGTGATCTGGGGATCCTCTCTCCCAAAAAAGGGAAGTTCAACCCACAGGCACATCTGGAGGCTGACAGGGAAGGTGATGCACCATAGGACCTCAATGTCTAAAGGCAGTGCTGTGAGGCTACTGGGTGACTCCTGCAAGAACACTACTCTGGGCCAGCTGGTGAAGTGAGAGAGGGCCAGGCCCAAACCCCTGGAAGGAAAGATAGGCAGAAGGGAGTTGCTCCCAGAGCACCTTTTCCTCTGTGTAGCTGTATAAGAAGCACAGACAAGCACAGTGGAATATTCTCCAGGGATCGTTCAGGGAAGAGGGCCTTCACTGCCTCAGCAGAGTCTTGTCATCTCGCAAAACTCAGCTCACCTCCCATGTGAAAAAGTCCCACATTCTTTTTTTCAGACAGCTTGTGGTTCTTGTTCTTTCTTGAGTCAACCTTGCTTCTCAAACAGTCAATGTCCTTCCTAAGGATGCACCAGCTCTGCCTTTTTTGCACCATCCTTTGACAACCAGCAGAGCTGACAGCTGACAGGTTTTGCAGGTATCAGAACGATCAATGGACTCAAAGACACAAAGTGATGGTTTGCCACATGAATCTGGCCCTTAGCTTAACATCTTCTGACATACAAGGTGCTGCTTAAATATGTGAAGTAGATTCTAACATGATAAGATCAGATATCTGGCTCCTCTTTTGAGTCAGATGGGGTCTGTGGCTACATAGGGTTCTCCCTGTGGCCTGGCAAAACTGGATAAAAGAAAAGCAACTGCTGCCTGAGATGAGGCATGTTCACTCTAGCTTACCCAGGAGCCCAGAGAGCAAGTGTTAGGAAGGCCGTACCTCATATCCCCTCAGCCCACCTCTGCAGCTGCCATGCTTGGTCACAGCTTTACACTGCTAAAGCCTGCATCTCTCTGCTTCTCTGCTTGAGGATTTTCTCCAGTACTAATTGCCACTCAGGACAGCCTGGAAACATCAGGATTTTCTTTTTCCATTATTGGGGATTGAACCCAGGGGCTTGTGCATGCTAGGCAAACACCCTACACTGAGCTACATTCCCCAACCCTCCACCAGAGATTTAATGGCCCCAAAGAAATTCTCAACCTATGAGGTACAGTTGGTGCATTAAAAGATAAACACAGTGCTCACTTCAGCAGCATATATACTAAAACTGGAACGATACAGAGAAGACTAGCATGGCCCCTGCACAGGGATGACACGCAAATTCGTGAAGCGTTCCATATTTAAAAAAAGAAAAAGACAAACAGAAAGCACACTTCCCCGGCCTTCAGTGATATAATTCTGAGACATGTGCTATGTGATTATTCACAAAATGCCCAAAGGCACTGAGTTCCAGTAGTCCACAAGAGCAGCCCACTTCTTCAAGTACCCATTCCTGGCTTTCTCCCTTTCCAGCCTCACTTTCCCCAATACTTTACTTGAGGTTACTGAAATCACTTCCCACATAAATTATCTGCTTCCAAGTCCTTGTCTCAGGGCTCATTCCCAAGGGAACCTAAACTCAAACACTTTGTAGTCTTTTTATATTACCTGCCTGGCTCTCAGAGCACATTGGTCTAACCAAGAGCTGCAAGTTATACATCCTACCAAGGACCTCCCCAATGTCCCTGGGACAGTGGCAAAATAGACTTACCTCCCCCAAGTAACTGTACTTGCCCCTGAGGATCTGCCGGTATAGCCGGGTGCGGTTGTCATCCTCAAAGGGCATGGTACCACTGAGTAAGATATAGGCAATGACGCCCAGAGCCCACATGTCCACAGAGTTGGTATAGGGTTTGCGGACCAGGACTTCAGGAGCAATGTACTCAGGTGTGCCACAGGTGGTCTTCATGAGGCAGTCATCACCCTTCTTGCGGGCACTGGCCAGGCCAAAGTCAGTGATGATGATCTTAGAGTCAGTGCCTGGGTGGTAATAGAGCAGATTCTCAGGCTTGAGGTCGCGGTGTGTGATGCCCAGTGCATGCAGATACCGGACGCCATCCAGCACCATCTGTAGCACCCTTGTAGCATCACGCTCAGTAAAGGAACCCTTAGCAATGATGCGGTCAAAGAGCTCACCACCAGTGGCTAGTTCCATCACCATGTACACACGCTCCTGTGTTTCAAACACTTCCACCAGCTGGATGATGTTGGCATGGCGCACCCGGCGCAGCACACGAAGCTCAGACTCACACACCTCTCGTCCCTCTCGGTATTTGGTCTCAATCATCTTGATGGCATATGGCTGACGGGTTGCCCGGTGTTCCACACGTACCACTCGGCTAAAGCTGCCTCGTCCAATCAAAGCCTTGATGTCATACTTAGCTGTCACACGTGGGTCAAACTTGGCCCTGTACTTTGCCACCCTGGCCCTTCGCGGTGGTTCTGAGGGAGGCTCTGTGTGGCCCGTAGTTGGGGCACCAGTGCCAGGGGGTGCATATTGACTGGCAGCTGGAAACCCAGCCTTGAGAGGGCCAACACTGTCCACCTCTGTGATGAAGTGCTTGTACACATCATTCTTGGTGCCACTGAAGGGTTCCACCTTCTTGACCAGATCCAGCTGGACATCCTTGGGCGGCTCAGGAAGGACCTTGCTTGTCCCACAGCCCATCACGGACATGGGGGCATCCTCTCCAGCGAAGCTGGCAGGACCTGCTCTGCAGGCAGTGCCCCGTCTACAACTATGCAGATAGAAGAGACAGAAAGTCAACATAACTGAGGAAACCTGAGGAGACACCTGCCACCCTCTCCCCCAGCCCCCTAAGTCTGATTAAGATTGAACATATGACTCTAATAATGGTTCCCTGGAAGGAAAGATGACTTTGGTTCCTAAGCACTGAGTTCAGGCTCAAATGGAGGGTGTAGGTGACAGGCTGGGTCTGAGCTCTATGGCCTTGACTTATGGATCCCTGGGTCTCAGTCTCACACTGCTTGTCTAAACTGACAAGGGGCAGGATTATGTACCAGGCTCAGCTGTCACTCCCACGTTCCTCTTCCCTCTGCCTGGGTTCCCTCTTCTAGCCAAAGTCTTACATTTCATAAATGCTAAAAATCACTCTTATTATTATTCTGACTCATCTTTTCTGAAATGGGAACGTGGGGTACTGGAGGACTCCTCCAACACCATCATGCACCAGGGCCAGAAAGCTGTTTCCCCAAGGCCTCCCTGATGGAGAACTTTCCCAGCCCTCTAGATCTCTTGCAGGGGTTGGTCCCCTGTGCAACAAACACCAAACCATTACCCTGGTCTCTGCCCTCACCTCACTCTTTCCTGGATGGTTTCCACTGCTTTGCTCATGCACAATCCTCCCTTAGTGTTGAACACCCTATTCCAGAGTCTCTCTATTCCCTAGCTCACCAATAGCTGGAATCCTACACAAGGCCCAGAGTGGGCTGACATTCATCCCAGTAAACTTAGGACCACAAGCCTCAGCACACTACCACTAGGTAGCTACAAAACTAGCCTAGATGTCATTAAGAGGCAGAAGAGGACTTGAGTTCAGAGAAGACACCAGTACTTCCAACTAGATGGGACTCAGTTTGGATCAGGATACTCTGCTTCCTTGAGATGAAGATCCAGGAACCTACCCCATTTATTTCTCAGATGAAGATGTTCGGCTATTGACACCTAGGGGCAGAGAAAGGGGCTGGATAAGGTGAGGCACTGAAGTTACTGCTTTCCAGAGGTCACTGCCTTTCTACCTAGACTGCCATCTCTAAGTCTATCTGAGAGCACCACAGGATGAAGAGACCTAAGAGTCTCCTATGAATTGTAACATACAAAACTGGGAATGAAATGATCAATTCAGATCAAACATTTATTAGGTGATAAGAATATAGGAGTAAGACATGGTCCAATGTAGGTTATATTTTAACACACACAAACACACACACACACACACACACACACACACACAGAGCTGGCGTGGTGGTACAGTACTGTAATCCCACCATTCTGGGAGGCTGAGGCATAGGACTACAAGTTCAAGCCCAGCATGGGAAACTCGGCAAGATTCTGTCTCATAGCCAGGTGTGGTGCATATCTGCAATCCCAGCACTAGGGAGTTTGAGACAGGAAGATCACTACCAGTTCAAGGCCAACCTGGTGTACTCAGTGAATTCAAGCCCAGCCTGAACTGCACAACGAGACCCTAACTCAAAAACAATAGCCAGGTGTGGTGGTACATGCCTGTAATCTCAGCACTTGAGAGGCTGAGGCAGGAGGATCGCTGTGAGTTCGAGGTCAGCCAGGGCTACAAAGCAAGCTCAAGGCAAGCCTGAACTGCGCAGCAAGACCCTGTCTCAAAAAAAAAAGACAAAAAAACAAAAACAAAGAAACAGCTGGGGATAGAGTTCAATGCAAAGGCCCTCAGTTCAGTCCCCACTACCATCAAACAAAAAAAAAGTCAATAAACTTACAGTCTAGGTGAAAGCATAAAAACATGCATGAAGCCCTAGATTCAATTCCTGACATCACCACCCCCTCCAAAGGAAAACAATAACAACAACAACGAAACAGATAGTAGGTCTTAAGTGCAAGAAACAAGAGTAGACCCATGTAGAATGACACTGGGAAACTTAGAGAAGGTTTCCAAAAAGATGTCATCCCCACACTGAATTTTGAAGCAAGAGTGAGTCAGGTAAGCAGAGGTGGGAGTGGTGATTCAGGTGAACAGAACAACATACTCTAAGGCCCAGCTCAGAATATGCATGGGAATGAACAGTTTGGTGGTACAAAGCCAGAGCTGGGGGCTGAAGTTTGTGGAAATTCAGCAGAAACTAGACTATAGAAAACAGTATAAAAGCCGGTGAAGACCACAGCCTTCTTGGCAAATGACTGAGAGCAATGGAAGGACTCACAAGGGAAGAGAGACAATCTAATCTGTTTAGAAAGAAGTGTGAGAATGGGCTAGAAGAGCGGTCAAAGTAGACTAAAACAGCCAGTGACAATGAGGGCCAATGCCCCAGAGAATGAGGTGGAATTCAGGCATGTCAACACAGCACCGACGGAGGTTAGAGGATCTGAAGGGGAAGAAATAAAAACAGCATTCCAGTTCCTCCCTCAGTGCCTGGGTAAAGGGTAATTATTATGCAGCAAGAAGCACAGTGTGAACAGCAGTGGGAAGAGTTCAGTTTTAGATACGCTGCAGTACATATGGCACATCCTGTGACACTTTTCTGTGTGTCACTAGATGTAGAATCTGACATTTGAAAAGAGCTGGTCAGCACTGGGGACTCTGTGACTGCCCAAAGTTAGTGCTTGGAGCTGAGGAGCAACAAGTACATCTCTTCACCCCCTTGTGAAATAGGAAGACAATCCTATCAAAGGCAGCGGAGAAGGCCCCACGCAGGTTTTACTGTTGCACTTTGGGATCATAGGGAACTCACAGATACCATCCGGTTACAGTGAGTCAAGGGCCTGAATTAAATAAAGGTGGTGTGGGACAGTCCTGACCAATAAGGCCAACTCTGTAAAAGAACAAACTCATCACTGAAACCTTGATTACAAATCAGCAATCACCGTGTCAATATACTTCTCAGCAGAAAAAAAAATGTGTATTTCTTCACACTAATGGGAACAATTCCTCCACCAACACAAGGTCTTCAGGATCTGCTACAGTTCTTACCTAAAGTGGACTCAGTTGGCAACTTAAGAAACAAAGTTTAAACAAAGGCTTTGGGTGGGTGGGGTCCGTTGTGAGACAGAGTCCTCCTATGCAGTTCAGGCTGGCCTTGAGCTCACTTTGTTGCCTAGGCTGGTCTCGAACTCGCAATGATCCTCCTGCCTCACCTCCCAAGTGCTGAGATTTAAACAAAGGCATTTAGAAAAGAGATTCCTGGGGCTGGTGATATAGCACAGTGCCACAGTGCCTGCCTGGCAAGTGCAAAGTACTGAGTTTGATTCCGGATACCAAAAAGAAAAAGAAAAGAGATTCCCTTTCACAGAGACCAAAGATTAGAACTACAGACTTTGGAATTCTGTAGCCTTATCTCTCCCTTCAGGAACACACAAGACCTCAACACAGTAAAGGGTGAAAGCTCAGGAAAAGGACTACCCTTCACCCAGTATCCTGAGGCAGAACACAGGTCCCTGGCCCCTGAACTCCAAAACCACTACATAAGCAACACTAACCACCACTGACAGGGAAGACAAACTGCATGGGTGATCCCAGTGAGGCAGCAGAACTCTAGACTCACAAATAAATATCTGTCTTCAAGCATATGAAGACAGATACTAATACATTGGCTCTTTTTGTTGAAATGTGCATACCCAGTCTGATCCTGATGAAAAAAACTAATGTTTATAAAAGAAAAGGCCTGATTGTTCAGTTTTAACAAGGCCTGTACAGGGACCTAAAGTTAGCAGTAAGAGAGCTACATTCATTCCAATTAAAAACACTTCACAGAGCTCAGAGGCATAAGCGCTTGCCTGGCAAGCCTGAAGTCATGAGTTCGATTCCCGGTACCAAAAGAAGAAAAAACACTTCACAGGCAAACTACTGCTGATACTCAAGTCATCCCAACTACAGACACTGAAAGCAGAGAAAAAGTGCTAGCTCTGAAGGGGGACAACAACAGCCTCCAGGTGATCACAGCTGTTCCACACTTCAATCACACCTGGTAACTTCTCTTCCAGTTCAGTGAAAATCTAGACATTGGATCAAGGGTAGTGGCTGGTACAATTCATGGAAAAGAGGGCAGAGCCTTTTCCTGCTCCTAACTCTCTTGTGTATGCCACAGCACAGTGACCAGGTGGACACTGGATGGCCAGGATTAGAGACCTCCTAGGAAGGTCACACTATCCCAGTAAAAAGTCACTGGGCATGGCAGTGTGCTCTCTAACACATCTTGCAGAAGTATGAGACTCTACAGTCTGCTCCATACCTTCAACGTAACAGCCTGACGTGAAGCACAACTCAGGAAAGCAAGCATACTGAACAGTGCTAATAGGGGTAAGCATTCAGCACTACTGTCCTCACTGACACTGTACACAAACAGCAGGCATAACGAGGTAGGGAGACTTGTTCAAAGCCACTAGATAGTGGTGGTGAAGAATGGACCCAAGACTCCTGGTTCCCCATCCAGGGCGCTTTTCACCACACAGGAAAAGACACCAGAAGTGCCTGGGGCCAATAAAGCCTCACTTTCCCTATACCACTGAGCTGGTACATCAACACGCCTCTATAAAGCACCTTTTCTGAAGAGCCTGTCTTCAAAAATCTCCACTCCAACTATGACCTAGGTCCTGCTGCTCACTGCCCTACTCTAGACTGCCTTTGATTGCTACAGCTGTCAGCCCCTTGAAATAGGGTCCCTTCTCAGGTTTCAAGAACTCCCTTGGTACCTAGCAAAGTGCTGAGCTCATGGTACATTTACTGTTTGTCAATAATAAATAAAATGTGGTCTGTTTTTGGGTTTCTGTTTACTATGAGGCAATAATCCCAGAATCTCAGAAACTTTTTAAGGGCCAAGATCAGTGATTAAACCAAAGCCATATTCTCTAGACACCCCCATAAATGTCCTCAAAGATGAAGGAAGCCTCTTTGGGTTTTATGGATTATCTCAACTCCAAAATGTATTTGTCCACAAGCTTCTAGACCTAACTCCAAACACCCAGGAGCAATTTCCTGTCCACAGAGGCCAGATTTGTAAATATCTCCCAGCAGTGAACTATGAGTACCTAGTCCTCTCCAATACCAGCTCCCAAGATTTTTCTCCACAGAAAAACTTCGCAACTTTTGCCTAGAAATTTTAGATTTTGCTTCTGTATTTTAGAAGACTATCCACTGAAATCAAGTACGTAGAAACCTCTCAGTATTGTTAGAAACCCCTCAGTATTGCCAGAAATAAGTAATTGCTAAGTGATACTTCTAACCTTCATACTTGTAAGTTAAGAAGAAATACAGGGGAAAAAAAAAACCTGTCACTATATACAAAATCCCCTTAACAAGGTCCTCTGTATACTTAGGCCGAACTATATGATTCTTTTTCCTTTTTTAGCTTTTTGTTTTTTTTTTTTTTTTGGTTTTTTTCTGGTACCGGGAACTGAACTCACGACCTTGCGCTTGCCAGGCAGGCGCTTTTGCCGCTGAGCTAAATCCCCAGCCCCTTTTTTAGCTTTTTGAAACACAGGGTCTCACTGTTTAGCCACGCTGGCCTCAAACTCACATTCTGCCTGCCCCACCTTCTCAAGTGTGGGGATTAGAAGCATCTGCCATGCTTCTTTCTATAACAAGGAAACTGATTCAGCAACTCCACTTTCACAAATAATACTAAAAATCACTTCCATAAGTATACAAAGATATATAGGTATAAAGGTACAAAGAAAGTGTACAAACAAAGCTCACAGGTGCACACCTGTAAGCCCAGCACTAGGAAGGCTGAGGCATGAGGACTGCCACAAATTTGAGGCCAGTCTGGACTACACAATGAGCCTTAATTATGCAGTGAGACCCTGTCTCAAAAAGTTTATGGCAGCAATCTTTAGCACAATAAAAAACTGAAAGGGGCTGGGGATTTAGCTCAGCGGCAAAAGCGCCTGCCTGGCAAGCGCAAGGTCGTGAGTTTGGTTCCTGGTACCGGAGAAAAACCAAAAAAACTAAAAAAAAAAAAAAAAAACTGAAAGGGGAGGGGAAGAACAAGACAAGAGAGGAAGGAAGGAAGAAGGAAAGAAAGAAGGAAGGAAGGAAGGAAGGAAGGAAGGAAGGAAGGAAGGAAAGGGAGGGAGGGAAGGTGAAAGAGAGAGAGAAAAAGAGAACGTGCACATCAGGTGTGGTGGCACACACCTGTAATCCCAGCACTCAACAGGCTGAGGCAGGAAGATCGTTTCAAGATCAGCCTGGGCTACAAAGCAGCTCAAGGCCAGCCTGAACTGCACAGCAAGACCCTGTCTCAAAAAGATAAGAACAAAACAACAACAACAACAAAAAACAGCCCAGGCAACATAGTGACTTAGCAAGCTCTTCCTTCAAAATAAAACTAAAAACAGGGCTGGGGATGTAGGTCAGTGCAAAGGTCCTGGGTTCAATCTTCAGTACTGAAGGAAAAAAATGAGAGAAAGAAAATAGTAACATGGAATTTGGAACCTCACTTCTCAAGGACTCCAGTTAAACATACTGCTCTATATGGTAATGGTTACTAGGCAGAAACCCCTGTCAGGGTTGAGACAAAGAGACATTCACAAGATTGCTATGGTCTCCTAATTTTACCATGACCCACAACCCCATTAAAGATATCCCACCAACAGAAGTACAGACATCGATAATATAGGAAAAAATTGGAATTTTTACCATGATCCACAACCCCATTAAAGATATCCCACCAACAGAAGTACAGACCTTGATAATATAGGAAAAAATTGGAATTTTTTCCAAGAATTAGGAAAATTCCCAAGAATTTTTAGAATTAGGAAATTGCCCAGGATTTCTCCTTTCAAACTTCCAACATTCAGGTCACAAAAACTTATTGAACTCCTGCTGTAGGTTGTGACAGACAAAAAGAAGGCAGCTATAGTCTGCTCTAAACAAACACCCCAGATAGTTCCACACCAAGAGTCCCTTGACCTATCACTCTTATTATGCCTTAAGAGGCCACTCCAAGCCTGGTAGGAGCCCCTCTAAGATAAATTTTCTCCCAGCAAATGAAAATCCATTTTTCTACCTTAGTGTCATGTCAGACAGGACAACAGAGGACTATACCAAGAATTAGTGATGACCAAGCCAACACACACCATCCTAATGTTTACTGAGTAAGATACCTGGAAAGAAAAGGAGTTCAAATAAGTAAGTCTCTCTCTAGCTATCAACAAGCAGAATTGCTTATTTTTTCCCAAAGCTGTACTTCTCAAATTTTCTCCATGTGCCAAGATATACCCAGAGAACAATATACTACTGTATAAGACCATACATCAATAAAAACAGCTGTTCTCAGCTATCCTGAACTTTAATGGGCCAATTCCTATAGAAATCACATCATCATATAGTTGGGAAGCTGTGAAGAGGATCGAAGTTCCCCATATAACATGCTCAAACTTATAAAAGAAAATGGAAGGCCAAACCAAAGTCTCACTCACTTTACTAGGAACTTGTGACTGAGAGAGAATGCCAGCATCTATTATTCCTGATTCCATTGACACTAGAACCTGTAAAGTCATTCCAGTTATTTTCCTGAAGGTTGCACTTTCTCTAGCTCATTTATACAACTTAAGTATAGAACTGTAATTAGACCCAGAGAAGAAGCTTATTCAGCAATCCCACTTTCTAGTGAATTAGCATTCCAATTCTCTTCTAGAATGGCCAACTGCATTTATCCTAATGACAAGCAAGCACAGTGCTGTCAGACCTTCCTCTGATAACCAGAAATGACTCGAAAAAAATCATATATCACAAGGCAGCTTCCTAGTAAAAGTTCAGTCTAAAAGGCAAAATATTTATTAAAATGAGATTTTGGCAGGCATCATCACATACACTTGTAATCCCAACACTTGAGAGGCTAAAGCAGGAGAACCAAAAATTCAAGGGAGGCCAGCTTGGGCTACATTGCAAGTCAAGAACAGCCCAAACTGCAGAGCAAGACCTTGTCTCAAAAAATAAACAAGCCAAGCATGTTGACGCCTGCCTCTAACCCAAGCACCCTGAGATGCTGAGGCAGGAGGATCACAAAATCAAATCCAGGGGCTGGGGATTTAGCTCAGCGGCAAAGCGCCTGCCTGGCAAGCGCAAGGTCGTGAGTTCGGTTCCCGGTACCGGAGAAAAACCAAAAAAAAAAAAAAAAAAAAAAACACAAAATCAAATCCAGCCTGGAAAACCTACTGAGATCATCTCAAAATAAAAAATGAAAAATAAAAAAGAACTGGGGATATAGTGAGTTCCACTCCCAGTACCATGCACACACACACCCAAAGATGAGATTTTTCTGTGGCTAATGTGAAAGTATACATTTGCCTAACATATGCAGGGATCTGGGTTAAATCTCCAGCACCACAAAAATAAGAGATTTTCTTCTGACAAGGGACACTCTGGGAAGAATGGCCAATAGTTCCATTTACAGAGTCTCAACACTGCTAAGCACCTCATATACACTCTATCCTCATGAAGTAGGCATGATTATTTCTATTTTAGAATTAGGAAATTGCCCAGGTGTGATGATGCACACCTGCAATCCCAGCACACATGGATGGCCATGAGTTTGAAGCCAGCCCAGGCTAGACAGTAAGTTCAAGGCCAGCCTGAGCTACATAACGAGACTCTAAAAATAATAATAATAATTAGGAAATTAGGACTCAGAGCCTCAAGATCTCAGAAAAGCCAAAAACTAATCCAGGCCTTTCGAATTCTAAAGCTCATCCTTCTAACCAAGAAACTGTATTCTGTTTCCAAGGTACAGGCAATGACACAACAACTGGAGTCCAAAATCCACAGCTATCCTTTCCCACTGGACAAAAAAAGACAATAGTTTCCTGCAGCGATGATACAGATCTTCAATCAGGCAACACAGTATAATCATTTGGTTTTGTTTTTTTTTCAAAATGTAGATTTTTACCCCAGATCTTCTGAATCAAAATCTTAAAAAGCAAGAGGAGGTGCGGGTGTTGGCTGAATGGTACAGCACAAGGTCCTGGGCTCAATCTCCAGCACAAAAAAGTGGGGACACGGAAGCAAGGGGGGGATAGGGGAGAAGACACATGAGAATGATCAAAATATGTGCGTGTACAAATATGCCAAAATGAAACCTATTAATCTATATAACCAAAAAAAATTTTTAAAAAGAAACATAAAAAAGAAATTTAAGAGTGAAACCCTTGAAGTTTGTACCTTGAAAAACTACTTTAACAGACTTTAGACCATCAGGGAAGAGGCTGCAGCACCTACACATAGGTGTTTGCTGCAGTCATCCCAGTTCCTGGCCCTGATAAGTGCTGACTAATATAACTGCATCTGTATATATTCATACATAGGTAACCTATCTCAATAGATTCAGCAAATGCTATAGCTACTAGAGCCCTTACTTTTTTTTAACAGTGACTAAGTTTATTTGAGAAGGTAAAAGTGAAGAGTGAGAAAAAAAAAGAGTGGGAGAGAAACTGGCTCTGCAGAGCGAGCTTCGGCTGAGTAGGGTGGCTATCATGAGGAAAGCCATGATAGCTAGAGCCCCTCCTTTATGCCTGATACACAGCCAGACAGATGCAGAAGTAAAATCATCATGTGACATAACATGATACACTCAGAAGTAGTAGCATGGTGTACAGGGTAGTCAATGCTCACATGAAGCAAGGGAGGTTTTTTCCAAAGAAATGACATTTCAGGTGGACTATACAAGCACAGGGCTGGGGATATAGCTCAGTGGCACAGTGCCTGTCTGGCAAGCCCAAGGTCCTGAATTAGATTCCCGGTACCAAAAAAACGTGCACATATATGTTTCCCATGGGAGCAGAGTGTAAGAACATTACAATTATATCTAAAGCACAAGGGAATGAAACCACAGGGCTAACAGGAAACTCACTGCTCAACAACAAACTATGTATTAGAGCACAAGTGCCCAGGTGTTAGCCAAGTGTGGTAGCAAATGCTTATAAACCTAGGATTCTGGGAAGCTGAGGCAGAAGGATTGAAAGTTTAAGCCTAGTCTGCCTAACTTAGCAAGACCCTGGCTCAAAATTCAAAAATAAAAGGCTCGGGGTGTAGCTCAGTGTGAAGGGCCTGGTTCAATCCTCAGTACAGGGTGAAAAAAGGCGCCCAAGTGTTGACTGTAGAGTTAGGCTTTTAACAAATTATGAAGAGCTAAGAAGCTTGGCCTGGGCTGGGGATATAGCTCAGGGGCATAAGCGCCTGCTTGGCAAGCACAAGGTCGTGAGTTCGATTCCCAGTACCGAAAAAAAAAAAAAAAAAAAAAAGCAGCTTGGCCTACATTTATGGTCACTAAGAAGCCAGTTTTCAGTAGTGAGGGGGTTATTCAGATTTTCAAGCGGGAATTATCACATCAGTAGCTTCACTGAGAAGCAATAGGGGGCCAGGCTTCCCCTTGCGAGCATGACAGGTCTGCATGTAGGCGACCACGCTGGACCAGGCCTGCTTTATTGCAGCCAGTATAAGGAAACAATCAGTTGCCCGGCCAGACTCCGGTGTTCAGTAGCAAAGGAAGGGTGTGCAGCGGGCTTCGGAGGCAAGCAGGCAATGAGCGTCGCCAGGTTAGTTCAACCTGACTCGCGCTGGTCGCGGGAAGGCTAAACTGAAGAGGCGCAGCTGACCACGTCCACCTGGCCCACTAGAAGCGGGCTGCCCAACATGGCAGCACTTTTCAAAACCAAGCCAGTCTGGGTCACTGGCGACCCGGAGGAGCCATCGCCCGGCCTGCTCTCCTGTTCTGCAGGCCCCAGTGCAGACAGGCCGAGGGCTCCTGGCTGCGTAGTAGGCCCCTGTACTCCAGGAAACTACCGATACTTCAGCTCGTTAGCCCCTCCCGCCCGCCGGCCGCCAGCCGCCAGTCACCAGCCGCCGCCCTGAGACAGGTCGCCTCACCTCGAGCGGGCGGCTGGCTCTTCGGCGTCTCGGCGGCTCTGCGGACCGTATCCCTGTCGTAGCCACAGCCGCCGCCGCCGCCACCGCTGCCGCCGCCGCTGCTGTCGCCATCATCCTCTCGGATCAGCGTCGTGGCGTCATCACAGCGCGCGCCTGACGCCAAAACAAACCAGGGCCGCCTACGAGGGGATGGGTCGGAGGCGGATTCTCTGGAATCCCGACAAAGCTATTGGGAGCGCTGAAGAGCTGCCTACCAATCAACGCCGTGGGGGCGGGGCCGGGTTCTCTTCTTGGGGGTGGGCCTATTTTTTTTGCCCAAAAGGGGTGGATGCGCAGGCTTCCGGAGTGATCGTGCTAGAAAAAGGCTGGGCCGTGGGGAAGTACCCAGAAAGTTTCAAGTTTCTCACTGAAAGGCGAGGGACCTTTGAAGAGCCAGGCTGGAAATGCAGTGAGTTTCAACAGGTTTCTAGAACTGAACTGCTTCTGGATCAACGCAAAGGGTTGATTTAAGTTTCATCAACGAAATCTATTTTTATTTTTGTTTTGTTGTTGTTTTGTTTTGTTTGAGACAGGGTCTTGCAATGTAGTTCAGGCTGCCCTTGAACTCACTATATAGCTCAGGCTGTCCTCGAACTCTCAGTGATCCTCCTGGCTCAGCCTCCAGAGGGCTAGGAGTTAAGTTGTGTACCACTATACCTGGCCAAAATCGGTTTTGGGTTTTTTTTTGGTTTTTTTCCGGTACCGGCCTTGAACTCCTGGCGATCCTCCTGCCTCATCCTCCCGCCTCATTCTCCCAGTGCTGGGATTACAGGTTTGCACCACCAGGCCCAGCTCAAAAATTTTTTTAAAATTTAGAAAAAGGGCTGAGGATGTAATTCAATGCAGAGGTCCTAGGTTCAATCTCCTGTACCACAAAAAGTAATTAACTTATTAACTAATGCTAGTAAAATATCATTTCATCTGTTTTGTTGGGGTTTGTACAAGATTTCATTTGTACATAGTTGGGGTTTGTACAAGATTTCATTCAAAGAAAAACTTAGCCAGGCATTGGGGCACATATCTGTAATCCCAGGACTTGGGAGGCTGAGGCAGGAGGATTGCCATAAATTCAAGGCCAGCCTGGGCTACAAGTGAATTCAAAGCCAGCCTAGCCTATACAACCAGACCCTGTCTCAAAAAAAAAACCAAAAATAAATAAATTTAAAAAGCTAAAAATTGCCAGGCGTGGTGGCACATGCCTATAATCCCAGAGCTGGGGCGGCTGAGGCAGGAGGATCATTGTGAGTTTGAGACCAGCCTGGGCTGGTCAAGGCCAGCATGAACTGTATAGCACTCTGTCTCAAAAAAATTTTTTTTTAAAATTTGTTTCCAGTAGGCATGGTAGCACATCCCTGTAATCCCAGTATTCTGGGAGGCCTGGGCAATGTAGCAGTTTATTGGACCCTGTCACAATACAAAAAAGGGTGGAAGGGGAAGGGAGGAGAAAGCAAGGGAAAGTAAACCCTATGAAGATGTATTATGTACCAACTCTCCCTGATGAATGTAATTATGAAAGTTGTTATGGTTGATACGTTGTGTCAACTTGAGGAGTCCAGAAGCTTAACTTAAGAACTCAGGAGTTCTACATCCTGGGGTGAAAAGGACACACGCTTCCTGCTCTAGGATGTTGTTCATTGTGTCAACTTGAGAAGTTTAGAAGGTTAGGCTGGTCCTTACTTTGTATCATGCTGAGCCTGTGCAGGAGGAGGGCATGGAGCTTATGTGAGTGCTACACACCACCTGGGTGGAGGGAGCCTGCTTACAGTATAAAGGAGGAAAAGAGGCTTGTCCCCCCACTTTTGCTCTTGCTGCTTTTGCTGTCTTGTGCCGCCTTGAAGTGTTGCCCCTGTGCCCTGCCACCCTGCCTTGGAGCCAGCTGATTATAGACTGAAACCTCCACAAACTGTAAGCTAAACAAACCTTTCCTCCCTTAATTTTGGGCATTGGGTATTTTGTCTCAGCAACAGAGAAAAGTAGCCAAGATAACTGTAAACAGGTACACACTAGTAAAATTAAAGGACCAGAGATGTAGCTCAGTGCAAAGGCCCTGGGTTCAATCCCCAGTACTGAAAAATCGAAAATCAGTAAATGTTTCCAAAAATCTAATGGAATTATTAACAGGAATTTGGGGCCAAACAAACCTGAGATCAAATCCCAGCTCTGACACTTCCACAGCTATGTGTTCTTAAAGACAACATCTCCTCTCCTTAAGCCTCCTTTTTCTATTTATGTAATGGGGATCATAATGCTGACCTCATATAGGGTTCAAAGTAATACAGAATTGGAGTCGATGCCCCTGAGAAATCCACACATCTCCATTTTACAGACACTCAGCAAATTAATTAACAAAAATGTATTGGGCTGGGGATTTAGCTCAGCGGCAAAAGCGCCTGCCTAGCAAGCGCAAGGTCGTGAGTTCGGTTCCCGGTACCGGAGAAAAACCAAAAAAAAA